>NC_037602.1:618416-943388 GCF_003073045.1 Pomacea canaliculata
ACTGTGATAACGCCACCAGCATCCATTTCAGATAAATTACTGGTATTTCTAGTCTTGGGTTGGCCCAATAAGAGAAATACAGACAAAAGCCAGGGACGCGAGCCGAGAGTGTACCGCTCACGAAGAAAGAGTTCACATGACAACGACCGGGCCGCCTCCACAGCAACAAATTGACAATGACAATTCTTATTAACAGAGGAGAGAAAAAAGTGCTTCCCATCGTACAAAACATTCACTCCCAGCGCACATAAACTCGAAGCTATTGATCACAACAAGCCCCTACCAGCCCACCGCCGACCTATAGATACAAGGGGAATTTATTGGCAAAGGAAGAACAAATGTTTCGTACATGATTAGGGAAGTAGTAGTACACTGGTTGTTGACAACTACACCCACGTCTCATCTCCATTACTACACGGAACAATAGGCAGAGTAGAGATCACATGCACTGCCGACGAAGTACGGTGCTGAGAGCTAGCGGCGGCCCGGGGTATTGCGACCTTCCGGGCCATTTGTAATTGTAATGGTTAAATTATTTCCCATTACAGTCAAATCTGTTACTTATGCCACCCGCTACTATGCCCACTTCGGTATTATGGCATTTTGCTCGGTCCACTATAAATTCAATGTAAAAAAAAACTTTACTATGCCACCCCTACTCTCGCTACTATCACTTTTGTGACTATTAAAAAGGACACAAGTTGTGAAATTCCGCGCAAGTGCTCGATATATACTCTATGGTAGTGTGGGACATTGCAAGTGTAGTGGATGGAACCTAAGCACGCACACAGGAGGGTGGAGGGGTGCGATGGGAGTTTTTGGCCGGGTGACAGTCACGTGACAGACGGAGAGCGGGAGGGGTCGACTAGCGACAGGATGCAGGTGTGGCGATGTGGGTTGGGAGGGTGAGATGAAGAGGAGGGGGAGAATGAAAAGGAAGACAGCTAGCGCCCAGCCGACATATTCTTGAGAAGCTTTGGACTGACGGTAACTTGAGCAAATAAAGCCGTTTTACAACCCCCGATTATGCCACTCTCGCTACTATGCCGCACTTCGCTACTATGCCACTTTGCTCGTCCCAGGTAGGTGGCCATAGTAGGGAAGATTGGACTGTATATAAAAATAGGCGTACAACTTGATTGTCAGTAGTAATCTACATTATGTTCAGAAAAGTAATGCCATCCCTATTTATCGAGGGAAGAGGCGTTCGCAAACTAACCCCCGACAAAACATAAAATCCGCAAATTAGAAACGTTATATTTTATTATGTATATACCACACAGTTTTTACGCTCCATAAACCTTTCTTCATTCATTCCAATAACTAACCAATTCCCACACTGCTCTCGCATTGTAGTTGCACCTTTACAGTAAATAAAAGGAACACACACAGAGTATTTTACTGGTGTGAGTAATCAGCCCCATGTCCCCATCCAACGTTCTTTTCGTGGACAGAGTGATTTATGAATAGTTAATTTTAGCGTTGGCCGCACTGTTCCAGGGATAGAATTATTGCAAGACAAGCAAATTGTCTTTTCAGTAAGCTGTGTCTAATCCGACTGTCGGCTGCGCCAATTTTTCTTTATGGTTGAAATTTACAGGCAAATCCACAGGAAATAAAGTACAGTGAAAACCCGGTTTTTATTGCTTTGGGTTTTCATCGATTATTTTGGTGAAATACTTGTCTCAGTTTTCACCGGTTGCCTCGGATTTCGTCGGCATTCCCACGTGTCCTGCTCAGTAAGGCGTTGCTTCTCTTGTGAGCATCTAGCGCAACAATTCAATTGTTTTTTAGTGTTTTGGTTTTTTAAATTGATTGTGACTGCTAATACTACGATGACATATCAGTGATTACTACAGTATTCGGGGTGTTTATTTTGCATTTTTCAGTTTCAAAATGTACATAACGCATGTAAGATAAAATCACTTGTACTCAAATCTCATTGTCCCTGTTAAGTGTTTCCCTGGTCCTAGTGCCAAAAGACCAAGAAAGGAAATGACCTCAAATAGTGCCTTGATACCTAAGGTCCCTATGAAGGGGGATTTCCCTTCCAAACAATATCTGCACCTCTTTCTTCCCTCCTCGCTGTCTTCCATACTCCAAGAAGAGTTCCGTAAAATAAATGCAATGTTAAAAATGTTCATTTAGTCTTTGACATTTGTTTTTTTATGTTCGTTTCATATCAATTTCTTATTGTCTTTAGCATTAAACACTACATTTATTCTCTTTAAAATGTGTTTTTGGTATGCATTTAGGAGTGCCTAGAACGAATTAATTAGATTTTCATTGATTCTTATGGAAATAGTTACCTATGCTTTCGTTGGCTTCGGATTTCGCTCATTGTCTTGAAACGGATTACCAACAAAGTTTGATTATATTATATAAGCTGAGTCATGCCTTTTTTCTTTCACTTTCGCCTACTGTAAATTTTTTTCTAAACATCCCCTCCCCCCGACCATCCATCTTTCCTCTTCCCTGAAAGGCAAGAGGAAAATGAGGCGATATACAGTTAGGCTTTCTATTCACTATTAACGTCTACGACGGTTGCAATGCAGTTGAAAGCTATAATTATGTCCATGTAGGCCACAGTATTTAAACTAAAGAATGTGCAACGGTCAGCATTCATCCGCGGTTCTGACCAATTTTTTTGGAAAGGCATACGTAGCCTTGCGCCGCAGTCCCATGACCGCTGTTCTGCGACGTAACACCCCTTAACGTGCTACCCGGTCCCATCATCTGTGTGTCCGTTTGACTGCGCGTTCGTTTAACTCCTGTCCTGTGCAGAAGCTCTGTAGCTGTATTGCCAGTTATCTCATGAACAAGTACACTCGCCAAAATTGACCGATGATGACAGTGTGGACTGATGAGCGGGGAGAAGGGTGGGCCTAACTGCTCGCCTAGGGGAAGTGGTGAGGGGACCAGCTGTGGCTGCTCACCGCATTGTCGCTCATTCACTGTATCGCTTACTCCGCCTATTGCTCACGTCCCGCACGCGTCACACTGACAGTCACCGTTCGTCTGCGCTGCGAAACAAACAGACAAACACGTTTAATAGCAAACAAATTAGAATCACAAGAAAAGCAAGCAGGTTGAATACATAAACGCACTAATAATCTCGAAATAATCTGACCTCAAGTCAGTAAAAGTTAGATAAGCAAAGGAAACACTTTTTCCTCCCAGTGCTTCGTGACTTTGAGTCCGCTTCCGACGAACATTTCCCCGGACTTGTACACCTCCCCAGTCTTGAGACTCAGATGGGAACACGGCAGTGTCCTCTTGACAGGCTGCCCCTCGACAACTAGTAGTGGACAGTCCGAGAATTTCTTTAGCACACTAGTGCCACTAATGGCGGAGATCCACAGGTTGCACCCCATTGCCCGAGGCAATGAACGATGGCGACGACTTTGATGGTGAGTCTTCCGACGCACTGTCCCTAGTCCACTGGCACTGCTGCTCCTCCGGTTGCCCCAGGCAACGAACAACAGCTGCAGTGACACCGGCACCAGACGACAGAGATCCCAGGGACACACAGGTACATAGTCACTACCCCCTGAGGTTGCCCGAGGTAACGGGTGGCAGAGTTGCTGTTGCCGTTTCGTCGTCTGCGAGGGCAGAGACCCCTTCCTTACTCTCCAAGGTCCAAGACTGCAAGTATCAGCAAGTAGTGGTACGCGTTCACGTAGAACGGGCCTCCCTCAGACTTGCTGCCTACAGCAGGTACGGCGCTCAGAGACAGTGGACCCTGCTGGTGTATTGGGAACAGGCCCCGACTAAACCTCTACCCTAAACTATATACTGCTCTAACACGTGACCCCTGCACCAAATTTACCAGGCCCTGACGCTATCGACTTAACACTAACGAAACTATTGTGCACTACTAGACTGCTACATCTTAAACACCCCCTCCCCCACGACCATGGGCCTCGAACGCCTACATCAGTCAAGGCGACCTGTCAAGTAAAAACGGACAGAAAGGCTTCCCTTTACTGCTTTCACTGACTGCTGCCCACCTATAATTATCTACCATGCTTCAGCCCTGCGAGGGCCCAGCGACTGCCGCCTTTACGTATTCTTGAAGGACCGTCCTCGACAATTTGCTATGTCGAGTAACATGTCCGTTACCCCGTTTGACGGTATTAAGAAGGGGATCCTAGGTATTAATCAGGGTGGCGAATACAGATGATATACCCTGTAGGAGATTTAGAGGAGTCTAATTAATTATTTTATTTTGAATCCCTGGATCCATCGCTCCGACTCAGTGAGCAAAGTCCAAGTTTCACAGCCGCACGGTATGACCGGGACAACTTGGGACTTGTATAGCTTGAATTTGATGCTAAAGCGACATTTATGTTGTCACATATCTTGTTGAGCCTTGCCAACGCTGCTGTGAGCCTTAGGTTCATGTCCGTCACAAAGGTACCATCCATCTGGATGATCGTGCCAATGTCTAAAGCTCTGAAGCTCATTTAGATGAGCTTTGTTAACACCAATCTCGGTTTTGCCACATCTGATGGCTTTCAGCCTTCCTACGCTTTTGTCCTCCTTTAACCCATCTCACGACTTCCCTCTTGCACATAAAACCTCACCCAGAGTCCCCAACCTATGTCGATCAGCTGAAACCCGATCCAGCTGACCCCATCTCCAGCCCTTTCCTTTCATCTCCTTTCCACTGTTCTTCTCTTCTCATTTACTACGACGCTAATTAAATTGTGCAATTAAGTGAGTATGGTGGGAACAAAATATTTAAAAAAATATGGAACGCTTCACGAATTTGCGTGTCATCCTTGCGCAGGGGCCATGCTAATCTTCTCTGTATCGTTCCAATTTTAGTATATGTACTGCGTGAACAGTACACACTCTCCTCCCCTACAACTCCTATTAACGACTTCCTAGTGTGTCACTGTCACTGTCCAGGTGTCATAGGTGACATTAATTCTGACATCTATATTAAGTCACGATTTTCACTTGTAGCCATCTTTCTTCTCTTCAAGTTCCTCGCGCTTCTTTAAGACAAAATAGAGAAGTTCACCCTGGTCACCACTGTAAGACGATCTATTGAAAAATTAGATCTAAATTAGTGTTGTGTAGTTAACTCCCTTGAAAGGCCACAAGGATGAGAGAGTTACCCCTTTGTGATCGATGAAGATTGGCTGAGTCATGTCCCTTAGACCACACATGTCATAGAACGCTTCCGACAAAATATTTTCATTCATAGAGTAAGATGTCATTTAATCCCAGATTAGATTACCAGGCAAGCAGGGAATATATTCAAAATTGTGAAAGGGATTAAGCTTTGAAATTGCAGTTCGTTGAGATAAGACAAAGTGCTTTAGACGTGTGCTCTGACATGGGAGTGTGGAAACTACCCTTTGTAATGCCAGTTAAGATCGTAGAACTTTTGTGTGGTTCAGACATTATGTCCTTTTGTATAGTTGGCACAGATGGGCACATTGGTCGTTGTTGCCTAGAGAATATTGCAAGAATAGGGTCCCTACCATCTAGCCAGGCAAGAGGGGACTAAGGGGAACACCTCATCTAGAGGTAAATTAGTTTGTGGTAGGGCTAGCAACCCCACCATATAAACAAAAAGTTACACAAACCAATAGCAGAATATCGGATGTCGAAGGTAATGAAACACGCCAGGAAACAGTCAACCCCGTGAGGGAGCTGGTGCCTCGACGGTGGATTTACTCAAGTCAAGGCAGAAGTTAAGGGTGGGGTACCAGACTGGCAGGATGCTCCAAGTAGTCAAGGAGTTTCACAACTACAAGTTGGACATCCTGAAAGTCAGTGAGGTCAGATGAACCGGCACAGGAAAGAGGAGATTAGCGTCAGGACAAACCATCTAGTTATCATGGTATCCGTAAGCAAGAGAGGTAACCGTTATATGAAAATGGCGCCAAGTGGGCAGTTATCTCAAGTATTTTCGTTTTATCTTGATTTGAGAAATTGAATGTTGCCAAAAATTTCAAAAGAAATGAGGGAAATCGTTGCAATTTGTTTACAAAAGAAGATGGTTGCACTAAGTGAGATTGAAAACTAGTGAAAAAAAAGGCTTTAGATTGAAGGCGGCCCGATCACCGCTAAATAGCCCAC
The DNA here is from genome assembly GCF_003073045.1 of Pomacea canaliculata. Classification (NCBI taxonomy): domain Eukaryota; kingdom Metazoa; phylum Mollusca; class Gastropoda; order Architaenioglossa; family Ampullariidae; genus Pomacea; species Pomacea canaliculata. The sequence continues at coordinate 624,513 of NC_037602.1, forward strand.
AAATAGTTTGGGGTGGGTAGGAGCTTGCCATTTGTGACTCATACTTACCTGCACGGGAGGTACGTTGATCACTTGGAGGTCCTTCCAGGGCGAGGCCTGTCCATTGCACTATGGGGCGGTTGACCCTGCGATCACCCAAATGTGGTGACTCGAGTGCGTAATTTATTCGTAAGGGGGACTGCGTTCGCGCTATTCCCTGTTAAAAAATACAAAGCAAAACCCCCAAACCCTAAAGCTTTCATCCGAGAATCCTTAGTGGTGTCACGTTCCATTTCTTATCATCGTTTTCACCCATTAGTTTGAAACGTATGATATTTATTCTTGGAATCTTGCCTAACTTATCGTCTGTGCTGTGCTGTGCTGTGCTGGCCTATTCACAATTCACTACACGTACCCGCACTCACTTTCTTCGTGCAACACCACAATCAAACCAGTACACGTAAACACGTATATAGTCGTCTGCCGAGCTGAGCCTAGAGCGGATCATCAGCATTTATAATAAAAACGGACTGCAATAATAGTTGGAAAAGTCGACTTGTCCACAGTTTTTAATACAACAAGCAGAAGATGATTTCAGACAAAATGGTGAAAGGACCGTTTGCCGTTTGAGGTAGAAGGAAGACTGTCTGTCGTTCCCTGAGCGAGCTACGCAGAAAGAGGAGAAATCTGGCAAGATGGTTACACCACTTGGTAGGACGCCACATAGCAAGCTTCGGTTTAGCGTGGACGATGAGAGAAGATGGGCAAGCGAAGAGCTGCAGCGTTGTTGGCACTGCTCGCACTCACACATCATGAGTCTTGTACAGAAGGTTCAAGCAACAACCAGGAATTGAAAGAGACGGCTGAAGCCTGAAGGGACGGAACTGACCGTCCGTTACGAGTTAGGTAAGTTTAGGTCGGCGTGGGTCTAGTAGCGCGTAAACTACTGCTACACCGTAGTTGTGGTCACAACAGCACGAAGCTCCGCCCACAGAGCCCTTTCACCCTTGGGCGTCACTCGCGGGTGCGTCCCCTAGGACGCCCCATGTAGGAGAAAGGCCACAGAGAAGAATAGGCGGTAGGCGCCGCGCGGCGTCCAGCCGTGGGATGCTTGTCTGTTTTCCCACGGCGGGTAGGCAACCGTATTGTCAGGATCTCGTAATACCCTCGTGAGATGGCCAACTTCAGCGAGCGAGCCAGTGGCCGTCCACTACGGTTGACGATAGGTTTATTTAGTCCCTTACATCTGCCCACGATTACCCACAGGGATCGTGGAGCATCTGCCGGTTGAGGGTGGAGCAAGAGTTGGCGTTCCGTGAGCGAGCGTGAGCAAAAGAAATCAACAGCCAGGAATGTGGTAACACGTACGGCGGTTACACGTAACACCACCACCACTGGCGTACGGTACTGCCGCCACGCAGCGAGTGAACTGGTTGTGGAATGCGGGTTGGAGTGGGTGGGTAGGATTTAGAGGGTAAGACAGGGAAAGCCTGTTTTGCAGCAAAATCCGTCCAAAGCGTCCGTCTTGGGGGTCCTCACCCGTTTGTTGTGTTTGAAAGCTAGCGAGGGGACTGGGGTTGTTTCCCTTGCTGACGCTGACGGATTGCTTATCGCTTTTCTCTTCTGACTGCGTGGTGGAGGAAGGTAGCTGTAAAAATGCGGTAAAACGTTGGAACATTAAGAAGTGCAGTCAGAATATTTAAAGCGACAGCCCTTACAAGTAGACCGACGTTGTCATCGACATGACTTGAATGGCATTGCGTGTTGCCGAACCCGAATGTCAGGGAAATCCAGACGCTACCTGTCGCCAAAGCAACGTGAGACCGGTATATCGCTTCTCGGCCTTTTGGTACAGATCAAAGTGTAGTATCTGTTTCTGATACTATCAGCATTAAATATCTGATACGTCCTCTCATCGGGGGACTGCGATATTAAACTGATTTTTGAACTATGACGGAGTGTTTAGGGGCTTGCTCCACCTCTGTGCACGGGTTGTCCTGGTATTGCAGTACTCCAGGATCGGCTCACTCCTCTTCCCGAGGAGCAATGATGAAATTGAATGTCAGAAGAAGGAAAGTTCGTCTTAGGAAGACGTAAGGCGGCGACTTAGGCGCCTCCTCTCTTCAGTCGTTCGTTACGTTCGTTTGCTTTTTTTTCTTAGGTTGGTGCTGTGTTGGGTGTGCCACGATCCATGTCTTGTTGCTAATCAGCAGGCCTGCCTGTAGGGGTTGACTTTATCCGTCGAAGCGTGATTTATTTTTCAAACGTGGCTGTCATTCAACCGCCCATTTCTAGCAAAGCGCGTGTATGCTCAATCAACCCCTAGCATCTGACATGTCTTTCACTGCTACTGTTGTTTTTCTTCTTCATTAGCTTAATAGCCTTCAATCTGTGGCATGGCATTTCTGCGTTGAGTGATACAGGTTGTGCAGCACGATGGTTGGTGGCGTAGCGCGCGTGTGGTGGCAAGCAAGGGCTGAGCAAGCAAGCACAATTTTTATTTTATTTTTTTTTTTAGTCGCAAATGTCATGACTGAGCTGGAGTTAAGTAAAGTGACATTGGCAGTGTAAATATGAAGTCTAGCACGGATTAAAGCAGCAGAGAAAAAAAAATGAAAACAGAATGGACTAGAAAGAAAGTTGCCATGTCTAACAGAAAACTACTACTACTAAATCAATCAAATGAAAGAAAAGAAAAAAAGTTTTGCCTACAGCACCCAGTGTTCCCAGGCGGTCACCCATCCAAGTACTAACCAGGCCCGACGTTGGCTTAACTTCGGTGATCGGACGAGAGAACCGGTGTGTTCAACGTGGTATGGCCGTAGGCGACAGATTTAGTTCGTAAAGCTTTTTATAAGTACACTTTCACTATAGCCAGTAGAGACACACAGCGAGTGACACACGCAAGGTTATGTGCCATTACCTATCCTACTACTACCTACTAACCTACCTATAAACATCACGTCCATAAATTGCACGGAAGGGCCAACATTACAGCGGATCATTCAAAAGAGAAGAAGAAAGCAGAGGAAGATCATCGTGCTATATACAATGCACGCACGACCCATTCAGTCGGTCGTGTCCAACCTAGGGTGCGAACTTAGTCACACGTACGCGGGCACGCGCACAGATTGATAGGTTTGCTTTTGGCTCAAAAGTCCACGTACCGTCCCTCGAGAGGGATGAAATCTTTGAAATAATGGGAAATCGACTTGCAATATTTCCTCTACGTTTATTGCTTCAAATAGCCCAGAGGAAATAAAGAATTCACTCTGACAACGCGAAAAGTTCCGCCTTTCCTTCTCGCCCAGATAAGAGTTGAGAAAGTCTGGTCTACAGCTGCCACGAGTCTGGTGCCTCTGCTGGCTGCATGACGTGTATAGAGGTGGGATATTTAAAAAAAGAAAAGAAGAAAAAAAACCAAAAAAAAAAAAAAAACAAGATGGAATCCGTAAGCAAGAGACGTAACCGTTATTTAAAAATGGCGCCAAGTGGGCAGTTATCTCAAGTATTTTCGTTTTATCTTGATTTGAGAAATTGAATCAGAAGCTTGTTGCCAAAAATTTCAAAAGAAATGAGGGAAATCGTTGCAATTTGTTTACAAAAGAAGATGTTTGCACTAAGTGTGATTGAAAACTAGTGAGAAAGGCTTTAGATTGAAGGCGGCCCGATCACCGCTAAATGGCCCACAAATAGTTTGGGGTGGGTAGGTGCTTGCCATTTGTGAGTCATACTTACCTGCACGGGAGGTACCTTGATCACCTTGAGGTCCTTCCAGGGCGAGGCCTGTCCATTGCACTAAGGGCGGGTTGACCCCTGCGATCACCCAAATGTGGGTGACTCGAGTGCGTAATTTTATTCGTAAGGGGGACTTGCGTTCGCGCTATTCCTGTTAAAAAATACAAAGCAAACCCCAAACCTAAAGCTTTCATCCGAGAATCCTTAGTGGTGTCACGTTCCATTTCTTATCATCGTTTTCACCCATTAGTTTGAAACGTATGATATTTATTCTTGGAATCTTGCCTAACTTATCGTCTGTGCTGTGCTGTGCTGTGCTGGCCTATTCACAATTCACTACACGTACCCGCACTCACTTTCTTCGTGCAACACCACAATCAAACCAGTACACGTAAACACGTATATAGTCGTCTGCCGAGCTGAGCCTAGAGCGGATCATCAGCATTTATAATAAAAACGGAGTGCAATAATAGTTGGAAAAGGTGCCTTGTCCACAGTTTTTAATACAGCAAGCAGAAGATGATTTCAGACAAAATGGTGAAAGGACCGTTTGCCGTTTGAGGGTAGAAGAAAGACTGTCTGTCGTTCCCTGAGCGAGCCTACGCAGAAAGAGGAGAAATCTGGCAAGATGGTTACACCATGAACGTAGATCCCCTGGACCGATGGCAGACGATTTTTTTCACTTAACTGCTAGAACGAGGCTCGGGACCTCAGAACTTCCGGTTAATCCTACATTGGTTTAGCGAAGGACTTCAATGGCTATGTCAGCAAAGTCTGCAAGAGTAACATCAATAAAGAAACACACAAAAGGCGGTTGATACTGCTGCTGGTAGAATGTAACTGCAAGTATCAAATCGTTCGGTGTAAATTTTTTTCCGCTTCCGCGGGCAGGAATATCGACAGATCAAGACAAGTGGCGAGCGGCTCTCATTCATGCTACAGGCCGCTACATCAGACCACGAACGTGTCTATTAGTTCGTGATCAGACACAAGTTTCAATCTATTGAGAGCCAAGATTTGTTCAAGGCACTTGGAAGAAGAATGCATTAAAAAAGGCACTGATCTTATTTACCTCTTGCTCTTCTTTATCCTGTTCATGTTATAGTTCGCGACTACAAGGCGACAATTTTCACAGAGCCAAGGATTTGCCCATTAAAAAAAATAAATTTAGTTATTAATAATCGCGTCATTCATTAAATTACTTGAGAAGTGTATTGATTAAATATTCTTCATATTGTTTTTAAAAGCTCGCTGTAGATGAATAGGCGTAGAACAACGAAATACCCGATTTTATATAAAAGCGAGAGACCGAGGTAAAGCATATATATATATGCGAACACTTCATGATTCTAGATCTAGAAGTTTAAATACGATTCATATATTATTTATTATTTCATACGAAAGATTTCCGACTAGTGAAGCAAATACTTTTGTGTTCTAAATAGATACAAGTTTGGTTAAAAGTGCAAGCAAGCAATACAGTTACGGTAATTATATTGTTGATATCAAACGTCTCATTAAATTCCATTTTCGCGCTGCTATTCCGGAAGTACGACCGGCCAGAGGCTCGCCGAGACTGACCGCGGATCACTTCGCAAGAGGCCGACAGTGAGTCTCGGCGTACAGACATCAGTCCACCTATCTACGTCCATGGTTACACCACTTGGTAGCGACGCCACATAGCAAGCTTGGTTTAGCGTGGGACGAGTGAGAGAAGATAGGCAAGCGAAGAGCTGCAGCGTTGTAGTGGCACTCGCTCGCACTCACGCACATAATGAGTCTTGTACAGGCGGTTCAAGCAGCAACCAGGAATTGAAAGAGACGGCTGAAGCCTGAAGGGACGGCTGACCGTCCGTTAGGAGTTAGATAAGTTTAGGTCGGCGGGGGTCTAGTAGCGGGAAGCTACTGCTACACCTTAGTTGTGGTCACAACAGCATGAAGCTCTGCCCACAGAGCCCTTTCACCCTTGGGCGTCACTCGCGGGTGCGTCCCCTATAAAGCGAGCCCCATGTAGGAGAAAGGCTACAGAGAAGAATAGGCGGTAGGCGCCGCGCGGCGTTCAGCCGTGGGATGCGTGTCTGTTTTCCCACGGCGGGTAGGCAACAGTATTGTCGGGATCTCGTAATACCCTCGTGAGATGGCCAACTTCAGCGAGCGAGTCAGTGGCCGTCCACTACACGGTTGACGATAGGGTTTATTTAGTCCCTTACATCTCCCACGATTACCCACAAGGGATCGTGGAAGCATCTGCCGGTTGAGGGTGGAGCAAGAGTGGCGTTCCGTGAGCGAGCGTGAGCAAAAGAACATCAACAGCCAGGAATGTGGTAACACGTACGGCGGTTACACGTACACCACCACCACTTGGGCGTACGTACTGCCGCCACGCAGCGAGTGAACTGGTTGTGGAATGCCGGTTGGAGTGGGGTGGGTAGGATTTAGAGGGTAAGACAGGGAAAGCCTGTTTTGCAGCAAAATCCGTCCAAAGCGTCCGTCTTGGGGTCCGTCCCGTTTGTGTGTTTGAAAGCTAGCGAGGGACTGGGGTTGTTTCCCTTGCTGACGCTGACGGAATGCTTATCGCTTTTTTTCTTCTGACTGTGTGGTGGAGAGAAGGTAGCTGTAAAAATGCGGTAGAACGTGGAACATAAGAAGTGCAGTCAGAATATAAAGCGAGCCCTTACAAGTAGACCGACGTTGTCCATCGACATGACTTGAATGGCATTGCGTGTTGCCGAACCCGAATGTCAGGGAAATCCAGACGCTACCTGTCGCCAAAGGCAACGTGAGACCGGTATCGCTTCTCGGCCTTTTGGCTAAGATCAAAGTGTAGTATCTGTTCTTATCAGCTTAATATCTGATACGTCCTCCATCGGGGGACTTCGATATTAAACTGATTTTTGAACTATGACGGAGTGTTAGGGGCTTGCTCCACCTCTGTCACGGGTTGTCCTGGTATTGCAGTACCTCCAGGATCGGCCCACTCCTCTTCCCGAGGAGCAATGATGAAATTGAATGTCAGAAGAAGGAAAGTTCGTCTTAGGAAGACGTAAGGCGGCGACCTAGGCGCCTCCTCTCTTCAGTTCGTTCGTTACTTGCTTTTTCTTAGGTTGGTGCTGTGTTGGGTGTGCCACGATCCTTGTCTTGTTGCTAATCAGCAGGCCTGCCTGTAGGGGTTGACTTTATCCGTCGAAGCGTGATTTATTTTTAAAACGTGGCTGTCATTCAACTGCCCATTTCTAGCAAAGCGCGTGTATGCTCAATCAACCCCTAGCATCTGACTGTTGTTTTTCTTCTTCATTAGCTTAATTAGCCTCAATCTGTGGCGTGGCGTGGCATTGCGTTGAGTGATACAGGTTGTGCAGCACGATGGTTGGTGGCGTAGCGCGTGGCAAGCAAGGGCTGGAGCAGCAAAGCACAATTTTATTTTATTTTTTTTTTTAGTCGCAAATGTTGACTGAGCTGGATAAAGTAAAGTGACATTGGCAGTGTAAATATGAAGTCTAGCACGGATTAAAGCAGCAGAGAAAAAAAAAATGAAAACAGAATGGACTAGAAAGAAAAGTTGCCATGTCTAAACAGAAAACTACTACTACTAAAATCAATCAAATGAAAGAAAAGAAAAAGTTTTGCCTACAGCACCCAGTGTTCCCAGGCGGTCACCCATCCAAGTACTAACTGGGCCCGACGTTGCTTAACTTCGGTGATCGGACGAGAACCGGTGTGTTCAACGTGGTATGGCCGTAGGCGACAGCATTTAGTTCGTAAAGCTTTATAAGGTGCACTTTCACTATAGTGAGTAGAGACACACAGCGAGTGACACACGCAAGTTATGTGCCATTACCTACCTACCTACCTACCTACCTACCTACCTATAACATCACGTCCATAAATTGCACGGAAGGGCCAACATTACAGCGGATCATTTAAAAGAGAAGAAGAAAGCAAAGGAAGATCATCGTGCTATACAATGCACGCACGACCCATTCAGTCGGTCGTGTCCAACCTAGGGTGCGAACTTAGTCACACGTACGCGGGCACGCGCACAGATTGATAGGTTTGCTTTTGGCTCAAAAGTCCACGTACCGTCCCTCGAGAGGGATGAAATCTTTGAAATAATGGGAAATCGACTTGCAATATTTCCTCTACGTTTATTGCTTCAAATAGCCCAGAGGAAATAAAGAATTCACTCGGAAAACGCGAAAAGCTCCGCCTTTCCTTATTGCCCAGAGTGCTATCTCCTTGTCGTGATGCTGCGTGTGATAAGTTAATATTATTATAAAACACGAAAAGCACTAAGACACTATGATACATGCACTTCAGTAACAAATTATTTAAAGTGACAAGGTCAGAAATAAAAAAAGCCTAATGAACAACAGAAAGAGAAAAGACTACTTGCAGAGCATTGTTGTAAGTCTTTTGTGCTGAAATGCTTGGTTGTTCTCGGGAGATGAGCTGACAAAGAGAATATGGATGGTACATGTGGACAAGGAGGATAAAGATGGACTGTGCTTTTTTAAAGCCTTTTTGTGAGTTAGTACATAGGGTCATGGTTCACTTTGTATGATGTAAATCACTCAACCTAAATTATGGAATGAGGCTTATTTTGATGGGTCATGTCCTTTTCTCTCCGTTGTTTTCTTTTTGTTTGTGTTGTTTAGTATATCGATACACCGGATCTTGCTGATGTCGAGAAGGACAGCAACTGTTGAATGATTGCTATGTCAATGTTCATTTCCTGTTGGAGCTTTAAAACTGACTGATGGGGCTTCAAAGAAGCCTTTCAACGAAAGAAGCTGCAAGGTTTTGTTGGGAGAGGGGGGGGGGATAGAATTTTAAATATTTCAGTATATCTGTGAAGTACTAAGTCATTTTGTTTCTTAAATTTTTTCATGTTTATAGGATATTTGTTTTATATATTTATTTAGTTATTTAATTCAGTTCTCAGTGACCTCCCACCTCCTTCTATAAACACCAATGAAAGTCAGAATACCATATGATATTTTTCAAAGTACTCTATTTTATTGATGTATTTTTGAACTAAATCTTCAAAAGGTGTATTTGGATCGAATTGTACGATTTGCTGAGCACACTGAGCAAGCTGTCTCGCCCCAACTTCCACTTTAGTTAGTCGTCAGGAATGATGAGGACCACGGACAAAAAAGTATGATGCTCAGCCCAGAAAAGGCCTTCGTGTCTGGTCTGCAGCCAGATCCGGTCACCAGCAGACGCCACCACTACAATGCCTGAGGAAGCCGCTACTGCATACTGCTTATTATTATTATATGTATCTGGCAATCCACTTCCCGGTCGGCTTCTCACCAAGGTATTGCCATTCATCTTGAGGTCAACCAGATTGTCCTTAGATTGGTATGGGAACACCTGGAAGTTGATTAAGTAAACACCAGAGTATGGAACAGTGTATACACCCTCCCCTTCCTCAAATCCATTTCCAATATCAAAGACTTCAGTGAAGTTGAGAGGAGCTGATGCTGGAATTCTTATGCCGCCATCTTGGTATGGAAACTTGCCCAGAAAAGCTACCTTTGGTCCTGGAAATAACAACATCTACACACTCGTTTAACAACATCAAACAGAACAGTTATATAAGATTACTGAAGGAGGAAGACAAATGTACGTACATATTTTCTAGGAGTAATTGCAAGTGTAGCATGTTACCTACTCCATGTAATGTCTGTTTCTCATTTCTGAGTCTCACGATTCCTCTCATTGTGACTTCACGACTGTCTGTGTAACATTGCTACACACGAGCAAACGTCTGTACAATATTACACACGATCACATGTCTATAAGGTGACCAGACGTTTCGGGGCGAAAGCGGGACACGTGCCTGATGGTGTCGTCACCGTCAAAGAACGCCGAAAAAAGTGATTTTTAAAGACAACCGGGACATTTGATGGACTTGCCAGAAAGCCAGAAAGCGGGACATTGGGCGTCCCGCCCGATGAGCAGGCGGGACAAGAGGTCAAAAGGGGGACGTCTGGTCACCTTACATGTCTATGTAATCGTACACAAGCTGGGAAGTATGAAACTTTTATGGATTATTGCTCATGAAGCGATTAAAAACAGAAATGTGAAAATGGAGGGAGTTGGTAAAAGTGGATTCCGCAGTTTCACGATCAACATGTCGTGCTTAGTGTTGACATTGCAAATTACCCACTAAAAAGAAAACTTTAAATGTTAACGAGTATGACTTTTAATCACTGTAGAATTTTCGTTATTAATAATGTTTAAAAAGCTGTGTGTTAAAAGATTTTCATTTTTATTGAGTGATTCACATACGTTTAAGTTGATTTACAAATGAAAGAATACATGTAAACACTTGACGCTTATAGAATAATTTTATCTTTTTGTAACGACTCTTTCTAACCGTCGACAACAAAGAGAACAATCTACTGCCTCGATTTACTTTTGTGTGATTACTGCATGAGTCCCATACAACCGCCAGTATATGTTACTAAAACTGTCTTACTACGGGCATCAACACAGCTAACAAGGCATTAGTCATGTATTGGTATCCAATCCTAGTATATCTCATTTTCAGAGAGTCCTCTCGCATTATACATGTCAGTAAAGTTTATTCTGAGTATTACATTTCCTGAATATTTTCAGTCCTCTGTTCTAACTTTAAAATTTGAGGCGGTATAGCGAGTGTAGTCACTATGCACATTAATGGAATAGCAGTCTACCTGCCAACAGCCCGCTTCTAGTCAAACAATATATTTATTTCTTACTTTTCGATTATTTGTGAGAGATGTGAGTCCGAGACAATACTTACGTTGAGGCAAATTGGATTCTTTTGTCTGGTTCGCCTTCATTCCTTCCACCTCAGACATTCCTGTGTGCAGGCCGGTCTGTCAATCAAATCAATGGACACATCAAACGCGTTTCGCGTTGTTAAGATGTTTATGTAAATATGAAAATTAATTAATTTACTCGTTTACTGCTGACTAGCTGCATGGAGGTAGAAATGTGATGAAGTGATGGGAGCTAAGAGAAGAGAAAGTAACCTGCAGTGTGGAGAGTCTTTCGCGGAGATTCGATAATTCTTTTCTCATCTCAGCTTCCTGAAGATGCGCGCGCAGCTCCGAGACTTCCTGTGCTACTCTCCACAACATGGACGTCTGTGGACTGTTGTGTGAAAAGAAAACCATTATATTTATACACAAATGTCAACATGTTTATTGACATTGTCTTAAAAGCCCACGTTAATTAATTCGTTCAGAAAGACAACTCAGTTGTGAAGCAGACGTGCGTGTCACGCTGGGGGAAGTTTGTCAGTAGATTTCTCCTTGACCTTTGTGGCATTCTTACATCTACGTTTAGTCTCTTTAGAATCGCTGTTAAAATAAATCTGTCTCCTAATTTTGAGTGGATCATATATAACAGCAGTCTTGATATTCATAAAATGCCAATCTCCTTAAAGTGGGTTGATGGAGTCTGGCATGGGATGTAGAGAGGTCAGTGGGTTGATGGAGTCTGGTATGGGATGTAGAGGTCAGTGGGTTGATGGAGTCTGTCATGGGATGTAGAGAGGTTAGTGGGTTGATGGAGTCTGGCATGGGATGTAGAGAGGTCAGTGGGTTGATGGAGTCTTGCATGGGATGTAGAAAGCGGAGCCTGACCGTATATTGTTCCTGGCGGGAGATGGGGACACTAGTTAGTTTTTAACGAACCTATAGCATGTGCAACAAATTTGCGGAAAGCACTCTGCACACTCAGCAACAAGAGCAAAATGCGACCAGATGACGGGAGGTGGCTCCCCTCTCCACATGCCAAGCGTTATACACATACCGGCACAATGAATAAAAAAGGATTTTGGCGCCGACTGAAACAAAAGGCGCCAGTTGGTCGGCATCAGTTAAAGCATTATCTATTAAATCAAATTGCATTTTAAATGACTAAATAATTGATGTTTATAATAATAATATAATAATAATAATAATACGCGTAGATAATTGTTGTAAAAACAAAATAATCAAACATGACATTGGACGTCCCTATCATGGCAGTCGCCACCCGCTACACCCTCCCCACTTTTCCTTCGTTTGACCGTTGTGCCCACGGGACCATTCACCGAGCTCTGCTCATCTGCTTACATTCATCTGTACGTGGCTAGCGCGTGAGCAGAAGTGACTCTAGCTTGTACATGGCCAACTTAATAAAGATGTATTGTATATACTGTGGGGCCCTGTATTTGTTATATTATGAAGATGTCACACATGGACTCGGACTTTGTAGCAACAAGAACTTACTATAGGCCTTTACCAAACGATACAACAATGGCTAACAGTAACTTTTGATCAACGATGCTGGAGATGTTACCCCTGAAGTCCACTTCTGCAGTCCTGTTTGACTTCTGTTACAAACTTGCGAAGAATTTCCATCTCCGCCTCCAGACGCTGAAGTCGTCTGCTGTGCTGATTGTCTGACTCCTGCGAGCTGACAGGACTTGCAGCAGCATCCAGTGACAGTGACAGTGTCATCATCACCAGCAGACACACAGTCACACCTCGTGGCACCGCCATGGCTGTGTGGACAAAGGTCTGTTGATAAGTAAAGATAGCGTTTTGGATCTTTCACAACTAAGCATATACATGTATATTAAAGATGGTTTTGCATAAGTCAACTTAAATATATAAAACAGCCAATACAACATGCTGTAATTCACACTTTAGTAGTGATAATATTAATGTGTTACATTCTCCAAAATAATGTCACCAGGCGCTCTACTTTATTGGCGTTTAAACTTTCGTTTTCGCTTCTAGACGATGACTTTGCTGTTTCCTGTTTTTGATGCAAAAATAGTTTTAAATGTCTGCTGGCTGACATTGGCTCTCTTTTGTTTTTTTTTTTTTTTTTTGACTGAGCAGTAAGACCGTCACGTGCTTAGTCACGACCACGACTGACTTCAGTACATAAAAGATTCCATAAACTTCACAAGAAAAAACTGGTTTCATGGGCTCAATGACCAAACTGAACATTCAGTCAACTCACAGCACACGTGCTTGTCATGAACCAGCCTGGTTCAAGGCCAGAACAGCAGCTGAAGCGGGTATACATAATTACAGGGGGGCCGTGGTCAATGGAAGCGGACAGCGAGAGGAAGCCTTTCTGTCCGTTTCTACTTGAAAGATCGCCGTGGTTGATAGAGGCGATCGAGGCCCAGGGTAAGCGGGTGTAGATAATTACAGGTGGGCCGCGGTCCGTGAAAGCGGACAGTGGAGGGAAGCCTCTCTGTTCGTTTTCATTGATGTGACAGGTCGCCTCGATTGATGGAGGCGATAGAGGCCAAGGGTAAGGGGGTGTAAGGTGTAGTAGTAAAGAATAGCGCGGTGGTCAGTAGTGGCCTTAGTACTAGAGAGATAGCGTTAGGACCGGGGATGAGGGGTGGCGAGTAGTCACGTGGCCTCGTAGTATTTAGTTAGGGTTAGAGGGTTAGTCGGGGCTTTTCCCAGAAACACCAGCAGAGACGACCGTCTCTGAGCGTAGAATCAACTGTAAGCAGCAAGTCTGTAGGGGGCCCGTTCCACCAAACGTATCGCGCTACTTGCTGGCACTTACAGTCTGGAACCGTGTGAGTGAGAAAGGGGTCTCCGTCCTCGCAGACGTCAAGAAGGAGGTACACCGTCAGAACCGGCTACAGCAACTCTGCCACCCGTTGCCTGGGGCAACCGCCGGGAGTAGTGATTGTTGTTCCTGTGTACCTCTGGGGTCTTGGACGTCTGGAGCCGGTGCCGGACTACTGTCGCCTGAAATCGTCACTGCATCTGCATCCGTTGCCTGGGGCAACCAGAGGAGCAGCAATGCCAGTGAGCTAGGGACAGTGCGTCAGGAAACTCATTCACAACGTCGTCGCCATCGTCATTGCCAGGGGCATCAGTGTGTGACTGCTCAACTCAGCCAGTAGTGACAGTAGTGTGCCAAGGCAGGTCTGTGGCTGTCCACTACTGGTTGTCTAGAGGCAGCCATCGTGAACGACGCTGCCGTGAAGAACTATTCGAGACTGAGGAACTGTACGCTCCAGGGGGAGCGTTCGTCATACGAAGATCCAGAGATTAGAAGGAAAGTGTGTTTGTTTCATTTTGTACTCTTTGCATTTTTGTAACTCGATGATAGTCTGCGTATTCATAGACTCATATTGCGTCACGTGTCAACCTAATTTGCTTTGTTAGTTTTCTTGTAATTATAATTTGTTTGTTGTGCAACTGTCTTGTCGGTTGTGTTTGCGCACGCGAGTGAGAGTGTACGCGTGCGGACGTGTGAACGGGCGGTTGAGAGGTGAGGGTGAAAGCGGGTGGAGCGAGCCAGCCAGAGTGACCCCTTTCCCCTAAGGGCGAGTGAGGCCCATCCCTCTACAAGCCGCGCTCCGTATCATCACAGTGCTATCCCGACATTCTTGTTGTGTAACGGATGTCGTCTGCGCAAAATTCCTTCAGAAATAGTTTGCGCTATTCCAAAGTTCAAAACCTGGGACTCAACAGTTCCAGTACTTTTTCAATGCATTTAACTAGAGGTTAAAAATACTTACAAGATATTATTAAACTTCTGAATGTAACAGCGAGGTTTGGATCAGCCACTGAAACAAACAATTTAAAAAAAAAACGAATGGCAATAAACAAACATTAGTAAGATACTGTTGTCTTACCTGTTCCTCCCTGCAACAAGTCAAAGTCAGCACCCAGACAGCTTTCTGTCCTTTATAAAGCAGCACTCACCTCAAACTGCGGCGGCAAAAAGGGAAACAATGGGCGACAGGGTATGTGGTGCCATCAGTTCCGCTACATCACTCATCTTGGCCTTGGCTACAGGGGCTTCACCAGACGGCTCTTTAACATGTGTCCTGAACACAACCGTCACAGATTCAAAACAAACCTGACACAAATTCACGACAGGTTTTCATGTGAATAATTTACACTGTTTACAGGTCCTGTCAGGACCACACACACCAACAACAACAAACTGTTAGTTTTCCCTGCTCAGGTCAAGGACAACAAGCAGTAGCAAAAATCACTTTTTTATCTCTCGGTCCTGATCTCATTGGTACAAGTGGAGCGTCTCAATGACACCTGCAGATCAAAAGAAAAACTGGCCGCCCGTCCACCTTTCCCATTTCCTTCCATCCGAACGATTAAGAAAGAAAGCAGGTTTGTGACAGTTAATGGCTATCTCAAAAAGGAAAGGGTATTTTCACCAATTTTTCTGGAAAGAATATCTGAGGTAGTCAGTAAAAAATGCTCATGGCTAAATCTGTAATATTTTTGGTAAAATTTCCTCTTTATTGGTTTTTGTGATCTTTGACATCTGAAGAGACTTCACGAGGGTCACCAAAGGTGTAAAGTAGGATTCTGCTCATGTCATTGTCCATTCCTACCCTACACTTAGCAGTTATTTCCCTCGTATTCGACTTTTCCTCTTGTGAGCTCCATTATCATTATCCTTTGATATCTCTCTCACACACACACACAGAGACACAAGAGCAGACATCAAACACGACCACACACACACATGCAAGCGTCCACACGTGTATAAAGGCATAACAACAGACTGATGCGTGCACCCACAGACGTCTCCATGGCACCGTCAGCTCTGGATGCACAAGACTGGCATTCTGGTCACGTGAGCTGTGCTACGGAGGCGTAGAAACGAGGCAGGAAAACAAAGTTGTTTGCCAACGGTCTAGTTTCGCAACGACGATAAAAAAGAAAATTTGTTGGAGGAGGTGATGGTGGAGGAATGGAAGATAACTGAGACTATGTACTAGGGTGGTGGCTGCAGTGATGTATTGATGTAGTGATGCACAAGTAGTTGTTATACTGTGCAATACGTGCTGAATTAAAATGAAAATAAAAAGGAAGAAGTGAATGAATTGATATTTGCATAATTTTGTTGTTATTGCATATTCATTATCTGAGGACAACGAAACGTGTTCCTCTCCTGTTGTAAATGTTGTGTACCTTTATTCTTATTGCTACACATATCTGTGCTGTTAGTCTACTCTATCTGTACATCTTTGCTGGCCGCCCCTCACTCTTCACACTTAACACATCACTAAACACGTCAGTTATGTGGAGACTTGTTTTTTCCGATGAAAAATTCAGAATGTATAAGCAGGGCTTCTGCTTACGCAAAAAATTGCGTACAGTACGCATTAAAAGTTCGGAGGACCCCTTCAATTTTCGTCAATGGGGTCCCCTTCAAATTTGGGCGAAGAACAGGGACCCCTTTAAAATCTGAAGAAGGGGTCCCTGGGACCCCAAAGAATTCAGCCTTAGCAGAAGCCCTGGTATAAGTAACCAACCTGTGTGCTGACTACATTGTACTCAAATGGAGAGAGTGGAGAAAAAAGTTTTTTTGCAACCGTCACCTTCAAAGAAAGGAGTCAACACCGAGCAGCGAGAATTTCTGACAGACTCTTGTGCTTCTGTTTTCTTTCCTTCCTCAATGTCTCACCACAGAGCCACAAGGTTTACAATACACATCTGTATATGTGAGTGTGTGTATGTGTGTGTGTACATGGAATGCATGGCGCAGTTGTTTCTCATTCTGTCTGGCGCGCCTGGCATCTCCTATGACAAGGGCAGACAACGCTTGCTGGCTTATTACAAGGAGAAAGGAGAGTACAATGCTGTAAGTCGACTTCTTGTTGTTGACGATGATGATGGATGTGGTGGTGGAGGTATACAGCTAAAGTCGATGTCGCAGAGAAGAGCACAGGTGAGGGGACAGGGCAGGACATTGTTAACAGTCTTGACCCTCCGTGTGTCGGGGGTATAAAGCGAAAGCACAACAAGAGGTCAAGGTGGTGAGTTCACGATGTACCTGATTAACATGTCCGCTGCTGTCTGAGGTCTTCACAAGGTGAATGTATCTCTGGACAATCCGATGTCATTGGTGTTGACCTCACGGTCATCTTTGGAGGTTAGTGTCAAGAGAAAGGGAGCAGTCACCTCGGTATGGGGAAATAATACTTTGCTCTCAGCTTTAGAAAATCGCTTAAAAAACAAACCAACCTTGCACCCCACGTGTCCCGTTAAATGTCTACTGATACTGTCCGTGGTGTCTGTAAGTGCGTGTGAGTGTGAGAGAGAAGTGCTTCCCTGTGTCTTTCTGTGTTTATCTACACTTTTTCTCGCTCTCCCTCTCTCAGTTAACATCAAAGCACAACACCCTAGCCTTATACACAAATGTATTTATTACAAGACAATATCACGGGTTCATTTGCCAACAGGAATAACATGGCCTGTCGTCAACCTGCAGTCGGTCCAGTCATGCTGCACGTGTGGGTGTAGGAAAGTACAAATACTGTCAATGGAATGTGGCGGTTATCTGACGGTTACACTTCACTGGACCATTGGTCGTGCAGGACTGGACACTGCAGGGCTTGCTTGGTCTTCATCAACACATTACAAACACATGGCTTACACCTGACTAGAACATAGTCCCGGGTGTGTAGTAATGTTACTCCAGTTTGTACAACAGTATCTCAGTATAAAAGCAGATCATGATAAGTAATAATCTCTCTTGTTAACGTCTTAATAAAGCACCTCACTAATAATAATAATACGCCAGGCTCTCTATCTCTTTCTTTCACTCTCTTTTTCTGTCTTTCTCTCACTCAGCGTAAAGGTCGAAAAGTCTCAACATAAGCGACACACAGACACGGCAGTCTCTCTCTCTCTCTGTCTCTCAAGGTGAAGGTCGTCTCCTAACATGTTTCGGTCGTTGCGGAGGATAAGATAGAGACCCTACCCTCTGTTCTCGGTGCCATGATTTCTGTGAGGGTGAGGGTTTCTTTTCCTCTCACTCCTTTACCTTTTGCCGAACTTCCATCGAATCAGATACACATTCCCGGTAGCAAGATCAACGTGGTGGGAGGGGGAGATTTTCTTTGCACTATACGGGTAACGAACCGGCGTGCCTGTAAGCACTCGGCTTTCCGTTCCCTCTCTCCTAGTCCCTCTCTCTCCTAGTCCCTCTCTCACTCACCAAACTGACAGCTTAGTGTCCGCGTGCAAGGCTGCACATATCGCAATACAAATGCGAGTACGTGGTAGAGGTCTAAAGACATCAAACCAGAATCTCTCGGCTACCAGGACAGCAGCTTCCACATCAACTGACTTAACGGCAACTGACAGTGTTATGGCAGCTCAACTGACAGTGTTATGGCAACTGACAGTGGCAAGAGTGGCAACCAGCTTGATGACCAAAAGGAGTCAAAGGTGGAAATTCTGCGGTTAATACGATTAACACATTGTTTATAAAGCATCATGTGTGAACTGTGTCACATTATAAAAGTAATAAATACTAAAACCTCAGCTCGTACACAAAACTCTGTCTCTGTCTCGCTGTCTCTCGCAATCTCTCTCTCACTCACACATACCAGTCACACATGGCCGGAATAAATGCAGTAACGTGTTCACAGACTAGGCTGCCCTTGTGTGCTGGGTTATCTCCTCCAAATCGATCTTAAACTGTCAGGTGATAGGAGGCGTCACTCTCCACCTCATATGATCTCACGTGACCGGCACGTGATGTCGTCAAAGAATCATTCCACACTGGTCCTGCAGAGCGTTGTACGATGGACGGAAATAGTCTAAAATCCTATGTTGGCATTCACATCACATGTCACCCCCTGCTTCTTTTCATCACAGTCTGGCTGTACATCACAACATTTCATGTCGATATTATTCTGTCCACGCTACAACCCTGTAATTGTCAAAATAAAATATATACATAAATAAAGTGCATTAAAAAGACCGGACGACACCTATCGAATATCAGTATTATTAGCAAATTATATTAGTACCACATCACCAAGCATTGAAATTGGTAAAAAAAATCCTCATCAATCCACAAAATAGCCGCTCTTGTCAATGGTCAGAGAATGGCCGATTGATCAAAGGCGTTTGACGCCAAGCAACCTTGTTAAGTACAGCGAGTAAGTGCACAAGACCAACCTCTGCAAAGAGTCGTCAGGACCTGGCTCAGCACAGACTGGGACTCAAGGTCGTCGTAGCTGTCCACGTAGATCACGTGGTCGGATCCGTTGGCCACGTGCAAGAGAGGGGCGGTGGGCTTAGTGAGGTTGCCGACCACGACGACGTAGGTGTCGAGCTTGTGGCGCTTGTTGGCTCGCGCTTCCTCCAGCGTGTGTGACGTCATCTCCACCGAGTCATCGACGAAGACCACCACCACCTTCTGCACCTCCTCGTCTTTCACTTTCTCCTTCCCGCGCACTCGATGACCCAGCGTCTTGCGCGCCCTCTTTAGCAAGGTTCCTAGATCGGGGAAGACAACTTTGTCCAGGCGCTTTTCCAGGTGCTGGATTGTGTCCACTTTGCTGCTGAGGATGGGGTCCTCGCTGGTCACGATGGCGGCCTTGATGTCTGAGTCGGGATCCATTTCCGACAGCATGGACTGGATGAAGTCGAGAAGGCGTTGTGTCTTGGGGCTGCCCAGACCAAGGTGCTCCACCACAAAGGCGACATCTGTCGGACGGCGGCTTGCGCACATGGAATCCTTGGTTTTGATAGGGGGCAGGACTTGGTCTGTGGAGACACCGCGAGAGACGAGTGAAACAATGATCAGCTAACAGGGCATTTGACCAACTTCATTTCAGCTTGAGGTCGAGTGTTTACAATCTCCTTCACCATTTATCGAAAACAAAACACTAAATCATTCACAAAGCTTCTCAGAGCAAGTCACATTATTAACTAGAAGTAAGACAGATTTCTATTTAATGTTCCCGAAAGGTCAGGGTTCATTTTAGACGATGTTTATTACTTACAATTACACAGCTCCACGTGCAGCAGGTCTATCAAAGACTCGACGATGTTGTAGTCGCTGGTGTCGTAAACAAATTTGTCTGCCGGCTGCGAGGCGAGGCGCATGAGTTCTGTCTTGTCGACCTTCTGATCAGCCGAGGTCGACACCGCGTACAGGTACACTCCCTGACCCCGCAGCAGCCTCGCTTCCGCCGCAGCCTCTTTGGCGTTCAAGGAGTTTCCGTTTGTCATCATGATCACCGCGTGGGCCACTTCCTTCCTGGCCGTGTCTGGTGCGAAGGCTTTCTGCCGGAGATACCTTAGCGCCTACACAAATGAAAGAAGGTTAGTAAGTAATTTTGGTGCATGTAGCATGCACTATAATGATCTTTTGTTCTGCCACCAAGAAGATCACATCTATCTCCGGTCTTTCCCTAAAGCACATACACACACAGAAGCACTCGCGTTCGCAGGTAACTGCAGGTGTACGTAATCCCTGCACCATTCATTCGGGTAACAACACGTGTGACGGCCAGGTGCTGGCAATTTACCTGCGCGATATCAGGGAGCCCTCCGACACGTGGTGTGCTGTGCACGGCCTGCTGCAGGTCGGCCATCTTGTCCTTGCGGCCCAGGCGAGCGGTGACCTCTGGCCTGTGGCCGACAGAAATGATGCCCACACGCACGGCTGTCTTGGACAGCGGGAACAGCGCCGCCAGGGAGGCCAGGAACTGCTGCTGCTGCTGCACCGCCGCGTCGGACGTGCCGCTTGCTGTGTCCAGCACGAAGTACACGTCAGCAGGCTTGGCACGACATCCTGTGACATGACAGAGTGGGTTGGGGGCGGGGTTAGTGGCATCTTCCTCTCTCGCCATTATCTTGTGTTTGCTCGTTTGCTTGCTCGTGAATATGTCTTTGTAATAATTGAATAATAATAACCAGCAACAGGTGAGAGAAGTTTTAAGTCGTGCAGATTTCTTGTGCCAGTCGCTGTCATCATAATCACTTTAGAGTAGACGTCCGTCATTGTTCACTGGATGATCATGATGATGAGGAGGAGGTGGAGGAAGATTTGTTATGACAGTAGCCGTGAGTGACTTCAGATAAGATAAGACTTTATTTGTACCAGAGGGCAATTCTGTTACAACTCGATTAAAATTAAAATTCATTCACAATTGCATGCACAAAACTCTACACCAGCAGGTGATGGGCGACATATCAGCCACTCACAGGGAGGCGGGCACTCACCTCTGGGCACGCCATTCCACGTGTCCACCATGATGTCATCAGCCGACTGCATCTCAGTTTCGCCTTCCCGGGCTGTCCGAGAAAGAACGAGATCGTTGAAAGTGGTGACACCCTCACTGACATTCTGAGAAAACCTCAATATTGAAAATAAACATTCTAGAAAGAGGAGACAGTTGTCGATGGCTATAGAGTTACACCACTGAGCAATCAATCAGCGACTTGTTTATTTTTAGCAGCTAACTACCCGTAAGTGAAGAAAACAGACACGCTGTCACATTGACATGTGCCGATCAACACTAAAACTCTCATTAGTGGCTGTAACAAATTACAGTGTTCCCTCGTTTATCGCGGGGGATAGGTTCCAAGACCAGCCGCGATAAACGAATTTCCGCGAATTAGGGACATACATGCAATAATAATATATACATGTAAAACAATATCATGTTAGTGTAAAGTAATATAGTAATCATGGTTAACCGAGTTCAACACAAAGAAACCCAAAAAGTGCATAGCAATGGATTTCTCATACACAATTATTTCTTCCGTCTGACTATCTACAAAATTACCATGATATTTTAATAGAAATACTAATATAGCTAAATTTTTCGTCTTTTTCCTGTTGAAGTATCTATGGTATTTTGTAGAACGGTAATTCCCAGCGCGGAAGTAGCGATCGATACTTCACTCAAAAAGCCGCGAAGTAGTGGCCTGTGCTCACATCTCTCATATAGGAACAGTGTATAACAGAATCATATGCACAACACACTGTTCACTTTCCACACATGAAAATGTTCACAGTCATGCACGCCATGTCATCTACAGCGTTAATGTGTTCACAGGCATGTCAGTGTAACAAAGTGTTTTGCAGGCAATGACTAGGTTCGTTGTGTTAATGTACAGAAACATTCCAAGCTCCATCTGTCTCAGGCACACTTGAAGCCAAGACGCTCCACTCTCAATACCTTGCTGCTACCAACACGGAACGTCCTTTTCCATGCCTGAACTAGTTTTAGAATGTTGAAATATATTCTAACATGTTCTAAATCAACATCTGGTACAAATTCGAATACATTCCCACCAAGAAACACATGACATAACGTAAACCAAAGCTGTTGCCAGTAAAAAGCTCGTGTAGTTGGAGCTACAGGCTACCTTAGGAGCACGTTTAACGCTCTTTACAGGAAACACACCCACCAAGCTACTTTCCATGAGCCAAGTGAGTCAGACGAGAGACATCTGCATCACCAACCACAAGTACGAGGAAGACGGTAAGTGACCTCTTGTGAGGTTGCAATGAGTAGCACATTCACGTCATCACAGTTCTCCGCTGGCCAAGGGAAATGGTCCCACCGCCTTCTGGACTTCATTGAGAAGACCTACACCAAGGGAGGAAACCCTGACAAAAAACAATATCAACACGACATATCAACACGAAGGCGTTTAATTTCCCCGATGAAAATACCTGCACCACTCCTCTGAAATTGTGGGCGAAAGCTTTCCCCAGCGGAAGCACCCGCCAGAGATTAGTAATTGTTCGCGGACAGAAGTTCGTGGTCCTGCTGCCTTGTGGGTAATCTTATGAAAGGAAAAGGGTTAGGAAGTAAACCCAGACAGAAATTCGATGTGTTAACAAGTCATCTGGGCGAAGCTTTCCCCAATTCTGGCATCGGCAATTGCACTAGCTCGTTGGGTAGAACATCCCACCTGACAAGTGGACGGGTATCGGCAAAACATCCCACGGCAGGAGCACCGATCAGAGAGCAACGCTCACGTGTCCGCCAGTAGGTGACCTGAAAGTGGATGGGGAACGGCTGTAGGTAGCTGTAGAGATTGGAGCCACCAAGCCCAATGACAGGACATGCTGAAGTGCATCAGCACAAATGTGTTTTGGATCGGTCTCGGCTCACTTTGAAATGGCGATACGTGGAATGTCTGTACACTCCACAACTTGGTAAGGAGCCAGAGCTCACCCAACAGATCTCCCAACAGCTCGACCAATACAGGTGGGATGTCGTGGGTCTGCCAGAGGTACGGTGGTTCAGTTTCGGGGAGACAATTACAGACTATGGTCATAAGTTGTGGTACAGCGACGAGGATCTCAAACACGGACATCACGTGAGATTCCTCGTGATGCAAAGAGGTGGTGAGAGCGGTGCTCAGCTGCTCACTCGTCTCATGCTAGCTGTCGCTGCCAGGCACCACAATATGACTGACCATCATACAGCCAGGCCACCCAATATGAACACACAAAGACCACACACTATGACCTTTATACAAGTGTACGCCCCCACTTCTAGCCATCATAAAAAAGTGAAAATCTACGAACAGCTAGAACGAGCCATACAGAACATCTCCGCCATGTTCAGGGATTTAAAGGCACAGACGCTCATCATGATCACAGACACTTATCAGCAATGGCCTGGTATGGTTTTGTGCTTCGACCTTGGTAAGACAAGGGTCTGAGGCTTTTACAGGATGCTCAAAGCCACAAGTTAACTCTCGCTAATACCCTTCCCCCTCACAAAAGTCTGGTAACCTCACTTTCTCCAGACGATGCTATTCCCAATCTAATTGACTTCATTTTTTTGAATTAAGCATCAGTAGGTCACAGACGAGGTCATATCCGGATATCAATAGCGATCCTAATCTCGTCTCAACAAGTCTAAGTCTGAAGCTAAAGGAAGATACGCAGACTGTAATGGAGAAATCAGAGTTAAGACAGGATAGAAGTTGTTTGAAAGCTACTTTCTCGAAGATTTTGGAAAGAAATAGCAAGTATGAGACTGGGTGGGGATTGTTTGGCTCACTGATGTCGAAGGTAGGCTTTTTTAATAGCCGTTTCACTAAGGCTGCTTTGAAGGTAGTTGGGAAGATGCCAGAGGACAAGCTATTATTTACTATTTCTGTGACGGCAGGGAGTAGGATGTCGAGACAGTCTAGCAGTAATGGGTTGGGAAGTGGGTCCAGTGCACAACTTGTGGGTTTTGACTGGAGTATGATGATCTCAATCTCACTCTCCAAGATTGGCTGAAAGGAAGCAAAGGAGCACTTTGGCTTTGCCAGATCGTCGACGTGGTTAGTAAGAGCTGAATGATGCACAAGCAGTTGGTTAAGATTGGCCCGGATGTCAAGGATCTTGTGGACAAGCTCATTCAGTAAAGCAGGTGCAATGACTGGGCAGCTGAGGTCTGTCCATGCGGCCCAACAGGTGGCTCCATGTCCTAAACAGGCTCCTACTCGACGAACAAGAACTGATGTGAGCATGAAGGAATGCAGTTTTGACCGAATGAACAAGGTGCATTTAGCATCTGTTTATGGACAGTCAACTCTACAACATGTCATTTATTTAATTCAATTCAATTTTAATTCAATTAACGAATGTACACAAGGGAGATCAGTGCTAAACGTAAGGTGACTCACGAGAGATGTTTCAAACATCACAATATGGCTGAACGCTTTCTGGCACAGAACATGATCACGTGGACACACTCTCTACTCAGACAGAGACTGTCCTGTCCACGTCCGAAACTATCCGTGGGCTCAAGATCGGCCTCGAGGGTGCGCCTATGGTACTGCCAGGTCGGCCCACGGGCGAGTCGGCTTGCTTGAGTCCGGCCGGCACCAATAAGGGAGGGGATGGATGGATGATGAGTGATGATGATTATGTGCTTATTAGGATTTATTTCAACACTATCAACACATTAAGATATGTAAAAGGCTGTTCCGTGTTGATAACATACAAGTGTGCAGGAATTGGATATTTCGAGTGAGGCTATCCCACTATTCCCTCAAGTCGTTCATGACGTAGTTCACTGTGCAAAACAACATCTTCCACCATTACAAACACAAGTCCATTCTTTAGTCTGTTTTAAAGCTTAGAACACTAACTAGAATAGAGTTGTAAGGAAGACAGAGAGGAAGAGGATGACAACTCAGATGCTGTAGACAGTGATGGTGTACTGACAAGGTTTTGTCTCCAAAAGCACGACTTCCTCTTCATCATAGTCTTCTTGTTCTATGGCCTTCGCAGCTTCTATGGCTAATTCTGAGTTCAAGGGCGCGAGATCTTTCAGCCTTGGTGTATCTTCCTCGGCGATTATTTCGACTTCCACTTCCTCTGAACATAAGGAAAGTGTAACAAAAGTGTAACACACTTCAAAGACTTGTCGTAGATTTAACCAAAAAGAAAAGTGTGCAAACAAAACTTAATATTAGATCAGGTGTTATCATTTGTTAAGAAAGTGGTTTATAAAGTATGAGCGTTCAGAGGTTTGTAACGTTTTTGAGAAGAGTGTTTAGATGTGTCTGCGTGCGCGTGTAAACATCTACATGTAAACCACGCTCGCCGCACTCTTCCACCTTTTTCAGCAAAAAGGTCCTGCCAACGATTAACACATTTAATGTTTAGGAAATTAAATGGTGATGAAATGTGAATGAAACAAAATAAAATAACACTATTCCCTCACCGCCAACCCTCTCCTATAGTCTGACGGGCTGGCGAGATGACCGACTGGACCAGCAGATTAAATCCAACGAATTATATCACGAAGTTCGTGAGTCTAAGGTGGTTAATGCCACATCACTTGTATCGGCGAAGCTGATATATTCCAATGGAATCAATAGTTACACCACAACTCGGAATACAAATGATAACCTCCCACTGAAGAACGTTGGATATAACGTTGAAGGCAGTTAACGCAATGTTTACTCTCTACAGAGCTCTGTACTCTCTCACTGCTCGGTCTCGATTCCCCCTAGAAACGTTAGTACTTGGTTCTGTTTCCTCTCCTGACCAATCAGGTTCTTCGCGACCAGGTAACTAGGACGACCTCTTCACAGCCTTTCTTGGAGACTGTGCCGACCAATCATCAGTACAATGTTACATGGTCGGCATGGCTTCTCCCTCCATTGCCTACCGTCGTCCTAGTTACGCTGTGTCAAGCTCACTTACGTCACTTCATACATGACGTAAAAGAATGAGTGGCGCGGAGTCGCGTCAGCGCTCGCGCGACTGCCGTCCTCTGACATCAAGGAGAATTAAAACAAATAAGAATCTAATTAGATTCGCCCGAATCGCGAATCGTTACAGAGGTGTGTAGAGAACAAATGGCGGAGAGATAGAGGGAGGTGAGAGGTGAGAGGTGAGAGATACAGACTGACAGCTGACAGGAACTGTGCAAGGTAGTGAGTGGAAATACTTGAGGAGCTTTTGACCCACTTGTCTACTCTTGGCTTTGTCTCATGCCCTGCATACGACACCATTCATGGTAATTTCGGAGGTGATCATCACCTGAACGTTTGAATCAGAATAGCAGCGAGTGGCGTTATCAAGAAGCCAGGTACCCAGCCAGCCACCCAGCCAGCCAGTCAGACGTTTTGAACTTACTCGGGAGAAGCAGGTAATCTTCAGCTGATTCGATGAGCGCATCCTCTATGACGTTTTCTTTCATGTCTGACTTGAGAGCCATGGCGTCCATTTCAATCTGCTTGGCGTTGAGCGCATCTGCTCGTGAAGGTAAACAGTCGTCAGAGAGGTTTGTTAGCCACCAAAAAAGACCACCTTAAGTCTCACAATGTGATAGTGTGTGACACAAGTTGTAGTCAGTACTCAGACAGGTGTATGTGTGACACAAGTTGTAGTCAGTACTCAGACAGGTGTATGTGTGACACACAAGTTGTAGTCAGTACCCACACAGGTGTATGTGTGACACACAAGTTGTAGTCAGTACTCAGACAGGTGTATGTGTGACACAAGTTGTAGTCAGTACTCAGACAGGTGTATGTGTGACACACAAGTTGTAGTCAGTACTGAGACAGGTGTATGTGTGACACACAAGTTGTAGTCAGTACTCAGACAGGTGTATGTGTGACACACAAGTTGTAGTCAGTACTCAGACAGGTGTATGTGTGACACAAGTTGTAGTCAGTACCCACACAGGTGTATGTGTGACACACAAGTTGTAGTCAGTACCCACACAGGTGTATGTGTGACACACAAGATGTAGTCAGTACTCAGACAGGTGTATGTGTGACACAAGTTGTAGTCAGTACTGAGACCGGTGTATGTGTGACACACAAGTTGTAGTCAGTACTGAGACAGGTGTATGTGTGACACACAAGATGTAGTCAGTACTCAGACAGGTGTATGTGTCACACACAAGTTGTAGTCAGTAATCCACAAGGTGCTCGTAACTGAGACAGGAGGTATCAGTGACACAGGTGGCAAAGGATGCAGGTGTTAGCGAGTGAACTAAAAAGCGTTAGTGACAGTGTTAGTGAGTGAGGCAGGTGGTATCGACAGTGGTTACAGGTAACTCAACCATTTAACAATGTCACCAAGGCTGTTTGACTATGTCCCTGAGTTAATTTGTGCACGTAAACCGTAAAGTAAGGGAAGATTTCACAATACCTAGACAAAGGTGAGTTACATTATTTGAGTCGTCGCCCAAGACGAGGCTTCATACCAAAGACACAAGGTCCAGTAATGTTCTGAGAGAAGCTGTCTCAGGAATGGCAAACACTGTACTCATAGGATTGAAACTGGTGTAGGGCTCGTCTGGCTTGACAGGGAAGGAACACACGTACAGGTAGACAGACAAGTGATGGGACGGACCGTGTGCGGACGTTTCGCCGACGGACGTTTCGCCGCTGGACGTTTCGGAGTCGGACGTTTTGCCGACCGGCGTTTCGCCGCCGGACGTTTCGCCGCATTATGTCAGAGAGAGAGAGAGCTTACTTACCTCTCAAAGAATGAAAGTAACTACTAGATTACACAATAATTCTTTATTTCAAACAAATTTTACACACAGACTTCACAGACAGTTCACTTTGATTGTCACAGATTATGCGCAACAGCTTTGAGAAAAAAACATTGATACAATGGCGAGAGAAATGTGTGAGCTAACGGTTCACATGAGGAGGGATAGTGAGAGAGAGTTCACTGATACATTGATACAATGGCGAGAGAAATGTGTGAGCTAAGGGGCGTCACACACTTGACTTCGGCTAAAGGTCCCGCGTGAAATGCCGAAATGAAGTGCCCCGCGCCGAAACGTCCGGCGGCGAAACTCCGGTCGGCAAAACGTCTGGCTCCGAAACGTCCGGCGGCGAAACGTCCGTCGGCGAAAAGTCCGTGTACCGGGACGGACAGACATCAAATACTGACGAGGAGAGTTGTCTTCTCTTCAAAGACAAGAAACTCTTACCAGAATCTTCCGCCCCTACATTTTGGCCGGTCAGGTCTGACTGCAGCACCAACAGATCTTTGTTCACCTTTGTTTGTTCTTCGATGATTTTGTCTGATCATATGAAGGTAATCTCACTGATTTTCAAGTATAGTCATGGTAATACAAATTGCAGTTGATCAAGTTTTAGTAAGTATCCACGTGATCGGAACCAGACTAGACATAGCTAGTGACGACAGCTACTAATTCTACTGACAGACGTTGCTAGACTAACAGACACACGATGACTACTAACACACACACAATCTTGTCTGTCACTATCATTCTACACACAGTCACACAAGACTATTGTACATGGCAGTGTGGGGGTAGGGCAGGGGGAGTGGGTGTGTGTATGTGTGTGTGAGTGTGTACACCTGTGTCTAACTCTCTCGTCCTACCACACAGGTGGACTGGTGCTCTGAGTGCTGGCTTACCCTCTATGTTGGAGACATCGAGGGCATCGCGAATGATCATCTTAGCCATGGAGAGGGAGCAGATGACGAGCCTGACCTCAAGGAAGGGCACACCTGACCAGTAGAGCGGCGTAAAGCGTATTGACCTGATCTCCACAGGCTTCAACAGGTTGACCACCTACGGAACATCCGCGAAGGATAGGTCACCATGGGGTTTAAACTCCTGCGCAGTGTACAAGAGGCCCCAACAGCTTCTCAGACTAGTTTCTGTTAAAAGCTCCAGACATACACACCCAAACCACGACACAAAGCTTTCATCTACAACAATTGACACACTACCTGACCCCACTTCCATGTGCACAGGAGCTCACCACAAAACACGAGCACAGGGCGTGATCCCAACATGTTCACAGAACGACAACTTCTACTAAGACAGTTTTACAGCCACGTCATCAGCAAGTCACAACTAACCCTAACTCCGTCAGTAGCAAAAACTACTACACAACTATTATACATTTGACTGTTAACAACTGTCTCACAACTATTACACAGCTGTTACACAACTAGCGAACAATTATTACACAGACATTAGACAAGTGTGACATAACTAGGGTCAAATGTCAAATGGCTGACCCCGCCACTAGTCAACGGGTGTTCTAGCTTCTGCATCTTCCCCGTCTTGGTGATGTAGGTGACCATGTAGGTGCTCACGAAGCCAGGCTCTTGTTTGTAGAAGCCGTGTCTGAAGCCTGCTCGCCCACGTGTCGTCCAGCCCACCACCAGCACGGGCATAGCGAAGTCGAACTCCACGAACAAAGTTTTGTCGATCGACTCCGGCAACCTGCCCTTAAAGGACAGCGAGTCGAACTCCATGCTGCGAACCACTTCGCGTGTATCTGTGCATGGTTTCTCTGCAAGCACACACACACACACGAATCCGCCTGTCAGCCATAGAGAGCTGCTATAGTCCCTCCACAATAGTATAGTCTGTCCTCTACACTGAGCATACGAGGGACATTCAGCACGCAGTACCCACGACACACGAGCAGCACACACACACACACTGCACGATGCACACACACACACACTGCACGATGCACACACACACACTATCATCCCATACTACACACCACTATTTATACACATTGCACGCACGCACGTGTGCACCCAGTCAAGCACTCACCTTTCGGTAAACCTGGAAGTCGAAGTTTGGGCGCTGGTCGTAGACGAACCCTGTGTAAGCACAAGACAGTGAGTGGTGTTCACTGCTCTACCTTCAAACATATGAACGTGACTCGAGTAAAGAGCTGAATAGACATGCACGTGCATCGTGGGTCTACGTGGTAAGTGTCGGGCAAGTCTACACCAAGGGTTACAGGGTCTCTAGAGGTAGGTCTACACTGAATGTGCAGAGGACATCGGCACCCATTAGGAGCTTGGGTCCCACCTTGTGACGGACACTGCGACAGGTGGACACTGGAAGTCCCCCATTCTCTCGCCTCGCCCCTGACTGGACCTTGGTGACATTTATGTTCTGGAAGATGTGAGTATGAATAACCCAGCAGCAGCAGTTTTACCAGTATGAGATGCTGTATTATACTGCCAAGGTCTGGTAAGACAGTCGCGTGAGCTGTGCTCGCCAGGACTTTCCTAGCGGACACCGTCAGCCGCACGTGCGACATAACGAAGACGACGAGTGCGAGTTTGAAAGGTTCTGTAAGGAAGCCAGGTATAGACAAATATTAACTTTTTGTGCTTTAATGGCAACTGGTTTTGTGCAACTGCATTTCCTTCTGGATGAAAAAAATTGTAAACTTTTCCTTACTTTCCAGACTTAATAGTTTATACTCTATGTACAGTTTGTCTGAAAACTGAATCGGGAACCAATGCCGGGACATCGAGGATGGAATGACACTAGCTGACAGCAAAAAGGCTCCCAACTTCTAAAGACCCTCACTACAAAGACCTGTTAGCAGGCACTAACAAAGAACTGCAAGACCTCACCAACAGACTGACAGACAGTTCAAATGCATGTGGAGTGGAGACCAGCACTGAAAAGAGCAAAGTCATGATCCCTGGCAGCGGCAAAGCAGAGAGCTCTATGACCGGGGTCATACTGGCTCCAAGAGGTCAGCAGCTTCCAGTCCTTGGTAGCCACCCTTTCGTAGGACGGCAGCTCCACGCCAGATATCCTCATCAGGATCGCGACAGCAACAACAGCGATGGCTAAGCTGGATAGGATCTGGTATATCCATAAGGTAAGGTTTATTACCAAATACAAGCTGTACACATCCCTGGTAGTACCGCTCCTGCTCTAGGACGTGAGACGTGCACTCTGCTCCAGTCATCCCCCCAACCGCAAGTGGGGTCAAGGGACGACTGACCTACCCTGGAAGCAGATGCTACATATAGAAAAAAAAAACCCCAGCGTGTCCGAGACGAGAACTGAACACAGGGCAGATAACCACTGTTTCGGTGGGTGGGAGGTGAGAAATAACACAGTTCACTGGTAAGATTAAAGTAGACCGGACATGTAGCGGCAGGTCTTTTTTGTGTTTAGTATTGAGAAAGGACATGTGTATGTGATACAGTCTGACCACACGAGGTGCATGCCTGTCACGTGACATCGACAAAGTCTTTAGCAAAACATCCATGAAGCCTGTTTCCCTACTGACACACTTCTTTGCCGTCTGTTACATCCCTCCAACCCGGGTAGATAAGGTACCCTCAGGCTTGGTGAACAGCACAGTTGTCTTGCTGTTTGCTCACTAAAGAGTTCACAGGGCGAGTTTTCATATTATTTCCCATATAAAGAGTAAAGTGGGCGAGTTCTCCTGTCAGTGGCTCGAGAGAGAGGCTGGACCCAGCGGCCTGTACGTTTGGAAGTAGAGAGCACTAACCTGTAGACTAACCTGTAGATTACGGCACTAATCACTGGTCGACGACACATTTGCTGTCTCCCTGACTCCCCTTCATAGGGCGGTTCTGTGGCACGACGGTCAGCGCCTGTCACTAATACAGTGGAGTCTGGCTGTCCTGGGTTCAGCTTTCGTCTGGGGCACACTGTTTTTTCTCTGCATGTGGCATCTGTTTACATGGCTGCCTGCCTTGCCGTGGTACAGTCTTAGTTACTGGTTCGGAGTAAAACACTAATCGCCCCCCCCCCCCATCTTACTCATCATACTCACCCATCCCTCCCCACCTTCCATTGAGATTGGCCCCCACGTAAACACGTCTGTCTGTGAGTTGTCTCGCTTAGACCACCGGCCTACAGCGGCGGGGACAGCAAGTGATGGAGGCAGTGATGAGGCTCGTGCGAGGAGGAGACTTGCTGAGAGAGGTTCTCCTTCACGGGACTTTATAACAGGGCGGGGCCGCGTGTTACTGGGGTGAGGGCGGGGAACTAGCAGGCAGAGATGAAGTCATCAGCACTACACAAATGCACGCACTGTCTCTCTACTATTTAGCAAAATAAACAAAAAACCGCAACAACAACAACAACAACAAGAAACAAAACAACAAGTGGCAGGCAGAAGAATTGCATGCATGCATTAAATCACACATAAGCACAATCACAAGCCCATAGTATTGGCCGTACACACCAGCGCACAGATCAACATTAGCATGAACTTAGTTATGATGTCCCTCCATCCCCACCCCTCACCCCCACCCCACCCCCCCCACACACACACAGAAGGAGAGCAGCACAAAGAGAGGAACAAATACAACAGGAGTAAAGATCAGGTGTCAACAGGCCCCGTGAGCGTGGCATAAACAAACTTTGTTGGTAAGTTGAAGTGGCAGCCAATGTGCATACTACACGTGTGAGTGGACGATACGAACAAGAAGCACGTGATCAGTGAGGCAGAGTTGAGTAGGACCAACACATCTGAGGACATTCACACACTGGAAGATGGAAGTCAGAGACTGACCTTTCAAGAAGATGTCCGCGACAAACACCCGAAGAAAGAAGGAGGACTGCGACGAGCAGGCAAGCTCGAGCCATCGCGCGGCCGTCTGATCCACCCGGCTCCACAGCCAGTGGCGTCGTCTGGTGGTCATCCACCACCGCGCATCCCCTCCCTGCCTCGCCTCCCAGTGTCCTGCGGCGCACAGGCTTCCCTGGTGCTGGACCTCCTCACCCCACAGTCTCCGTGTGCACTGGCACTGCCCGCCACGCTGTGGCAGTCACAAGTGAGGTTGGCATCGCTGTAAGCATCAGTGTCAGTGTCAGTGTCAGTGATACTCCCCGCCACACAATGGCAGTCACAAGTGAGCTTGGCATCGCTCTAACCATCAGTGTCAGTGTCAGTGTGCAGTCACATCGCTAGCTACAGGCCGCTCATTGGCATTGTCATGTCCGCTGGTGTCGGCCATTCATTCCATCATTTGTGACGACATTCAATCTTTGACGTCATAGCGGCAGACATTGGGCGCACGCGCAGTCACACGTACACTCACGCGCCCAAAATGGCGAAGAAGGGGAGGACAAGGAGGAGATAGCATACAGCACAGCAGTCGTGTCGGCGGCGTGTGTGTGTGGCAGCAAGTTCACGACTTGAACACGTTTGTCGGCAGCTCAGAATGTTTGTTGACAGAATGTTTGTTGACAGAATGTTTGTTGACAGAAAGTTTGTTGACAGAATGTTTGTTGACAGAATGTTTGTTGACAGAATGTTTGTTCGCTGTGGCGTGGCGATCAGAGGGAAATCGTTGCAATTTGTTTTCAAAAGAAGTTTGCACTAAGTGAGATTGAAAACTAGTGAAAAAGGCTTTAGATTGAAGGCGGCCCGATCACCGCTAAATAGCCCACAAATAGTTTGGGGTGGGTAGGTGCTTGCCATTTGTGAGTCATACTTACCTGGCACTGGAGGTACCTTGATCACCTTGGAGGTCCTTTCAGGGCGAGGCCTGTCCATTGCACTAGGGGCGGGTTGACCCCTGCGATCACCGCAAATGTAGGTGACTCGAGTGCGTACTCTATTCGTAAGGGGGACTACGTTCCCGCTATACCTGTTAAAAAATACAAAGCAAAACCCCCAAACCCTAAAGCAACTCTTGGAGACTTTCAACCGAGGATCCTTAGTGGTGTCACGTTCCATTTCTTATCATCGTTTTCACCCATTAGTTTGAAACCTATGATATTTATTCTTGGAATCTTGCCTAACTTATCGTCTGTGCTGTGCTGGCCTATTCACAATTCACTACACGTACCCGCACTCACTTTCTTCGTGCAACACCACAATCTAACCAGTACACGTAAACATGTATATAGTCGTCTGCCGAGCTGAGCCTAGAGCGGATCATCAGCATTTATAATAAAAACGGACTGCAATAATAGTTGGAAAAGTTGCCTTGTCCACAGTTTTTAATACAGCAGGCAGAAGATGATTTCAGACAAAATGGTGAAAGGACCGTTTGCCGTTTGAGGGTGGAAGGAAGACTGTCTGTCGTTCCCTGAGCGAGCCTAAGCAGAAAGAGGAGAAATCTGGCAAGATGGTTACACCACTTGGTAGCGACGCCACATAGCAAGCTTGGTTTAGCGTGGGACGAGTGAGAGGAGATGGGCAAGCGAAGAGCTGCAGCGTTGTAGTGGCACTCGCTCGCACTCACGCACATAATGAGTCTTGTACAGAAGGTTCAAGCAACAACCAGGAATTGAAAGAGACGGCTGAAGCCTGAAGGGACGGCTGACCGTCCGTTAGGAGTTAGATAAGTTTAGGTCGGCGGGGGTCTAGTAGCGGGAAGCTACTGCTACACCTTAGTTGTGGTCACAACAGCATGAAGCTCCACCCCTCCCCCCTATTTCACCCTTGGGCGTCACTTGCGGGTGCGTCCCCTAGGTCCTAGGACGCCCCATGTAGGAGAAAGGCTACAGAGAGAAATAGGCGGTAGGCGCCGCGGGGCGTCCAGCCGTGAGATGCCTGTTTGTTGTCCCTGCGGCCGGTAGGCAACCGGATTGTCAGGATCTCGTAATACCCTCGTGAAATGGCCAACCAGCGAGCGAGCCAGTGGCGGTCCACATTCCTCCTAGTCGGCTATCTATATAATCAGATCCGTTCATCTCATCTACGGTTTGGGGCGTTTTGGTTACAATTTGTAGCTACTTTGGTGTTTGAAGCTCTATTGTTATAATAATGAGTAGGGAGAGCCATGGAGAAGACTCAAGGAAAATTGAACGGTTTTGTTAATGTTACAGGTGCTGGGGCAGTATGAATAGCAGTTGTGTGTTTACACAGTCGGTACATTTCAGTGGGATTTTCGGTTGGTTCGTCTGACTCGCTTGTTAAAGTTTGAAGAGCTTTTTTAAATAGGAGAACTCGTTTGGATGGAGTACTACTATCAGCAGACTGGGCGAGGTCTGCAGAACATGAAGGAAGAGGGGGAAGATGCCCGTGCTGCTGCTGCTTCCGATGATGATGATGTTGATGTGAAGGAAGTGGCTGAAAGAATCAGAGATGAGGGCTATGATGAAGGACATGTTGAGGACCTGACCATTGCTTCGGCAGAGGAGGGATCATACCTGTCTGTCCACCTGTTCCTAGACCAAAGCCAGCCATCTCTGCCCCTCCCAGTCTTCCACTTGAGGACCCTCATTCTTCTTTATCTCTCCCAGACACAGCACCATCCACATTGGAGCAGCATGCTGGTGTAAGTTATTTTTTAAAATGGATGGAGATTTGTAGTAGAAAAGTGAAAATGCCTGCTTCCAGCCTACATCGCTTGTTGTATTACCTTTGCATTGCTTTAACTATTGTCATAGGAATGTTTTGGTCCAGACAGTATTCAAGGGAATGACAAGGTACACAAGCTCTTCGTATACTTTTTCTCCATATGCAATTAGTAATGCTTCTTTCGAACCAGCTAGTAGTTTTGATTTTTCTCACTGTGGAATGACCTGACTGTTTTTGACAAGAGGCTGAGAGCATTTGCGCCACGACATCAGGCATCATCAAAAGGGCGATTCAAGGCTGCCAAGAAAAGCTGCTTGACACCTGGGGTTGAGGTTACACAAAGGTACAATAACTTTTTTACTGTGTGTGAGGTTTTTTGTGACACTATTAGAATAGGTCTGTAGTTAGCTTACCCCTAACCCTTTTGCGGAAAGAAGAAAAATCAGATATGTGATCAACATAAAGATTACTTGAACTGCTAGCTAATGTGATGCTTCGTTGGGGAGAATGTTGGGCCTGCTGAATGGCCGAGTTACAATCGCTAAATGGAGGTAGGTGTATGGAAAGTTTGTCGCTTACGCCCAACGAATGCTGTGGAGGGAGGAAAAAGAGTTCGGAGGTGGACCCTCGTTCAGCGGGCAGATCGGGACATACGAGACTTCGTTCTGGAGAATCTGATGGTTATGCACGATACCAGCATGCGACTTTTGGGAAGTTTTAACATTTCAGCACATACATAGCAGGATTATAGCAGTGATCAAGCAAAAAACTAATAATAGAAAATGTTGCATGTCTGTGTGGTGATTTCTTGTAATGAGATTTCTGTTACATAATTTTTACAAATGATTTCTTCCGCCTTACATCTTCCAGGTATAATGCTCGGTCAAAGAAAGGTGAACAGCAAGTTCTGGAAGATGGTGTCGGGGCTCCACTGCCTTATCCAACTTCTACAGAGTCTTTGCCTCCAGTTGTTGTGAGATCACAAGCCCTGACGATGGGAGATGCTCCACAGCATGACTCTGAACTGAAAAAGAACACAGCAGTCACTGCTACAGTAAGGTCTTGATTGAAGCAAGTGCCTGATGCCTTGTTGTCTCAAGCGCGTATGGTCAGGTCTATCTTCCAAATGCTCTTGCTAAAGTAGAACCTGTGCAGGATTCTTCACCTGTGCCCTATTCCACCTTCTGGTACAGAAAAAAGCACATGCAGGAGGATGGAATGGAGATGCAGCTTAAAAAGAGAAAGCTGGGCACCACTTGTGACCAGGAATGACTTTCTGAAACACAAGAGACTTTTATGGTCAGTGGTGGTGCCAAGCCAAGTCTACACAGACTGCAGAAGAATGGATTTCTGACCAGTGAGCAAGGAGACCTCCCAACAAACCTCATTCTCATCCACCACCACCACAGTCCGCTATCCCTTTCTTTGTATCCTTCAACCCGTCCTCTTCTTTCTAAATCCCCCAGTTGACCCCAAAAGGATAATCCATCCCATCCCAGCAACCATCCGTCAAAAACCTCTCAGATTTCACGCACACCTGTCGCAGGTCAACTTCAAAAATGAAGTGTAAAGTTCGCCAACAATTACATACACACAACTTAACTGAATTCTCCACTTGGGGACAGACATTATGCACTGAATGACACTGTCTCTGGGGACGAGCGACCACACTCGTGTATCAGACGCTGCCTCTTGGGGTCAGACGTTGTCTTCCTGGGCCACATGCTCCAGGATACCAATAAACTAAACAAATCACAAAACAACACAAAAACTCTTCATGGCATCATGGGTGTTGTGGGGGAGGGAATCGTGACATTAATGAAGCGACGGAGTTACGTGCCCTTCCCACGGGTGATCACAGTCTCATCACAAACGTGGTTGTGTACACGAGGATGAGGATGGTCTGACGACTGAGGCGTGACGTCTGACTGTAAGTTGTGTACGTCACCTTCAGCCACATCGTGCAAGTGTCGTCACGTGAGGGTTAGCATCCCCTATGCTGACGCATTTGGGCGTGTGTAACACGTCATCTACAGTTCTACCATCACGTGCTGTGACGTAGATAGAACAAGTCTGTCCTGTTCAAACGCTTTGTAGAGAATACAACACATCAGCGCGGAAGATTCTTGTCAACATAATGGCAATGTTGACATGTCAACACAGTGCTACTACAGCTGACAACAACATTAAAACATGACCGTTATTATTGCAAGTGCACAGGTTTGCTTGTGACAAGTTTTTCTTTGTTTTTCTCAGGGAAAGAATGAATGGAGGATGGATAAATTTCTTCCATGAATGGCTGCTCGCTGCACTATTTTCGATTCGTTAAGAAATAGAATTGTGTAATGCTTACATACTTATAAAAATAATTGCTTTTCACAAATGAGCCATTTCACACACAGCTACACTGTCATTTTAAAGATTTATTCACAAAATTACTTTTGGTAGTGCTTAGTCACGACCACGACTGACTTCGATGCATAAAAGATTCCATAAACTTCACAAGAAAAAAACTGGTTTCATTCATCAACTCACAGCACACGTGCTATCCCGACATTCTTGGTGGGTAACGGATGTCGTCTGCACAAAATTCCTTCAGAAATAGTTTGCGCTATTCCAAAGTTCAAAAACATGGGACTCAACAGTTCCAGTATTTTTTCAATGCATTTAACTAGAGGTTAAAAATACTTACAAGATCTTATTCAACTTCTGAATGTAACAGCGAGGTTTGGATCAGCCACTGAAACAAACAATTAAAAAAAACAACCCGAATTAATAATGTCTTGCAAATCACCACACCTCAAAATACATCTCCGGTGTTATTTGTTCTCCACATATCTGAGGTAGTCAGGAAAAAATGCTCATGGCTAAATCTGTAATATTGTTGGTAAAATTACCTCTTTATTGGTTTTTGTGATCTTTGACATCTGAAGAGACTTCACGAGGGTCACCAAAGGTGTAAAGTAGGATTCTGCTCATGTCATTGTCCATTCCTACCCTACACAGCAGTTATCTCCCTTGTATTCGACTTTTCCTCTTGTGAGCTCCATTATCATTATCCTTTGATATCTCTCTCACACACACACAGACACAAGAGCAGACATCAAACACGACCACACACACACATGCAAGCGTCCACACGTGTATAAAGGCATAACAACAGACTGATGCGTGCACCCACAGACGTCTCCATGGCACCGTCAGCTCTGGATGCACAAGACTGGCATTCTGGTCACGTGAGCTGTGCTACGGAGGCGTAGAAACGAGGCAGGAAAACAAAGTTGTTTGCCAACGGTCTAGTTTCGCAACGACGATAAAAAAGAAAATTTGTTGGAGGAGGTGATGGTGGAGGAATGGAAGATAACTGAGACTATGTACTAGGGTGGTGGCTGCAGTGATGTATTGATGTAGTGATGCACAAGTAGTTGTTATACTGTGCAATACGTGCTGAATTAAAATGAAAATAAAAAGGAAGAAGTGAATGAATTGATATTTGCATAATTTTGTTGTTATTGCATATTCATTATCTGAGGACAACGAAACGTGTTCCTCTCCTGTTGTAAATGTTGTGTACCTTTATTCTTATTGCTACACATATATGTACCTTTACTTTATTGCTACACATACCTGTGCTGTTAGTCTACACTATCTGTAGAGCTTTGCGGGCCGCCCATCACCCTTCACACTTAACACATCACTAAACACGTCAGTTATGTGGAGACTTGTTTTTTCCGATGAAAAATTCAGAATGTAAAGTAACCAACACGACTCATGAAGTAACCACCCTGTGTGTTGACTACATTGTACGCAAATGGACAAAGTGGAGAAAAACAGTTTTTTTGCAACCGTCACCTTGAAAGAAAGGAGTCAACACCGAGCAGCGAGAATTTCTGACAGACTCTTGTGGTTCTGTTTTCTTTCCTTCCTCAATGTCTCACCACAGAGCCACAAGGTTTACCACACACATCTGTATATGTGAGTGTGTGTATGTGTGTGTGTACATGGAATGCATGGCGCAGTTGTTGTGCTGAGTGACGTATCCCCCCACAGCACCTGTTGTTTCTCATTCTGTCTGGCATCTCCTATGACAAGGGCAGACAACGCTTGCTGGCTTATTACAAGGAGAAAGTAGAGTACAATGCTGTAAGTCGACTTCTTGTTGTTGACGATGATGATGGATGTGGTGGTGGAGGTATACAGCTAAAGTCGATGTCGCAGAGAAGAGCACAGGTGAGGGGACAGGGCAGGACATTGTCAACAGTCTTGACCCTCCGTGTGTCGGGGGTAAAAAGCGAAAGCACAACAAGAGGTCAAGGTGGTGAGTTCACGATGTACGTGATTAACATGTCCGCTGCTGTCTGAGGTCTTCACAAGGTGAATGTATCTCTGGACAATCCGATGTCATTGGTGTTGACCTCACGGTCATCTTTGGAGGTTAGTGTCAAGAGAAAGGGAGCAGTCACCTCGGTATGGGGGAAATAATACTTTGCTCTCAGCTTTAGAAAATCGCTTAAAAAACAAACCAACCTTGCACCCCACGTGTCCCGTTAAATGTCTACTGATACTGTCCGTGGTGGGGGGGGGGGGGGGGAATTGGTGTTTTTACGCCGTCTCAGCAGCTAAGGCTATATTACGGCAGGCAGCCAGCCCTGTAAACAGATGCCACGTGCAGAGAAAGATCAGCGTGCCCGAGACGAGAAATGAACTCAGGGCAGCCAACCTTCACTGTATTGGTGACAGGCGCTAACAGCGCTAACCGTTGCGCCACCGGACCGCTCTACTGTCCGTGGTGTCTGTAAGTGTGTGTGTGAGAGTGTGAGAGAGAAGTGCTTCCCTGTGTCTTTCTGTGTTTATCTACACTTTTTCTCGCTCTCCCTCTCTCAGTTAACATCAAAGCACAACACCCTAGCCTTATACACAAATGTATTTATTACAAGACAATATCACGGGTTCATTTGCCAACAGGAATAACATGGCCTGTCGTCAACCTGCAGTCGGTCCAGTCATGCTGCACGTGTGGGTGTAGGAAAGTACAAATACTGTCAATGGAATGTGGCGGTTATCTGACGGTTACACTTCACTGGACCATTGGTCGTGCAGGACTGGACACTGCAGGGCTTGCTTGGTCTTCATCAACACATTACAAACACATGGCTTACACCTGACTAGAACATAGTCCCGGGTGTGTAGTAATGTTACTCCAGTTTGTACAACAATATCTCAGTATAAAAGCAGATCATGATAAGTAATAATCTCTCTTGTTAACGTCTTAATAAAGCACCTCACTCATAATAATAATACGTCAGGCTCTCTATCTCTTTCTTTCACTCTCTATCTTTTTTCTGTCTTTCTCTCACTCAGCGTAAAGGTCGAAAAGTCTCAACATCAGCGACACACAGACACGGCAGTCTCTCTCTCTCTGTCTCTCAAGGTGAAGGTCGTCTCCTAACATGTTTCGGTCGTTGCGGAGGATATGATAGAGACCCTACCCTCTGTTATCGGTGCCATGATTTCTGTGAGGGTGAGGGTTTCTTTTCCTCTCACTCCTTTACCTTTTGCCGAACTTCCATCGAATCAGATACACATTCCCGGTAGCAAGATCAACGTGGTGGGAGGGGGAGATTTTCTTTGCACTATACGGGTAACGAACGGGCGTGCCTGTAAGGACTCGGCTTTCCGTTCCCTCTCTCCTAGTCCCTCTCTCTCTCCTAGTCCCTCTCTCACCACACAGACAGGGCTGCACACATCGCACATACAAATGTGAGTAAGTGATAGAGGACTACCGCTACCAGTGCTTCAAGAGCAACAACAAGCTTGTAGCAGAGATGCTAGAGAGTCTAAAGACATCAAACCAGAATGGTTCAGG
The DNA here is from genome assembly GCF_003073045.1 of Pomacea canaliculata. Taxonomy (NCBI): domain Eukaryota; kingdom Metazoa; phylum Mollusca; class Gastropoda; order Architaenioglossa; family Ampullariidae; genus Pomacea; species Pomacea canaliculata. The sequence continues at coordinate 665,439 of NC_037602.1, forward strand.
TAGCAGGACAGCAGCTTCCACAACTGAGTTCAACTGACAGTGTTATGGCAGTTCAACTGACAGTGTTATGGCAACTCAACTGACAGTGTTATGGCAGCTGAACTGACAGTGCTATAGCAGCTCAACTGACAGTGTTATGGCAACTGACAGTGGCAAGAGTGGCAACCAGCTTGATGACCAAAAGGAGTCAAAGGTGGAAATTCTGCGGTTAATACGATTAACACATTGTTTATAAAGCATCATGTGTGAACTGTGTCACATTATAAAAGTAATAAATACTAAAACCTCAGCTCGTACACAAAACTCTGTCTCTGTCTCGCTGTCTCTCTCTCAATCTCTCTCTCACACACACATACCAGTCACACATGGCCGGAATAAATGCAGTAACGTGTTCACAGACTAGGCTGCCCTTGTGTGCTGGGTTATCTCCTCCAAATCGATCTTACACTGTCAGGTGATAGGAGGCGTCACTCTCCACCTCATATGATCTCACGTGACCGGCACGTGATGTCGTCGTCAAAGAATCATTCCACACTGGTCCTGCAGAGCGTTGTACGATGGACGGAAATAGTCTAAAATCCTATGTTGGCATTCACATCACATGTCACCCCCTGCTTCTTTTCATCACAGTCTGGCTGTACATCACAACATTTCATGTCGATATTATTCTGTCCACGCTACAACCCTGTAATTGTCAAAATAAAATATATACATAAATAAAGTGCATTAAAAAGACCGGACGACACCTATCGAATATCAGTATTATTAGCAAATTATATTAGTACCACATCACCAAGCATTGAAATTGGTAAAAAAAATCCTCATCAATCCACAAAACAGCCGCTCTTGTCAATGGTCAGAGAATGGCCGATTGATCAAAGGCGTTTGACGCCAAGCAACCTTGTTAAGTACAGCGAGTAAGTGCACAAGACCAACCTCTGCAAAGAGTCGTCAGGACCTGGCTCAGCACAGACTGGGACTCAAGGTCGTCGTAGCTGTCCACGTAGATCACGTGGTCGGATCCGTTGGCCACGTGCAAGAGAGGGGCGGTGGGCTTAGTGAGGTTGCCGACCACGACGACGTAGGTGTCGAGCTTGTGGCGCTTGTTGGCTCGCGCTTCCTCCAGCGCGTGTGATGTCATCTCCACCGAGTCATCGACGAAGACCACCACCACCTTCTGCACCTCCTCGTCCTCCACTTCCTCCTCCCCGCGCACGCGATGACCCAGCGTCTTGCGCGCCCTCTTTAGCAAGGTTCCTAGATCGGGGAAGACAACTTTGCCCAGGCGCTGTTCCAGGTGCTGGATTGTGTCCACTTTGCTGCTGAGGGCCTTGCGAGGGATGGGGTCCTTGCTGGTCAAGATGGCGGCCTTGATGTCTGAGTCGGGATCCATTTCCGACAGCATGGACTGGATGAAGTCGAGAAGGCGTTGTGTCTTGGGGCTGCCCAGACCAAGGTGCTCCACCACAAAGGCGACATCTGTCGGACGACGGCTTGCGCACATGGCATCCTTGGTTTTGATAGGGGGCAGGACTTGGTCTGTGGAGACACCGCGAGAGACGAGTGAAACAATGATCAGCTAACAGGGCATTTGACCAACTTCATTTCAGCTTGAGGTCGAGTGTTTACAATCTCCTTCACCATTTATCGAAAACAAAACACTAAATCATTCACAAAGCTTCTCAGAGCAAGTCACATTATTAACTAGAAGTAAGACAGATTTCTATTTAATGTTCCCGAAAGGTCAGGGTTCATTTTAGACGATGTTTATTACTTACAATTACACAGCTCCACGTGCAGCAGGTCTATCAAAGACTCGACGATGTTGTAGTCGCTGGTGTCGTAAACAAATTTGTCTGCCGGCTGCGAGGCGAGGCGCATGAGTTCTGTCTTGTCGACCTTCTGATCAGCCGAGGTCGACACCGCGTACAGGTACACTCCCTGACCCCGCAGCAGCTCCGCTTCCGCCGCAGCCTCTTTGGCGTTCAGGGAGTTTCCGTTTGTCATCATGATCACCGCGTGGGCCACTTCCTTCCTGGCCGTGTCTGGTGCGAAGGCTTTCAGCCGGAGATACCTTAGCGCCTACACAAATGAAAGAAGGTTAGTAAGTAATTTTGGTGCATGTAGCATGCACTATAACGGTCTCTAGTTCTGCCACCAAGAAGATTACAATTACACACACAGAAGCACTCGCGTTCGCAGGTAACTGCAGGTGTACGTAATCCCTGCACCATTCATTCGGGTAACAACACGTGTGACGGCCAGGTGCTGGCAATTTACCTGCGCGATATCAGGGAGCCCTCCGACACGTGGTGTGCTGTGCACGGCCTGCTGCAGGTCGGCCATCTTGTCCTTGCGGCCCAGGCGAGCGGTGACCTCTGGCCTGTGGCCGACAGAAATGATGCCCACACGCACGGCTGTCTTGGACAGCGGGAACAGCGCCGCCAGGGAGGCCAGGAACTGCTGCTGCTGCTGCACCGCCGCGTCGGACGTGCCGCTTGCTGTGTCCAGCACGAAGTACACGTCAGCAGGCTTGGCACGACATCCTGTGACATGACAGAGTGGGTTGGGGGCGGGGTTAGTGGCCTCTTCCTCTCTCGCCATTATCTTGTGTTTGCTCGTTTGCTTGCTCGTGAATATGTCTTTGTAATAATTGAATAATAATAACCAGCAACAGAAGAGAGAAGTTTTAAGTCGTGCAGATTTCTTGTGCCAGTCGCTGTCATCATAATCACTTTAGACGTCCGTCATTGTTCACATGATGATGAGGAGAAGGAGATGGAGGAAGATTTGTTATGACAGTAGCCGTGAGTGACTCTACACCAGCAGGTGATGGGCGACATATCAGCCACTCACAGGGAGGCGGGCACTCACCTCTAGGCACGCCATTCCACGTGTCCACCATGATGTCATCAGCCCACGCGTCCGACTGCATCTCAGTTTCGCCTTCCCGGCCTGTCCGAGAAAGAACGAGATCGTTGAAAGTGGTGACACCCCTCACTGACATTCTGAGAAAACCTCAATATTGAAAATAAACATTCTAGAAAGAGGAGACAGTTGTCGATGGCTATAGAGTTACACCACTGAGCAATCAATCAGCGACTTGTTTATTTTTAGCAGCTAACTACCCGTAAGTGAAGAAAACAGACACGCTGTCACATGGACATGTGCCGATCAACACTAAAACCCTCAGTAGTGGCTGTAACAAATTAGCGGTCTGTGTTCACATCTCTCAAATAAGAACAATATATAGCATTCAGAATCATGTACACAACGCACTGTTCACTTTCCACACATGAAGATGTTCACAGTCATGCACGCCATGTCATCTACAGCGTTAATGTGTTCACAGTCGTTTACAGATCATTCATTCACAGCAGCATGCGTTGACATGATTAAGTTCACTTACTTAGTGTAAATGCCCAGCTAGCATGGAGCTGAAAATAAGAAAGAGAGAAAACATTAGAGGAAGGAAGACTGCTGCCTGCAGTGGTACCTGTGTTAACATCCTCACAATACAGTAGAGAAAGACCCATGTACATGAATTGGACATTAGAGACAGGTGTTCTCGACACAAGAGGTGTTACACGCTAACTTGTTAAACTGTTGCTGCAGTGACAGGGAGTCAATGGCTATCTAGCATCATGCTACTTATTTTTTCAGGATAACTGTTTAAATACTTTTGACAGAAAGTTAACCGAAACTGAAAACAATAGAAAAAAATGCGAGTCGTTAAATATTTACCTGGACAAGGACGATGAAGCTGACTGTCAGCAGACAGAAGATGCTTGTGCTTTTTTCCATGGCTAACTGTGGAGTCGAACCAGCGATGCAAGAGTTTGTAGGATGGATTCACGTGCAGTGTCGGTGTCAACGATGCGTTAGCGTCAGGAGCCGAGTCGTCACAGTTGTCACAGAAAGATGGATTCTCCTCTTTTCACCTCGAAAACATGCAAAACACACTTCCCGTGCTTGAGTTGGTCAACTGGTTTCAAACCTTGCAGTGTAGATAGGATTTCGTTCTGGTAGAATCTCCGCTGCACTGACGAGTGAAAGCCTTTTATACATCCCTCACTCACTCGGCAGGCGTTGTGGGCCACACAGGGGAGTGCACGGGTGTTCGCAAGCTTCTGAGGAATGCCATTTACTTGCATGTGCAACTCGCCCGCCGTTGTAAGGGATGCCCAAATATGGAAGAAAGGTTTCCTCCTGATATCGCGCTGAGCTTTGAGTGATGTTGAAGTAGCCAATGGCTGCAGCAGTGGGATGGTCGCTGCTGTAGTAGCGTGGGAACTGCGCCGTTCAAACGACGTAAATAAACGACAGCGTGATACGGCCAGGGCTAAATTTAGCATCAACCCCCAGTCTTTCCCCACTAGCAGAGGGGGCAACGGGGAGAAGGGGAAAGGGGCACTTTGGCGCCAAGTTTCCAAAGCGAAATGCTTCGAGAAAATTCCGGTAAAGCCCGTCATAGAGGTGACTAGCAGCCTGTAGATGTCTTGCCTTTATGATGCTAACAGTGAAGATTCTTTTGATTTCGCGATTCAAAAATGTCTTTGGGTGACCAGGAGGACACATCAACCACTGGGCATGTGCAAACGACACCGGAAGTGGGTCATACCTGGCACAAACATCGTGGCTAGCGGTGGAGAGATTCGTGATCTGTAGAAGTGGTGTGCATGCCACTGGAGTGTACATGTAAATACGTGGGGCAGTACCCACTGTCATGACAGTATAATGTATAAGTGTTTTAATAATTGTCATTATTTGCATGGGTGTGTATTTGTTTATATGCACGCCTGTTCGTGTGTATGTGTGCCTTTGCGTGTAAATGCACTCCCAAAAACTAGTGTTCGCTTTTTGTATGTCTCGATGTCTTTTTCGTTTCAATTTTTTTAAAACAATATGGACAATATGAAGTAAAACTATTTAATATCTTCTTTAATAAAATGATATATATTGAAAGAAAGAAACTAGAAATTCGAGGAGAATTGAGTCGAAAGTTTAGAAACTGAAGAAAATTCACTCGCCCGCCCATATATGAAAATGTTTTTTCCTGACAGCCTGGTGGTGCGAAGAGCTGTTAAACAATGTCTTTCGCACCCTTTCTTCTTTCTACCATGTTATCCCAGACATTCTGTCTTCTACCCGGTTATCACACGCTTAGAGTGGACAGCCACTTCCGCGATCACGTGACAAAGGCTACAGACAGCTCCTGCGCTAAGATGGACAGGTGTTGATGATCACATGTAACTTTAACATTGATTTGTATTTTCTTCTTTGCATCTTAAAACGAGAGTGAGGCTGAGTGAAATCTCTCGTGTGTCCTTTACCACATACTAAGTTCCCAAAGGGTCCATTTACCCTTCTGACTTTAACTAATAGTTCGTATAGTAAAGTGCAGTAAAAAGTGCTCACAGGGTCCCGTTACCTTTCATACATAGAAATAGTAGGTTTAGTTAAGTATGGTAACAAGGATACTTGAGAGATTGTAGGCATAGTTAAGTATAGTTACAAGGATACTAGAGAGATTGTAGGCACAGTAGAAGAACATAGACGAATAGCGACACAGTCTAACCCTGAACACCAACGTTAGACTGGAAACACACTCCCGTCCACTCACCAGATTCCTCACATGGCGAGACACTCAGGAATGCGAGATTTATAGACATATTAAATAAATAAAAAAACCACACACACACACAGTATTTATGACAGTTGGCAGGAATTCCTATCCTCTCCACCATTATAGAAGTGGAGTACATAAATAATAATTATAATTACCTCGTCATGTCCTTGTCACGAAGGTTCCGTTTAATGCACCCTCGCTTAAAGGTCAAAGGAAACATTTTGATTGTCTCTGGTAATGTTGCCAAGCCTTTTGTCTTTTTTCCAATTTTTTTACATTCCATTGACCAAAACTCTTAAGCGAAATTTTTTTTAATTGTAGGAAGTGCCGCATAGTATGCCAGGCATTTCCACACCTCACGTAGTGTTATCTTCGTCCTGACTTTATTTAAAAAATGTCTCGGATAAAGGGCGCAGCCGTCCACGAATAAATTTGATATAATCCTCGGCAATTTGAGGAATTTGCTCGCATCATTACAAGATCGTACATGCCATTCTTAAGTCCTTCCATCCATATTTTCCGCATTCTCACGAAAGTTTTTAGTGAAGTGACTGCAAAGTTACACGCATTGTTCACACATTGTTCACGTCACATTTTCACACATGTTCACATCACATTGTTCACATACATTCGCCTCACACTGTTCAGACAGGGTTTCGTCACAGTGTTGGTTGACTTTTTTCATCCACTGAGTGTTTATGTGTTTAGCTGCAATAAATTACTGCGTGTTGATGTGTATTTACAGTGGACCACCAGGCTTCCCACAGCCTTCAGTGTCACCTGGAGCCTGGACTACGAACAGACAAGGTATGTACATGTACCTGTATGTAACAAGTGACCTGCTGTGCCCACACAAGGCAAGATAAAGGCTGAGGTGGCTCAAGTGTCCAGAGGCTCGTAAAACCTGTTGCCGCATTTCAGTCGAGAATAAACCATTGTCTGGACTTCACACGGCGCACACCACGTGTGGGGTCAACTGGTGTTTTGTCACAAGGCAACAGGTCCTGTAAACAAGTGTCACATGTAGACAAAGCAGGCGCGTGCGAAGCATAAACAAGTTATTTAGTAAATTACACTAGCAATTTATAAACAGGTTATGTATTAAGAGGACACCACTATAAACAAATGATTTATAAAACTGCACCAGCCAGTTCTAGACAAGTTACACCAGGCACATCGCAACTCTCTCCTCCTCCCAGTAAAGATGGAATCTCGACTGGGCAAAGAGGGTACATTTTCCATTTCCTTCCTGGTCTTGTCTGCCATCTGCACACGAATGACCTCACAAAATGTATTAGAATGAATGCTCCCCCTTCTGTTAGACCTCCCAAGTGTTTGCTCTACCTGTATAATAGGTGTCACCTTACCCGTCTTAACAGATGAGTGGTCATGTACAGCAAATATTTTCTTTCATTACCTATGAACCGGTTCCCTACCAGTAAAAGAGCTTATGGCAGATGAGATTGCGATGTGTTGATGTCTTACCAGTAAAGAGCTTTTACACCAGTAGAAGAGTTTATTACCAATGTGAGATTGCGCTATGTCGATGTCATAGACGAGAACTGTTTTATTTTCTCCATCACAACTTTACAACTTTACAGTTTCGTGTCCTTTAGTTGATGACATTCCTGGGTATTTGCCAGAGCAGTCAGGTAACGATGAAACAATAGAGGCGCTCAGTGTTTTTCAGTTCAGGAGGATGATGCACACATGATGAGAGGTAAGATGAGGAAATGATGATTCGTGGTATTTCCGGTGACTCATTGTACAGTCGACAATACTGACCTCAGTACATTCGTACATCCATACACAGCGACAGCTGGTGTGTAAAGTGTTTTCTTTTCTGCTTCAAAAACTATGCGTGTGTATGTATGTGCGTGTCTGTGAGAACGCTTGCTTGCGTGAGATATCCCTATGGTCTGTGCATCTACATGTATCTGTATTTTAGCATTTGTAAAAACATGCCCGCACACATACACACACGTGTGCACACAAAGACACACACCTACGCACGAGCGCTCACATACAGAAACACATTTAAACACGCGTGCGTGTGTGTGTGCGCGCGCGAACATCTTTGTGGGGTGCATGAATGTGCACGTTAGTGAGTGCCACAAGGAGTGAGAATGTGAAGGAGAGAGAGAGAGGAAGAGAGTGCTGTAACCGACTCAGAAGTGAATGAAGTTTGACTCAGACCCGATGTCTGGAATGTCAGGCACTCTTGTGGGTTGCACGTTGCGCTCAGCAGCCCACAGGTTGAAGTGAGGTCACAGCGGAATGTTCCACATTAACACGAGGAACAGCACTCCTAAAAAACATCTGGCACCTTCCAGAGGATTTAAAATATTTATAAACAAACAGCCTGATGGCTAGGCGAGAGAACTAGTGAAGTAACTGGTGTAAAGAATGGACATAAGTATTTCCAAACGTCCTCAGACACCAGCTGATGGCGGCGACTCAGGTCATCAATTCTCAGGAAGGACCCGTCACCCAGGGAGACGAGTTCGTTCACTCATTATGCTTATCGTACATTTACTGTTCCCCCTCAGTTTACAGTAAAATACAAACACACATCGTGAACATAATATTGCAGTGGAAGGAACAGTACTCAAGAGCCGCAATCTGAAGGCAATGCCCGAGGAAAAATAATTCCTTTTCTACGAGGCCTAGGGTCAGAAGCAGGGATTAGTATTTCACACTCATTGCACTACTCGATTCTCTGCACACTCTTGTGTGTAACCACGATTTGCGGTTGCAACACAAACACTTTGAGATCAACAGTTTCACCACACACACTCACCGGCAGGCACACACACACACTCTCCGCTAGGGATTTGAGTTGCATGAATCAAGAGCAGGTCTCGCCATTTTGCGTTGGCGGCTCCGTCCCACCAGTAAAGGAGGAAATAAAAAGCTCTCCGCAAGCCCCTCAGTGAATCCCCCGGGGTAGTATTTCCGTGAACCGTCATCACAGACCTGCCCTCCATCGTTAATGACTTCCACATGTTGGCGGTGAGCATAAGCAGCCTGTCAGGAGTAGACAACTGCCAGCAGCCTCTCAGGCCACCACCGTGCGTCGGCCTGTCCTCGGGTACAACGCCAGCGACGGTCGTGCACACCCATACCCAGGACTCTATCATCCGTCCCTCACCCGTTCTGAATCCAGCAAGACCATTGAATATATAAGCATTTATCAAAGGGTTGGAAAAGTAAACTTTGCTTCACGTCCGGAAATCCTTCAACCCGCACACATCATCGACGCGATACTGGACGACAGACGTAAAAACAGTTATGTTGTGCAAAGCCCTGGTGTTTACCTCAGTGGTAGCATGTAATACCAGCTGCTATATATTACTTCGTGCTTTTTTATTTTTGTTTTGAGAGAATAACGTGCTGATCATGTTTTCTGGCCTGTTGACGTGAACGTGCTCTGAATAGACAACAGAGGCGAGGACTGTCTTCAGTCTGATGGTTGCCCCCATTTCAATGTTAAGGTCTTGTCTGAATGTTCGACTTCAAAATAATTCTACATTATGGTATGGAATAGATATAATGTGTAATTGCTAAACCAATTTACATGCAATGTCCGTAAAGCATCCTGTCAGGTTTGCTGTGGTGTAGCGGCGTCAGTCGCTGAAGGATTCGCACTGACACCAACACTAACCTCTGAATACTTGTTACTGAACGTAGCCTTTATAAACTGATTTCCTACACCCCTCACCCATCCTTCGCACTGGCGTAGAAACCAAGGGTGGGGCGGTAAGGCAGCCGCCCACTCAAAAAGGATACTAAGGAAACAAGGAAACAAGAATGTGAACGTCGTTCACTGTCGGCATGAAGTTTGTTCCCCCTCCTCTCCCAAAAACAAGTCGAGCATCTTCCTACGCCCGTTGGCTGGTTCAAATGAGAACCGAACATTTCCAAAACATTAGATTCCGTTTATCCTCGGAGTGGTTAGTACATCAGTCACTTGAGAGCAGTCAGAGGCTGGACATTACAGGTCAAAGGGGAGAAGACAGCTCGTGAAGTGTAAGCAAACATTGCGTCGTTGCGCACTGCTGGTGACGGTCAGACAACAGCCACTTCCCCTTTCCCGCCTCCAGGACAACCAACAAGTGTTCTACCCAGGACTGAGCCCAGTTTGTACAAGCAAACTCCAAGATTGTACATAAGTCGATGATCTTGCTTGAAGATTAATCACTGTGAGGAGATGGTGTGGTGATGCACACTCACGTTGATACACTCCTTGTGCTGACCGTCTCACCATGGGTAGCAGCCGTGGAATGTGCTAGAAGCTTGGTGTCAGATGCGCACATCTTTCAACCCACCCGCGCTACACGGTGACTAGTCAGTCTCAAGCGATCGTTACACCGAGTAACTATAATGGGATTAGCGGATTACTTTACGGTTGAATTAGACGATTACCTGTGCGTGCGCCTATTTTATTTACCGTGACAGCCTGAAGGTAACTTGTTGGTACTAACTGGGCCCCACGTTGCTTAACTTCGGTGATCAGACGCGAACGGGTGTGTTCAACGGGGTATGGCCGTGAGGGAAGTGGATAACCGAGTGGTTAGAGCGCTGGCGTCCGAACTGAGAGGGCGCTGGTTCAATGCCCGATCAGCGCAGTAAACTTCCACCAGTCGACCCATTTAGTGTAAATAGGTACATGTATCTGATTCCATAGAGGGTTGGGGGAGGTAAGGCAGCGAGGGACAGATGGGCAGCGCCCTCATCTAAAGCTGATCCTGAGAAAAGTGAGGTCTGTAACACCTCACCCCAACGACCCGAAAAGGTTATGGGATGACCTTTACCTTAACTTGTTGGTCATTGTCGAGAAAATGGTTTCGGAGTATGGTGTTGGTTTCTGACCATAGTATAGTCGTTACAGCTAGAAGATAGCAGGTAGCCATTAGGTCTTTTACATGGAAAATCGTTCTAGTTACTGAAGTAGTTTAAAGTAATCTACCTCCTCGGCTACTTTCACTTTTCAAGACGACTTGTTGTCATACACCCTGATGTGGTTTGAGAGTCGATAGGAAAACGCTCACCAAATGTCCCGTCAAGGTGGACTAGATCGACAGGTAACACGTGGGTTACTATGTATCTCCTAGATTTCTGCGATCTTTACTGGCCTATTAGTATTCCTTCCCTAATTCTTCTTATACCGTACTTGTCACGTGACCTTTTGTCAGACCGCGAGATGGCTGTGCAGTCCCTCCCAGGCACACCCTGTGGAACATACCCCACATGAGCAGGTGCTCAACTGACGACTAACCACAGACTTTAAGAGGTTGGGGGAGAAGGAAGTGCAGGACAGGGCTGCGATGGCTGCTAACCGCCTCATTACCAATTCCCTACGGAGGATACCGACAGATTTGTGTACCGTTAAAGCGCTCGGGGAAGGATGTCGGTAGGCGTGCGTGTCCATGGTGCAATGTGCAACTCTTCCGCTCAAGGTGATGCACGCGCCCCTCGCTGCTGCACCCGCACGCCTTTGCCACTGCATGCGCGCACATTTATCTGCACACATGCACCGAAGACAAGGTTTCTTTGTGACTGCCTGCACGCCATTAGTTGGCAGTGGAGACGTCGTGTGTAGGTCATGGTAGGGGCAAGTTCACAGCCCCCACTCATTTCCACCGCCGATAGACTCGGGCAACGCGATAAAGTGTGTAGTGGAGGTTGTGGCGTGCTGAGCACAGATCAGTCCCCCTCCCTTGCCCAGCACGCACCACCAGTTAGTGGCTTGGAGTGAGCAGTACAAATCAGCCTACATTCCATTATGTAACCATTGCTACAAAATCTGACCCACTGACCGTTACTGACTTCACAACAGCGACCATTGTGAGGCGCCACCATCTGCATGCGTCCTCGTGTCCTACAGACAAGAATAGCTGTCGTGCTCCTCTCAAGCGGGGTCTTCCGCTGACCGCAATTCACTCAAGTCATGCCCATCAGCACTGGCCCAGAACTGCCTTCACATCCGACTTGACAGTTTCCTGTCACGTGCTACACCTGCCCCCACACACGTACACATACAAATTCCTCTGTTGAAATGACAAACTTCATTACTGCTCAGAAACATTTTATCTTCGGATGCTGATGACATTTGTATTTCACAGATTAGCAACAATTATTTCTATTCCTCACAAAGAAACTGTTGGATTTCTTTAGTTCAAATCTTTCGAGGCCATATTATTTAAAACTTTTGCAGGGCAGTATCTGCCAGCATTAAGAAATAAAGCATCACATATCCAGATACAGGACACTGTGGCAAGCAAATTCCCTACATTACTATTTGTTTTAAAACATAAAAAACAGACTAATGCAACAACAGAATATTTCAACAATGCAAAACAAATCAATAACAAACTTTAACAAGAAGAGTCTTTAAAACTTAATAAGAAACAAAAACTTGGTCACAAACATTTCCAGGAAACTAGCATTCAGATTTCAAGGGTACATTTATAAAAGTCTGACCCAAGGATAATTATCTGTAGCAATACATTTGAATAAGGTTTTGCTTTAATACTTTCTAGTATACCTCACAAAAGACTGCAACTGGACATTAAAGCATGCTTTATTGTAATATATGACAGTCACCCTTGAAAGGGACGGTGGGAAATTAGAGACCCAATAACATTTAACTGACTTCGAAAGTAGACAAAAAACAATCAAATTTAAAAGTATTATCACAACCACCTCAGTCAAACTTAAGCTCTATATTTTCAAAGCACTGCTTACATTTTTTCTAAATGGGCAGTTTCTTAAATCTGTGAACACTTTTAATTTAAACTACACAGCAGTATCACGTGAACTACTAAATAATACTCGATACTGATGAGAAAGCTTTAAACCACATTGTAAATCCTGGGAAAAAAAAACAACCCCTTGTGTTGTTGAAGTGAAAGCACAATCAGTTCTGGAATATGCACAGCCCTCTCCAAGTCCATGACCACAGCTTATGTGTCTCAGACATGGAGAAAGCTGGCTAAATGGCTGTGTTCAGGTAACTGCTTATGAATTTTTTGTGGAATTTTGATCACAACCTGGAATTAAACATTTAACAATATGTAATACCCTTAGGCATCATCAAACAAAAATGTTAATTCATGTATAGTTGCATATACACAGGCCACAAAACAGAAACATCTACATCTGACTATTTTCCTCACATGCTGGACTAAATTACACATTTTTATTTTATCTCCTCACTGAGAATTTGTGTTCTTCTAACACAATATTGAGATAAATTCTTTTCTCAAAAACTTGTTAATTTACTGTCAATTTGCAAACATCTATGTGCATGTGAATGCATGTGTGTGCCTGCTTGCATGTGTGTCTGTGAGCCTCCATGTCTGCATGCCTACACACATGTACACGTTAGCATAGATATATGATGAATCTCAACATTTACTTACTGTTTCTGTAAGCTAAGTAAACAACTAAGGTATTCCAGACTGAGCTAGCTATGCCTTCAAAATAGCTCCTGGAGCCAGATAGGAATTAAATCTCGAGAACTTATCACCTATCAATTTCACATGGTGATAAGCACTAGAATGCCCCCAAATAACTAGTTATATGCACAATACATGTGTAGATGCATATTTAAAAAAAATGCTTCAATCAGCATGCTCTACTTTAAAGTTTGAGAACTACCAACAAGAAAGCACCAGCTTAAAGTAACTGCAGACCACTTACGTTCTTTACTTCAACATACTGCTGAAGCCCATACTCGCCCCTGAAAGTGGACAACAGTGAAACACTTAAAACACAATCATTTAGTGAGAGGAAACTCTCCAAACTAGTTTATAACTTGCTATAATGAAAACTATAAATGCTAGTTACTGTCTGATGTTTTGTACAGTGAAAAAAAAAAAATGCTGTCATCCACTATAAAAAGTGAATTACTACAGCTGATTAATACAAATATACTTCAACAGATACTTTTGAAAGGCAAACATCAAAGAGAAGCTACTCACAGTTCACGCCCAATGCCAGACATTTTAAATCCACCAAATGGTGCCTGCGGTGTCACAGCTTCATAGCAGTTCACCCTGCAGTGGAACAGTGAGATTAGCACTTGATGTCGCATCACTCCCTAACATGCTCTGTGAGATTAGCACTTAATGTACCACTCTAACATGCTCTGGGAGAAGAGGTGTAAGGAAAGAGTGGGAGTACATGTGTCTCTGCTGTAACAACGATCATTAGATGAACAAAGGACACCAGACACTAACATGCAAGGCAGATGAAGGTGATTATGACTATGCTCTCTCTGTAGCATGCAAGTACCACCACAAATACTTAATTTGCAGACAAGGGACAAAACAGAACAGTAAAAGCAAGGCCGGCGGCAAAGCGAGAAAATGCAAGAGCCTTGTGCTGGTAAAGTCGACAGTCTAGCTGCCTGATGTAAAAAAATCTAACAGGAAACTTTATGAAACACACATACCAAACAGTGCCGGCACGCACGCTGCTGGCAAAGGTCAGAGCTGTGTCAAGATCCTTTGTGAAGATGGCGGCACCCAGTCCATATTTGGTGCTGTTAGCTCGCTCAATAGCTTCATCTAGGTCCTTAAACTTCAGAAGTTGCTGAACAGGTCCAAATATCTGTTCAAGTGGAAAAGAATACAAGTGTCTACAATATGAATATGTAGGTACAACTGATTCCAACAATTTGAAACATGCTCAACAAAATTGCCAAAATCATCACTGAAACCATGCATAAACATTTTGCAGAATGTATAAAGAGCAATTAATTAAACACAATCAACAAATAAAATCAAACATTCCCAGTCATTAGTCATTCAAAAGTCTTGTTACTTCTTCTGTGGCGATGGTCATTTGGTCTGTGACATTGGAGAAGACAGTGGGCTGAATGAAGTAGCCCTTGTTACCAAGACGATCTCCCCCAGCCTCCAGCGTGGCACCCTCCTCCTTGCCCTTGTTGATCAGACCCAAGATCTTCTCAAACTGGTCAGCGTCGATCTGGAGACAAAGTTTAGAAAAGGTCTTCCTTTGATCACAAACTTCTGGTATTATACTTTAAGATTGAAACTCCTGGTATTATACTTAAAGTTTACTTTCAGAAAGAATAAACATGAGAAAGAAAATTTACTATCACACATACCTGAGGACCGTTAATTGTCTTTTCATCAAAGGGATCCCCAACAGTGCGCTGGTTGGCAAGCTCTACTGTTTTCTTTACAAACTGATCATAAATGCTTTCATGGACAAAGGTGCGGGTGGCTGCGACACAGCACTGGCCCATGTTGGTCATGCAGGCGTTCTGAGCCCAGACAGCAGCCGTATCCACTGAAATAGAAAAGTGCAGATTAGTGAGAATGACAGAAGCTGTGTCCACTGAAACAATATACTGCAGATTTGTAGGAAATGATTACTAGAGGCAAGAACCTTTTGTCTTGTGCAGCTTCTCATTTCTGGTGTTCTGCTAGCACTGTCTGGCAGACAATAATTAATATTAATAATAAATGCAAAATTTGTAAAACACATACTCACACTCCTAAGGAGCATGCTCTCAGTGCTTAAGAACAAGAATAAAACATGGACTGCATACAAGGGACAGGAAAACAAATAACATATGAACTATAAAAGAATAAACAACCGTACTAAACAGAAAATAAAATCAATTACCACAAAACACAAAAAAGGAACCAAATAACAAGAACAAAATAATGAGGTGGATAGAAAGAAAAGTCACAGATTAGAAAAGACAGGATGATTGAGACACACAGCATTATTAAAAAACAGGATGATAGAGACACACACACATAGTGTAAGCATTAAATGACAGAAGAGACAAACTACTACTTCACTACGCACCGTCGACATCATGCATAAAGATGGCTGGACTTTGCCTCCCAGTTCAAGGGTTGTCCTCTTGAGGTTTGATGACCCTGCTGCCCTCAGTATAATCTGGCCAACCTGTGCAGTAATGAGATATATTTGAGACAAAGAATCAAAGCATCTCATGATAATAGTTCATCATATTGTCAAAAGCAGCAAGCTATGTCCCTTTAAACTACAACATATGAATGAGACTATTACTGTCAATTACTGTTTTTCAAACTTAAGCATTGTCTCCTGGCACACATTAGAACATGCAATAAACCAAAGCATCATCTCTTAGCAATTGTTCTCCTTGGTGTAATCGCTCTGTTTAATTACCACAGTATACAAACTGATTTTTATCCAGTAATATTGTATGTGTATTCAGGTATTTTTCTGAAGCTGATATCACTAGAAACTGTTTACGCTATAAATTACATGTTGTGTTATAGATTTATAATATGCAGCCTAACACGCCTCTGAGCAAGTGTAAGTTAAAAGTGACACTGTACCTTGATGCACAAATTAATGGAACAGTTTTTGCATCTCTAATAGACTGAAGTAATCAGGTATATGGATATCAATGTTCAACAATTTAAAGCATCGCAAAAGTCATAAAAAAAAAACATTAAGCATTATAGCTGGGGCAATACAAGACAGTTCAGGTCATGTACCTCTGTCGATCCAGTAAAAGCCACTTTGTCAATTCCTGTATGGTTGGTGATTGCAGCCCCAGCAGTGGGACCATAGCCAGGCAACACTGCTACCACACCAGGGGAAATCCAGCCTATAGTCACAATACTATGTAAGAAGGCAATGTCCATCAAGCATCAGCAGAAATTAAAAAATGTTATATTATATTATTATTTTCAATGGTTTTCACTCTTTATAGTTTGCAGAAAGACTTTTCTAACATCCTGCACATTTATGATGTAATGACCCAGTAATATCATTTCTCAAACACCACTTGTTCAGTTTAGAATGCAGCCTATCTGCAGCAATAGGAGGCTAAATAATAGCTTGTAAAAAATACAACTGCAACATTTTATTGTGTGATGGAAACGAGATTGCAGAATTCCATTAATTTCAGCTATTGCAGGACTCCATATAAAAAATAATGTAACTAAAAACTTCAAAATATTCAGGCTTTAAATACACATAAATCAAGTGTGCGCGTGTTTAATTTCAATCCAAGGGAAGCAACTTTTTAAAAGCCTCCAACACCATATCAGACCACACTGAAAATAAGGACTTCTAAGGACCTAAGGCTCTGGAAACTATTTTAAAGACCATTTGATGTTTTCATAACGTGCGAACAAAACTAAATATAAGTCATCTGTCACTAATTTTATTTTTTCACAGATTTATAGATTAAAGAAAGAGGATGTAACACAATTTGGGGCACAATTTAATTAGCAATTTTCTTATCAGGGCTGAAAATGTTTCAGCTCTAAGGTGTTTTTTATTCTTCCCATATTTTTCTGCTTTTAAATTAGCTTCAGTCATGGAAGCAATATTCAAAGATATATTGCAAATTTCTCACTGTGCTTTTGTCTTTTTTCCCTACAATATACAGTTTTTGTAATTGTTTTCCTTTAACTATGCTGGAAACTGCACATTACAACTTTCCAGGGATGATGTTTTTGTTTGCTGCCCTGCTGTTTGCATAAAAAAATGTATCCAGAATGAAGCCTATCACACAAATAAAAATTATTCCTTATGCATGAGTGGGAGTTAAAATGTTTCTTGGGACTCAAGTAAGTCAATCCAAACATCACACATTTTTTATGTCTGAAGTTCACAAAATCTGAAGAATTGTTAGTGATCAAAATAGCCTGACAATAAATGATTTAAAACATATGTATGTGGATAGATACCCCATTGTCTTTTATATAGCTGTCTCTTATGACCGCCCAGAATTTTTTTTTGTCACTTTCCTATTCCCCTTCACCTTTCAACCCACTGAGCCCTCCAGTGTTGAATGTGAGCTTGTGATGAAGAACTTCAAAGCCTTTTATAGCTCCCAACCTCATGACATTTCTATTCTGAATAGTGACAGTTAAAAGTCGCAAATCTATTTAAAACTTGCACAATGAAAAACTAGGATTGTTGGAACTGTCTTCCTATAGTTCTCCTTATTCTTACCAAGTTCAGATCTCATCCTTTTTGACTGCTTGCCCCCTTCCAGTCATTTAAAATTTTATTTTTTGCCCCAGGTTGTTTTTTTTTTACAGGATGGAGATGTCACACCCTTACTTATGGCAGGAAAGAATGGTTTGACTCAGGGCAGGGAGGTGAAAAGCACAGACGATGCTGGTTACATCAGCAGTTATTATTACAATAGTAGGTATGCTTGGATAATTGCTTCAATCTAGCCTATCAAGTATCCTCTTCTTCTTGTTCCTAATCATCCCCATTGGAGCATAGAGCCGTAACTAACCATGCCATCGGACCCAGTTCTGGGCGTCCCTTTCCAGTTGGGACCATGTCATGCCAGCTGCCCCCGGCCTTGTTGTAGACTGATCTCTTCCATGTCTGTCTGGGTCTCTCAAACCTGCGCCTCCCCTGTGAGTTCCAGCTCAGCTTTTTGAAAGGTCAGCCAGCTTTTTGAAAGGTGTGACTGATCCAGCTCCACTTCCGCTTCTTGATGTTTAGGCTGGCAGGTTTTAGGTTGTTTCTTTCCCATAGGTCTGTATTAGAGATCTTCTTGGGCCATCTGATGTTGAGGATGTGGCGAAAACGTCTGCTGACAAATGTCTGAATCTTGTTGGTGATGGTGTTTGTCACATGCCATGTCTCAGATCCACATAGAAGGACTGACTTTACATTTGCGTTGAAGATGCGGATCTTGGTGTGTAGAGATAATGCTTTGGAGTTCCAGTTTGAAAGCAATAAGTATGTCTTGTAGATTTTGACAGGACTATGACAAGATTTGGAATAGTGGAGTGGAAGAAGAATAACAAATACACTTTACAGAAAATAAGGACCAACAAGCACCTTACTGCAATTTATAAGGATCAATTCACTAAAATTAAGCACTTTAATGTCTTATTTTGCCCACCCCAAATCTACAAGCACCTATAAGCACCAAGGCACCTATAAGAACAGTACGCATCTTGAAGGATCTTTACTGTTTTATATGGTGCCTGGACTATTTGTCAATAAAATCATGATTATAAATAATCATATTTGATTTCAATAACAGAGAAAATTTGCTAAAATATACAGGTCTCACCTCCTTGACCAATGATGCAATGAAAAGGGCGGACAGTGGTGTTTGTTCTGCAGGTTTAATGATGACCACATTGCCAGCAGCCAGGGCAGGTGCCAGCTTCCAGGTAAACATAGGTGTAGGGTAGTTCCACTGCAGACAAAACATGGTGCTTGTGCATTGAGGGAAACAAAGTTTATATACTGATGTAGACACACAATTTATATATTGATATAAAAGTGCACTTACACCTACTGTTCATACATGGTAGAGGTAAGAAGATGTCTAAAAAGCTCTGACAACTGCACATAAGCTAAGAGCTCAATTTTATAGATTAGGTAGTAGATACTGACTAAACTAATTACATTGTTTGCACAAAGTTAAGATGATTTTGTAGATTACTTTCATTATCAAAAACCAAAAGATGGCTCATTTGTATCAGATCGATCATCTTCCACCCTTTGTATGTAAAACTATCTGAGAACTATCTGATCACCTACAGTCAAAGCTGACCATATATGGTCAAAAGGTGCAGAAGACACAACATTAAACTCACAGGAATGATCTGGCCACACACTCCAACTGGCTCATGGCGAGTGTAGCAGAAAAAGTCACCATCTGAGAATAGCAAGTTTGGATTTTACTGAGAGAGAAACTGAGACAAAAGGGGAGAACGACATATACAGAATAAACCTCTCTCATAACATTGGTTTTCCTCAAGAAATCACCTGGAAATAATTTAACTCAACCATGCATCATCTCAGAATATGAAATAAAACATCTTGGCAAGATATTCAAATATCATGATGTCATCAAAAAATATTGTGATCCAATCATAAGTTATGACAATACTCACTGATAGGTATGGTCTTGCCGTGAATCTTGTCAGCCCACCCAGCATAGTACCGCAAGACTTGTAAGGAGAAGTGCACATCCCCAAGAGCAGACAGGTATGGTTTGCCATTGTCAAGAGTGTCAATGCTCTATCAAATATTACATACACTTAAATACAAGCACTGTTTATTCGTGAACAATGAATCAAATGAAAAAAAAATAAGTTAGGAGAGTAATTCGGTGGAATAACAGTATATCTGTAAATCTCACAGAAAAAGGAGGACCCAATAACAGATCTGTAAAGACAATCTGTGAGCAAAGAAAAGCAAGCAGGGTTGCAGAAATATATCATCAGGGCAACACACAGATCGTTAATTAGCTGACGTGCTTCTACTGCGACTGTTTCATTTAAGGTATTTTGGCTGCAGCCCAGAGGAAGTTAAAGAATGGGAATTTTTTTATGGGCCCCTAAAAAGGAGTACTGTATAATAAGCACAAATATGTTTTAATCTTCAAGGTTCACACATACACATACTCGCATGGAAGTAAAAGGGAGGAATGTGTTTGAAAAACATGACAAAGGCATAAAGAGGATCTTACAGCAATCATTGCAATGTTTTTCTCTATTAGGTCTGCAAGCCGAAACAGAAGCTGTCCACGAACGCTGGCATCCATACGTCTCCATGGTGATCCCAGCTTGAAAGCTTCTCTGGCTGCATCAACTGCCTTGTCAACATCAGCCTGCACATGGAGATATCACCTTCAACTCTGAGATCACTGAGTACACTAGCCGCTGAAACCAGCAAAATTATGCCTTACAGACTGTTCACACTATTACAGCTGAGCTTAGGAGTGATCTTGCTTTGCAGTTTTTTTCCCCCCATCAAGAAAAAAAATGAGGGAATGAAATGCATAGGATGTATATGCAAAATTTGTACAAAATATTCTATTCCTTAATAAGCCAAAAAAGGACCTCTTTCAGTGTACTGCGCAGTCATCGACATGAACCAGACTCGATCTTTGCTCCCAATCTGATCAGAATTAAGCATTTCTGCCAACATGTTTCCAAATAATAATAACAAAAAACAACAACTGATGCAAGTGCTGGTCTACAGCATGGAAGTTATTAGCATTTTGATTGCCTCCCTGCCCCTGTCCACCCACGTGGCTTAGACCCAAGCTCCCAATCAATACTTCTCTCATCATCTCCTGCTTTCTTACATGCAGGAGTCACTATAGCTCTATCCTATTCTGTATCTTTTTGTGCACACACTGCTGTAATGTTTCTGTAATTCTAGTTGCTATCACTCTGTTTTATCTTCTTTTACACATACTGCTCATAACAGCGATTTGCTGTTTCTAGTTCTATCATCTTACACAATATTACTGTTTTCAGTTACCTGAAAGTGCACGGTTTTCATAATTCATGTGTTCCTACAAGCAAAGTACCCAAGCTCTTGTGCCAAGTTGATCAGTGATTGTATCTGCTCTACAGCTAATGGTTTCTTAAATTTTTCTCTAAGATGAAATGGCTGCCTGCTTATCTCTGGCATAACAATACAGATAAAGCAGGACCATTTCACTTTCCTCACCTTGTCAGCTTCCTGTACATCAATAATTTTCTCCCCTGTAGATGGGTTTATGGCTGGAAATGTCTTGCCACTATCAGAGTTGACAAACTCGTTATTGATAAATAACTGAAACAGAACAGTAAGTAAACATCCAGACTAATCACACTCAGATTCTCTGTAGAAATGTATCAGCATCATGAAACCTAATAATTTGTGTCTGCAGCATAATATTCATGATGATTTGAGCTAACATTTAAAGTTTTTATTATACCAAAATTGACCATAGAAATTTTACTTAGCAACATTGTAAAATCTTCCTTCTTCAAATGAGTGTTTTCTGGCGAGTAATAGATTCTACTGGGTCCAAAATGTCAAACACCGGGGATGCGGAGGTGGAGATTCGAGCCCGACTGGCGAAAGCCAGCCAGGCCTTCGCCTCACTCAGGAGCACATGGAAGGCAAAAAACATCAGTCAGAAGATCAAGCTGAGAATCTTCAAGTCAACTGTGATCAGCACCCTCCTTTACGGATCAGAATCTTGGAAGATGACTAAAACCATCAGTAACAAGCTTGACGTCTTCCAAAACAGATGCCTCAGGCGCATACTTAACATCTTTTGGCCAAACACCATCACCAACGAAGAACTCCACCGAAGAACTGAAACCGAGTCCATCACCACGCAGGTTCAACGAAGGCGTTGGCGATGGATTGGACATGTGCTCCGCCAGCAGACAGCAGACCTCTCCAGAGTTGCCCTACGATGGACTCCAGACGGCCGAAGAAAATGAGGCCGCCCAAAGGAAACTTGGAGAAGAACAGAGGAAAGGGAGATGAAGGGAAAGGGCTGGACATGGGGTCACCTAGAGCGGGTTTCAGCCGATCGACATCGGTGGCAGACTCTGGTTGAGGCCTTATGTGCAACCTGATGCACGAAGAGGAATAGATAGATAGATAGAATAGATTCTACATAACTAGTACAAGACAGATTTATTATATGTATACACATTTATTTTGAACCTTATGTACAAAATGTTTTGTGGCCAAACTTTAAATGACAAGCCACACCTAAGCTGTTGTGCCTGTTGCACAAAGCCCTCTCACTTAATTACACAGCAAATGAAATGACATTGACACAAATTTATAATCTACTTCAAAATTTCAAACCATAAGATGAATTTTTAAAAATTTGTAAATTTAAAACTAGATTATAACATTACAAGAGCACATAACACTATTTCAATACACTCACCAACACATATTACTTCCACCATATAGTCTAGCATTGCCTCACACCGCCAGCATCTACACACTTGAATAATGCTATCTCCCTTTCACTCATTTTTGTGATTCACTTGCATAAAGGGATTTTTAATTTGTTGTCAACAGTGAAGATAAGTGTTTTAGTGCCCTGTTAACACTTCATTGATATTGTAACAAATCCACAGGACAATGTATAACTTTCAGCACATTCTGCTGTTAACTTAGTGCGTTGCAGTAGTTCCAAAATAATCTGTGCTGAGATTACAATGCATATTTTACAATGCTCTTTCACCTGTACTTATAGCTATGTATCTGTACAACTACTTTCTATGCAGCAGCTAACAACTACACTACAACAGTTTTTGTGCAACAACTTGTCGGCAGATGTGATAAAGATTATCTGACTCAAGTTCAAGCTTGTTTTCTTCCTCTTATCTATGTACTACATACAGTTTGGGCACAGGCAGTGTCCTTCAACAAGCCTGACAACAAGTACAGGCACACCTCCAGCCCTGACACACTTTCAGGATCATTAATAATACATTGAGAATTTAATGAAATCAAGCCAAAACATGCACATTAAAAGCATGGGCTACGTCTGCTTTTTGATTCATTCTCTCCAGTCAAACTTTATTCATCAGACCTACTAAATCACAATGTTGCTTCCCCATCCTACCTCTGTACTTTGCCGGAATATAAGAAGCTTTAGCTGTACACATCAGTTGAAGGGCAAGTTTTTAAGTAAAAAACTAAAATCCCTTTTATAAAATCATCTGCAAAAACTTAGCTAGTAACCTGGATGAATTTGCTTCATTTGTGCAGGCACCAAAATCCTTGGCTATACTTGTATAATCTAACACATTTCAAAAGATGTAATTCTATGTGGTTATTTAAACAGGATTTGAATGAGCCTAAAGCAATACATATAAGTTCTCTATACACTTAACCAGTTAAGCTGGTTCATGATAAGACTCACTGAAATGCTGCATCATGCCCCTGAATGACCTAGGAAAAGTACCATTAAATAAAGATAAACAGAAAGCAGCAAGTGCTGACTCAAATCAGAAGCAGTCAAAATCAGGTGAGGTGAGGGATCATACTTCACAGAGGGTACTTTTAACTATCTCTGTGTCAGCCTTGAACACCTGGCATATCCCGGCAAAAGCATGCCAGCAAAGTTATTAAAACTCTGAAATGCCACTGGCATTTTGGCATGATACAGGTGACTTAACTGCGAGCTAGGAACTTTAAATATTGTGGACAGAAGATGCATGTAGACTGTATAATCTGCAATTACAACTTAAAACAGTAAGATAGTAAAGGTTAATTCCATCTTTGGATTACTCACTAACAACCATATTAAAAAAAGCTTTGACAATGCAATGCATACATGTGAACTGGTTCAAAACTTATCTTTTGTATACTTTGAACCTTTTGTTGGTCTATCTGTGTGTGAGAGAATATAAATGTATAGTTTAAAAATCAAGTGGCTGATTTCCAAAGTTTGGATGACGGATGACTTGCAATTTACACGAGGAATGTGCTCAAGAAGGAGTGGATGTAATTTAAAAATGTCCTGCAAGTGAAAACAATTTTTTTTCTTATTAGAGATGATGGTAATATTTTCTTACCTATTATAATGAATTTGATTTTTTTAGCCCTATATACATTTTTTTTCTTCATGCAAGATTCAGTTCTCAAGCAATCACTTCTGAGGGTGTAGCCTCTGATCCTGTTTCAAGTCAGTTGAAAGGCTTGTATATGTAGCTGAACACTTGTACATGTTGCTGAACACTTGTACATGTTGCTGACACAGCATGCCCAATAGAAGTATATTTGTTTTTTGTTTTTTTCAATAAAATTGACAAAATGTTTTTCTGTTTCCAACTTTCCTATAGGGTATAGAGGGTGGGATAGGCAGCCTGGCAGAAATGAAATACCTGCAGCAGTAAAGACTGGGCTGCTATAATGAAAACAAAACTCACAGTGCCAACTGATAATGGAGTAAAGATGATCATTACGAACCAGAAAATGTTTTCGTTTTATTTCAATGAATCGGCGTTTGACATGATTAAAAGTTTGTGGTAAATGCTTGATATTTTTTTTGCCACGTCAAGATATTGTTTGAAGTCTTCACCTAACATGGATGGATGGCTCAAGGACTAATTATTGTACAAAATTTCGCGGTCACAGCAGAAATGTGCAGACCGCCAAAGTGTCGTCTGCCTTCAGCGCCAACCGTCAGTTGATACAAAAGTAGTTCACACTCATCTGCATTCAAAAGTGAAACAAGTATCTGATACCAACCTGTGTGTATTTGATTTCGGGGTTACGAATCGGCTCTGGGTGGCCCATGTTTTCTTTACAATCTCCGCCGTGAAGTGAAGAAGCCAAACGACGCGCAGCCAGACGACGAGATGCTGTGGCCTTGAGTGCGCGCCGTTGTCACGTGGCTTGTGACGTCAGCTTCTTGGGTACACACGCCGGGTAGTCGCTGGCGTACGTGTGTGTGTGTAGAGACTCTGACATACCGTCACATACGTGTGTTTGTTTGTGTAGAGACACTGACATACGTGTGTGTTTTATTTGTGTAGAGACACTGTGTAGAGTTGTGTAGATCGAGTCACTGACACGTGTGTGTGTGTGTGTGTTTTATTTGTTTAAATACACTGTGTATAGACACTGTGTAGAGTCACTGACACACGTGTTTTATTTGTGTATAGACAGTGTTGTGCTGTGCAGAGTCACTAACACGTGTGTGTGTGTGTGTGTGTTTTATTTGTTTAAATACACTGTGTATAGACACTGTGTAGAGTCACTGACACACGTGTTTTATTTGTGTATAGACAGGGTTGTGCTGTGCAGAGTCACTAACACGTGTGTGTGTGTGTGTGTGTGTTTTATTTCAATACACTGTGTATAGACACTGAGTAGAGCTGTGTAGAGTCACTGTGTGTGTGTCGCGGGGTGGGAGATGCCCGTATGGTACCTATATTTTTTGTCAAGTCGTTGGCATGGATGGTCACATTCCCACATTTGTCACACTGCATGTAGACTTGACAATATTTTAAATGAAAGTAGGGGCTGGCACACCGGAGATAAACACCTTCTAATATATATATACGTAGATATGTTTATGTAGGGCCGGTGCAAAGAGTTATCAGTGCCTTTAAATTTAGTTACGTATATGCCAAAAGGCGTACTCAATACATATAATGGGGACAGCCAAATAAGTCTGTCTTGCAACGTTGTTGATCTCATATATTTTTTAATTAAGGAAATAAAATTAAGGTAAAGACATACAAATCGTGTTAATAAAATGCACACAGCTATATGACAGCGCATAAAAGTATGCAAACTTATCTGTTCAAACTCTCATCACGTGGCTGTAGGACAGTCTGCACTGTGCGGCGAAGTGCAGTCCACAGATACATTGTTACACAACAGTTCAGTTCACAGATACATTGTTACACAACAGTTCAGTTCACAGATACATTGTTACACAACAGTTCAGTTCACAGATACATTCTTATACAACAGTTCAGTTCACAGATACATTCTTATACAACAGTTCAGTTCACAGATACATTGTTACACAACAGTTCAGTTCACAGATACATTGTTACACAACAGTTCAGTTCACAGATACATTCTTACACAACAGTTCAGTTCACAGATACATTGTTACACAACAGTTCAGTTCACAGATATATTCTTATACAACAGTTCAGTTCACAGATACATTGTTACACAACAGTTCAGTTCACAAATACATTCTTCTCGACCGGCCCCTTCCCCATCCACCAACGCCGACCCTCCTCCGACCCCTTCTTCCCCGCTGGTCACTGCAAACATGTCCTCGAATAATGGGCTTTTCCTGTAATGCATGAGCTGAGAAACTAGAGTGGTGAAGTCAACCCACTAGGCAGAAGAAAGATTTCCTGCAAATGTCATTAATAAATTTTATGAACATATTTTCCCCTCACATTATTTATCTGAAAAAACCAACAGCAGGCCTAGTTTGCCTAATGGTAGAACCGACCCTGGGTTGATGATAAGTGATAACAGAATTAAACTCCATCGGCGCCATGCTGTCACGATTGGACGTCGCCATTTTGCTGAGACAACTCCGATAAACTGAGTTTAGGACGACAGTAAAAGTTACTTCCCTTGGAGTAATGTTTGATCAATTTTGCAGACGACGCGCGCGCGCTCTCTGGATGACTAGCCACTTGACTGACCTAAGCTTGCATGACGACCTTTTGAAGCCTCATATATATATATACACACACACACGATCGCAAAACGAGAAACACTTACTGATGAATTAAATGAATTTATCTTACATTTTCGCCACAAAAGTAGCCCCTGCGTCTCGGCCGTGACATCGAATACAACATGATTATCCGTGGATGTAAACAGGTGTGTAAAAGGAAGAAGTGGGAGGATATTGGGATGTAGGTGCTTTACCCCTAGCAGCAACTAAGGCAATATCATGGCAAGGCTGCCAGCCATGTAAATAGACGCAAAACGCAGAGAAAGAACACCGTGTCCAAGACGAGATCTGAACCCAGGGCTGCCAACCCTCACTGAATTGGTGACAGATGCTAACCGCTGTGCCCGTAAAAAGACGAAGGAAGAAGATTACAAGAAGAAGGCATCACATCAATATCAAATTCTAAATTCTGCAAAAAAGAAATTTAAGAGGATTTTTAACTTCTAAACTAAAAATCAAGCAAGATATCCAATAAGCTCGGTAAACAAGCCTGTGTTTTAGTTAAAATTACATTGTGTGTTCGGGTAGACCAACAGTTTAACACAACTTCTCAGCGTTCCACCGATGTCACGTGTTTGTCAGGTTTGTGTTTCTGCCTCATCTGATTGCCATTGTGTTCATTGACTTAATTATCGACTGCTTCGTGATTTTGGTCTTCTGGTCCATTGCCGAGAAGGGAGGACTGAAGTCGTCTGATGAAAGTGTGTTTTTCGGGAACTCTTGCCACATTTTGTAATGAAAACGGATTTTCCCTAAACATTTTTTTAAAGTTATGGATCATATCATTGCTATGTCGCCTAACATTGGTGTTAAGACGATGGTGAGAGAATGAACTGAGGCTGTTTCTCGAAAAGCAGTGAGATGAAAACATATAGAATATTGCTAGTTTGATACATGTGAACATATGTGAAGCAAATTATTCTTCAAAAATACGTCTTTCAGCAATCTTTCAGACCTTTGAACATGCCGTTGCCACCTCAAATACTACGAAGGCTGACTTCAATCATGTTATTGCTTACAAACATCAGGATGATTACTAACTGGCAATACTGTGGTGAAGGTGTTGCTTTATGGGGACTTTATCTTTTTCTCACAAGCAGTCGCCAACAATCGACCATAGTTCTAGTCCAAGTGCTCCAGGGGCACTACACACTTCAAATTTTAAACACTTTTAGGCTTCACACCTATTTAATTAGTTTCATAGAAACACAGTACACAATACAATTAACTTTAAAAACAAAAAACAAAACAACAACAACAAAACAACAACAACAACAACAACAACAACAACAACAACAACAACAACTAAAACTGCAGACTCGTTCCTGTCAGCACGCGTTTCGTGCGCAGTAGGATGAAGCTCGCTCAAGACATCTACATGGCATAGTCACGATTTTAGAAAATTTTTCTAAATTTGTTTCTTTAGAACAGTTTTAATTTTTAGAAACATGTTGTGTCCCACACCTTGATGGGGCCTGTGTAGCGGTGGGTGACGTGTAGGTAGCCGAGACGGGTGTCCACCCCACTAGTCCCACACCTTGGAGCTGGGTGACGTGTAGGTGGCCGAGACGGGTGTCCACCCCACTAGTCCCACACCCTGACGGGGCCTGTGTAGCGGTGGGTGACGAGGTTGGAGGTCGCGTACACGGAGAGGTTCAATGGCAGCGCGCGACCCGAGTTCTCCAGGTGGACTCTGTGCCAGTACCACTCCTCCAGGCAGTCATAGGCGGCCGGCATGTAGTCGTAGGAGAACTTGTTGGCAAAGAGCTTGGAGGACGCGATCATCCGCGGCAGGTCGCCGGGTGCGAAGTGGCAGATATGGCGGACCCAGCGACCGTCACATGGCTGCACGTGCGGGAACCGCGGAGTGTTCCACAGCTTGTAACGCACGAACGTGGCCTTGAAAGGCTCTTCAATGCTCCCTGAAACACAGAATACTTCCTTAGCAAGACTCTTCAATCTTCATAAAAAATAAAACCAGATGAAAAACTGACTCCCTCCACGACTCACAAGAGCAGGGGTGGGCGTGGGTCCACTCACCAGTCAGGCAGCACGTGCGGAGGAGACAAGGCAACGTTCGCCAAAATGTCAGATATTCAGTTCTCTGGGCCTTGTACTTTGACCACCTGGCAAATTGGGCATTTCTGTCAGCGAATGCCTGCAAAAACGTTTCCTTTTCTTTCCAGCCACGGGCTGTTTTGTCAGATGATTCAAGGATGCTGTGTGTGAAGTACATTGGTTGTTGAGTGAGATATGTATATGTGTTTGTATTTAAGTAGGTATGACCTGCAGACAAGGATGTACTAGTCTTTGTCAAGAGCGAAAGAGCATGCGAATGTCAGTCTGGGTGCGTGATTGAAGTGAGAGCACGAGACACCATGAAACAACAGAAAGGCCATTGCAAAATGTCTGAAAAACGAAACCCAGGTCAGAAAAGCTTTTCTACACCCACTCCCTCCCTCCCTCCCCGAAACAAACTACCCACAGACGAGAGAGTTGCTTTCTATGTACTTGTATGTTGTGTATAACATGAAATGATATGTACACACACAACTTGTACGTTGAAATGACATGCAAGCTTTAGGTACCCACCCCAGTACCCAAATAGAAAGAACGATGGACAGAGAGAAAGAGGGCAGAAGGGCGTAAACAAGGCTGTGGTGGCAGGACAGGAATGACAAGGGGCTGCATGCCTCCCACACCGCGCGGTGTCCATTTCCATGCACCGAGTACCCCGTTGTGATGGTTGGGTCGGTATTTACTCTCTCCTTCACAAGCAGTCTGACGATATATAGACACTTATCCCCACGCCACATTTTATGAGGCCCTGGGCCTGTTTCCCACACGACCGTTCCTGACCTCTCACCTTACATTCGACAAGTGACGTCAGTAGCAGGCTAGCACGCGCCTCACAGGCTGAGACTAGACTAGGCCAGAACCCGATACAAGGCTATGCTACTCTTACCCCGGCCTAGCCGCTTCCCGACTGTTGAGGTGAACCTTGACCTCACGCGAGGAAGACATGCGGTGAATACATTATTACTAACCCTGGCGGAAGAGGGAGGCAACGCTGTTGCTGTAAACCAAGAAGTTTGGAAACAACATTTGTAGTGTAGAACAACATTAAATTTCATTTACCCAGATAAGATCCTGGTACCCCGAGATGTGGATTGTGGTTGAGGGTACTGAAGAAGATCTCGTCAGGAATGTAGATCGGCGTCACCCACTTGAGTAGTTCCCGTGATACGAGGCTATGGATGACGTAGTCCACAAAACCACGTGACGCAACGATGTGCACCGACCCCTTGCTGACAGTCAGGTTGTAGGGAGCCGGCAGATGTTTCTTCCAGCGGTAGTGGAAGTCGCTGAGGGGGATGAGGAACAAACATCAAGTAGCATGAGGCAGCAGGAGGACGAGGCCACAGGTAGCTAGAGGTCTCGCGGTGACACGTGACTACTACAACACTGTAGTTGTTATTAATTCAACATACTGTACTAACTGCGCGAGGTAACAAGAGACAGTTTATTGAAGACATGACAGAGTGCTAACTACTGTGACACAGTAACAGTGGACACTATGTCTTACGGGTTGTGTGTACCCCGGATGTCATTAGCGCCTCGGAAAGTCTTGAGAATATGGACAAGCTCCTTGTTGGTCTTCAGGGGGAACTCTTGACCTGTCAGGTTGATGAAATATCGCCACTTGACGCGCTGTTTCCACAGCAACCGCATGCATTCCAGTTCCTGCCGATAATAAAGGACTTCATTGAAAAATTTCCCGATTGAAATAACTCAGCTTCATGGCTATCAAATATAATCACAATAAATACGGAAATATTTTCTTTATCTTTCAATGAATATATCACTTTAATGACAGTCAAGATGAAAATTGAAACTTCACTACAATTATTTAGTGATGCAGGTCTCCTGAGGTAAGTATAAATGTATGCATTCTAAATATTTGGATTTATTTGTTTGTTGACAACTAAATGGTAATTCTAATGAAGTCTGAAGAGATGGAGAACCCAGGAGGTACACAAGTTGTAGTGTCAGCCATGCTGCGTCCAAACAAACGAATTTCCTAAAATTGTGAGCCCCTGGTAATTAAGTGCTTCTGCCTATAAACATCTTCTACATATTTCCACCCGGATTTGGCAGGGTTGATTCGACTGATATGGATTTGTATTTGTTGTGTTCCTGTTTAGCAGACTTGGCGAGAGGCATTCATTGGCGAGTGTCATTGACCTGTACACTTGGGCAGGATAGCTCATATGCTGGGTGAGGAAGGGAGGAATAAAAGAAAAAGCAAGTTCTCATTCAAAAGTATCAATTATTCGCTTAAATGGACCTGACCTTTCTAAAGATTTCTTGCTTCAGTACCACATAATGTTACATTTGTGCTGACTTCTTTTTATCTGGGGACAGCTTATAGGGGGGATCACCTAGAGAGCCATACAGGTGTCAAACAAATCCCGCACCCGAAATATTTGGATACCCGAGCATAAAACACTTTAATATTGGAGCACAGACCGACACACCCAGTGGGCAATAAGGGTATTTGTACTCAGTCTGTCTCTGTAAGCTGGTCAGTGTACTTGTCAACATTTAGTATCATGTTGATTGAATATAGTTTATGTCGAGGTTGGTGTGTTCAACTTTATTGTCTTAGCTTTAGAGAATTTGAAGCCAGTCCTTGTCAGTCACGCTGGTCTGTCATTTAGGTTTCCCATGGATGTTACTGATTCCTAAATCTTCGGCTCTAGAGGGTTACTGGTGTTAACCCTTTCATGCTGAGCTAGGACTGGCAGGAAATATCTCTCAATTGTTGGAAGACATTTGATACATTTAAGAGGATTTCACTCTTCATGTTGTGTGGGATAAACACTCCTTGCGGATATTTCTTTTAGGATTAGCTGTTTCATCGTCGACAATCCCCATTACCGATATTTATCTGTGGGAAAACAGATTTTATTAAATCATAATTATCTTGATTTGAATGTCTGCTTTGTAGATATTTTTATCATGCCAGTGTTCTAAACTGTACCCTACACATTGTCTTCGTCCATAAATACTCCACAAAAATACACTCGTTTCTATGTGGATATTTGAATTATTTGTTACTGTAAGGTATTGTATGATAC
This sequence comes from Pomacea canaliculata, assembly GCF_003073045.1. NCBI lineage: Eukaryota > Metazoa > Mollusca > Gastropoda > Architaenioglossa > Ampullariidae > Pomacea > Pomacea canaliculata. The sequence continues at coordinate 697,216 of NC_037602.1, forward strand.
AACTGGCTTTTATTTTTCCTTCCATATACTTTGTTGTAAGAACGAAATGGAAGAGACTGTTAGCTTGACAAAAATGTTTAATCTGCTTTAACAGTTGTTGCTAATGTTTGGGTAAGAGGAATGGAAGGCTCATTGGTCTACAGGTGGCAGGTTGTAATTTTTCCTGGCCAAGAAATCAAGAGGCCACCTTCCATCTACCCTGAAGATGCTGTGAATTCAAAAGACGTTAAGGGGGTAGGTTCTAGTCTTGGGGTGGTCCATGATTTTAAATGTTAATATTTAGTTGAAATCCTCAGCAGTTAGTTTCTAAACTGACCTGGGTTGTTGGGTGTCAGGATGTTTACCTCTGTCGTGTCTCTCATTACTTTAAAGTCTGGGTCAAGACTGAACTCTGAACCATCCTCGTACCGGCTCGAGTGTGGTGACGGAGCCCCACGTGACGTTGATCGCTCGTGGCACCAGCAGCACGTTGGGAAGACAGGCGATGACCATGCGCAGACTGGCCTGCAGCGCCTCGTTGGACTTCCGGTCTACGTGCACGCAGTACAGGTTGTGAGGCCGATAGATGGCGCGCAACAGCCTCACCACCTGGTGGTATTCACCGAAAGTGAGAGAAAAAAAAAAAAGGAAATGAACTTCACACCATCATGAAGTAGGCTAGGAAGATTCGCGAAGGACCATCCTGAAAACACTTTGGAGGAGTAAATACTGTAGTGTACAAAGATTTCCAAATGAAGCCGTAACCCAGCATGAATCTTAATGAAATTTATAGATATTAATGATATGTCTACAAAATATGTTAGTCGCTTATGGCTATAATAAAGTATGGAGATATTATCATCATTCATGAAGCACAACAACCACCCACACTCACAGTCCCTGACTAATCCTGTGCCGACAAAAGAGAAACAGGAGGAGCCCGCATCCAGTGCACTAAGATGGATAATACAATGTACAAGCACGTACCTGATCGACATCTCTGTACACAAGGAGGCTGAATGCCAGAGGAAAACCAGTTTCCTCCTGGGACACAGCTGCCAAACGAAAGCCAGATTTACGAAGGTAAGCTGGTGCAGTCCAGTGTTTCTTCTAAATAGTCTTTCATCTTTTTTCCCGATGGCCTCCTGCATCTTTCCTGGAGTTATTTATTGCTAGTATATCCCCCTCCCACAGGCTGGGACATTGCAGGTGCTGGGCTGTAGGGAGCAAGGCCTCGTTCTGACTCTGAAGAAAGTCCAGAATCTTCTGTGACTGAATTTCAAAAGCGTTTTCAAGTTCTCCCATTGAAATTCCAGATTGTTCCCCTGTATGTACATTTTCATCCTGGGTGTCGTGTATGCCACAGCGAACATCAAAAGAAAGGAGAGAAGACCAATTAAGGAGAAACAAAGTCAGTCCAACAATTATGAGCAGCACTGAGGCTTTATATTTCTTACATTTCCATATCACACTAAAGTAATGCATGTTCAGGTCGGAAATAAAAGGAAAAACTAGAGAAGACTTCTTGGTTGAGGTTGCTAGTCTTTCCTCCGCATACACAGTACATGGCCCTGAAAAACATTGGTTTAAAATATTTTCACCTCCTCGTGAATATCTTGGAATGCAATCTCTTTCAACTGATTTCAATAAACTATGAAAATTTTACAGAATGAAAATATCAAAGTGAAGTGATCCCAGATCAGCAGACACTTTCGAAATGCCTGGATACATCACAGAAAAAATGCGAGCAGCTCTGTGTTCTTGAGTTTAGGGAAGTGGGTGTTGGGAGGGATGTTAAACAATTGCAAGACAAATGTTAACACACATTATTTACTAGAGAAGACACAGCTGATTCTGATCAACTCACGAAAGATGAACTTGCAGACTGCCTTAACACAGCTTTCATGCGAAGAACACTCATCCTACATGTTGTTCACACAGTCAAGAAAGTTTTAGGTCCGTGGAGTGACCACAACTGAAGGCAGACCCACAAGTCAGTGTGTAGTGAAAATACTTTTGATGGGACTTGACAAGTGAGGCGATTATTCATGTTCCCGGCACCATTGTGTACAGTTTGCTGTCTGTCTGTCTGTCCTGAAGAGACTCTAGAGGCCTTTCAATGGAACCCAAACCTGATCTTTCAGGTGTGTTCCTCCCCACAGTTCCTCCTCTCACTTTTATTTCCCCCTTTTTATTATTGGGGCTGCAAGATGTGTGTATGAGTGTGGAGGCGTGCGTGCGTGCGTGTGTGCGTGCGTGCGTGTGTGTGTGTGTGTGTGTGAAGGCTTGTGTACATGCGCACACGTGTTGTGAAGTCTGTCACTAAGCCCACACCATTAATGTAATTAAGTTAATTATATTTGAGCTGTTAACACGAGAAACTTTCGAAGTTGACGAAGTGGATGAAGTCGCCAGTGAGAGTGACAGAGAGAAGGAGAGTTATTGCTGAAGACCGAACAACTTGAATACCAGGTCATTAGTCCACACACAGTCAACTAACAACACAAACCACATCAGAGAACAGCAACTCGCCAAACATCACTTGCATGATAAGTAAAATGAGTAAAGATACCAGTGTAGTGATATAGTCGCTGCAATTATAGTGATAATTATAGTTACTGGCATCATAGTGATATAGCCACTGGCATTTTGTGACAAAACTGACCAAGCTTGTTTATAGATGCCTTGCTAATCTCTCAATAAAAATTCATCATCTCGGTGACAAATCTTTCGGTTCTTTCTCTAACAACAGAGCCCCAGTCGCTCACCAGCTGTAACAGTTTTTCCAGCTGTAACAGTTTGCTGAGCAGTCCTGTTCGTGTTTGTGAATGACAGACTGAAAGGACAGATGTTAACTTGTCTATGATGTTAACTTCTCATTATCTATTATCACTGATTACTGTTAACCATTCATTCCCGTGTATAGCAGTGAGTCATTATTTGAGGCCACAGCCTTAACACCAGGGTTCCATTTTCATTTCACTACAAACATGTTTTCCATTTCTCTCACTTCTGTGCGTTGAGTAGCTTGTCTTTTGTTCAGTCTGTGAAATCCTGATGTGGTGGTCTGAGGATGTCGGGTGGTCAGCGCTCTGAACATGTTTTTCGTAGCTTAACTAAGATTATAAAAATTTTAAAAACCTACCTGTCAATACATCTGCGTGTTCCTACACGAGAAAATACTAATTAGCTCCTGGATGTCAGTTTAAATGTCCTCTAGACGCCCATGGACCATCCAGCCTGTGACTGTCCTCTCACACCACAGGTGACGGGTGGGAGAACCACAGCTACCCGCCCACCCCTCACACACTCAGTACAGAAACTAAGCACTTCCTCCACTCAACACAGCTGTTGTCAGAGAACACCAAGTGTTTGTGTGAGAGAGGGAGCGAAACAGTTCTGATTTGAATGAATGTGTAAGACATTTTGGACACCTTTGTACTCATAATGTGTTTTGTAAAAAATAGCATTGAGCCTGTTGTTGTTGGCGGGGAAAGTACTGTGATGCATTGTTATTCACATATCAGATGTGATTTAGGTGGTGTCACCACTCTGTGTACCCGCTACACAGTCACTCATAGATGGTATGTACCCGCTACACTGTTACACAAGCATTCTGAGGCTAGTACACAGCCAGGCAAGAGCTACACACAGGTGGGGTCAAGGAACTGGGTGAGAAATACTTGTATAGTCACTGGCAATGACACTTGCCTGACGGTTCCAATCCCCGACACTGCTGATGGTCCTGAGAAGGTATAAAGGATGGTTTGAAGAATTTACGAAAACAGAAGCAAAAGTGCGGTCTTTGAACTTTCTTGAATCACAATTAATTCGTCTATTGGTCTTGCAGCTTTTAATCACTGAAGGGGAGTGGTTGTTGATGTCAATTGTCGTTGAAAAATCTTGTACAAAATTCCTATTAACAAGTTTACATGTTTACAACGTGCATCTCAAGTTAAACCCTTTTCTTTCTCGATCATGTTTATTGAAAACCCATGATTTTGCTCTGGACCTTGAGGTAGAGGACTGGGTCTCAGATAAAGGTTACACACCAGCCTGGAATTTTCATGCCGCTAGGTCGAGTGGCTCCACGAAGATAAAGATACAGCATGCACTCGAGCCTGTCAGTCTGACACCAGGGGTCAGCAGCAGCAGGGGGAGTGGCTTGTGGGGCCATCACGTGACTCGACTAGTGTGCAGACGGTACTCTAGCAGGTCTGTCAACTCCTGTTTTCCCCGTGTCTCCCACCCACAGTTCTCTGACACCCGTACCCGGCATGTCGACTGTCAGAACACGCTCACTGACACATACAAATGACACATGCCATTGGCACTGACAACACTGCCACCGACTTGCCCTCCAGAACCCTCCGTACATCACTCACCTGTCAATGTGGGCACAAAGTTAAAAGGAAATAGAACTCCACAAAGCAAAGTAATAAGTCAAAAACAAAGTGTTCACACATGTTCACAGACGGACACAGCACACGCAGGTACAGCAGTCGGCGACAACATTCCTGAGGACGGTGCATAGGGCTCTCTGAACATTGAATTCACGTGAAGATAATGCGATACACAAGGCGATAACAGGTGTAACAAGTGTTTGATGGAAATGTGTAAACTTGTGAAATTCTTGCGATGGAAAAGTGGGATACAAGCTGGAATAGTCGTATATTAGCATTGGGAGAGCGGCGTGTGATAAACTGATGGCCGCCATGATAAACATTGCTGTCAACAGACTGGTAAACATGTGTGACCGACATTAATAATCCTGCATGGTAATGTGTGATACAATTGTTGTAATAACACGTGTGGTAAACTCCAGACTCCTCATCTCAGCAAGGAAACAAATGACACACGATGATGCCATACAAAGTGACCGGCATGCACTGGGGCTGAGGGGCTGGAGTTCAGGTCTCGGACAGGTCAACTGACAGACTTGCAGTGAGTGGCAGGGAGGAGGGGCTCATTAAAACCCTGATACAATGAGAGGCGAGAGAGACTGCGGACACCAACATGAATGTGTGTTTATTTAAGACGAAAGGGTCGTTTGAATGAGGATGAAGGAGAGAGAAAGGAAGAGGAAGGTAAAGAATTAAAGAACGAAAAATTGGCACGAGATGCAAATTATCCTTCGTGATTTATTTTATTTTTATAATGAGAAGAAAACTTTGTTTTTTCACGAACTCGTGGTGTCGATGAAGTAAATAAGCGGCCTTCACTACCTGCCAACACTCCTAATTGAGCTCCTAAAACATTTCAATAATACGACGAGAGGATTGAAGATGAATTGTTTGTGCAGAAGGTGTGGTTGGTGCCTTCAGTGCTAGCAGACAATTACCTGCGTTAGAGAAGTTTGTTTTACTCTAATTTTTCCTTCTAAGCCTCAGCAAATTTTTGAAATATTGAGGAAACAGGTTGCCATTGGCAAACCGCACAGAAATCTTTACTGTGTTCGTCATAACTAAAGCAAACTGTTCAAGAAAGATTAAAATGTCATTAAAAGTCTTCTTGAGGCTGCCCGTGTGCTTTATAAATCCTTTCTTATCATCACACCTGAAATATTCCTGCCACGGACAACGCGGATAGGTAATACATACTAGAGGATGCAAACAGACATCTAGGAGTGGAAGAAGACAGACAGGCAGACAGACAGGCAAACAGACAGACAGACAGGCAGACAGATGCCAGTATAGCCGAGCTTATTATCAGCAGAAGGCTTTTAGAAAGTCCATAATCATTTTAGTTAAAGTGTAACTCAACTAAAATCACACAAGTTGTGTTCACGTGATACTCGTGTGAATTCATGACTGTGATCGTGGAAGACCAGGTGCGGAGATCGTGACTGTGAAAGTGTTTTCGCTCACCTAAGTGGAAGCTGATGCCACTAACGATGGTACAGGTGCCGAGGGTCTCACGATGAAGCTGCGAGGGCGAGCAAGCAGACGACATGTGCTCTCTCACCTTGACACCAACGCACTCGTGTAGGTTGCACCTGCCCCCACTACCCCACCTCCACTCCCAGGTACCCCGATATCGGGGTGTCGTCATCGGTCACCAGACTACGGCGACTGACGTGGTCATAAGAGCTGCCCTCTGCAGCTGACCGACAGGAGACGTAGACAGGTTAGGTCCGCGACAGGTAGGTAAGACAGGGAGAGGTATGTGTGACGTCACCCTTTACAGGTACACAGTGCAGTCAAGTGCGACCATGGATGTGTACAGGTGACTGCTGTCTGTCTGCTGAGACCAAGATTAGCCTCTTGGAGAAGTTCTCCGCAAACCTAAACAATAAATATGACTAAACCGGAAGCTTTGTAGTCTCGTGCCTCGTTTTAGTAGTTAACTAGAAAAAAAAAATCGTCTGCTCGCAGTCCAGTATTGCAAGTTCGTGATGCGACGACAACTCGTCAGCACCGAAAGTGATTTGCTGTAGAAATGTGTCAGGTGGGATGAGTTTGGTACAGAGGCGACATCAACCGCTTGATGTACTTTAGAGGATAATGATAATGAGGCAGATAATGAGCACTTCAACATCATCTTGTAGCCGCCATATTGCACACTTAGTTAACACAAGATTTTCCTAATTCATGAAAAATGCAGACATAATCATGCAGAGGCTTCATTATCTACAAGATTATACAAGCTATATTAAACTATGTAAATTAAAGCTTTTATTTCTATTTATAGTTTGTGTGCAAGTACAAAGAATACCAAAAGTAAACAATACACGACTAAACATTTATATACAATTAAATAACTAGATAAAAACATAAGTATTTAAATATAACATACTGTTAAGTAGTAGATAATTAAAAAATAAAATATGCAATAAAAATATAAAAGTATAAAATACTCATACAAGCCTTTAAGTTTTGCTTGGTTATACTCAAAAAATAAGAAAAAAAAACGGTTGGATTAAATAAAAAGATTAACAAGCAGAATAAGTAAAACAATAAGCAAATAAATAGCAAACAATAATATAAATTGCTGCAGACACCAGCCTCTAAGTGGAGTTGAATGTCACCTGTTAAAAATATTATTTTACGCTTGAAGGAAATACTGTTAACAGTCTGGTCTTCTAAGAAAATATATAATTATTGTTTCACTCTCTGTAATGTCAGGAAAAAAACTCTCCTACAAGTCGGGGCTACGACAGGTAGCAATGTTACCTGTGACGGCGTGAGGCGCTCCACCTGACCTTTGCTCTGCCAGTGACGTACAACACACGTTTCCATGACTACCGTTGCCCGTGGCGCCGGTGCTGACTCCCGGAGTCTGTGATAAGTTGAACTGAGCTGTGGCCACAGTTTAGTTACCGAGGGACACATTGTGGAACCTTTGGCAAGTTGTAGGCAGGTGTAGGTGTGTGGAGAAGACTACAGGCACCAGTGGACGATGTGCCGAGCCTGATGGAGGACTTATCCACCGCCAGCTCCAGTCATCTGCACAAGATGGAGCAGACCTCGGTCTGTAAAGACTGCAGTGTGCCTATGACAACTGCTTCATTGGCAGGTGGCACGTCTGATCTGATATCCTGGCAGGTAGAAGACAAAATGCATGTTTACTGAAGTTTAATTTCCTCTTCAGCAACGTCCAGAACAATGATTGGTTTGACGTCGACAAACAAGACGTGATATTTATAGACATATTTCTATAAATATATATACACAACTTGTTTCTTTAACACCGACAAACAATAACATGGGGCAATATTGCAGCGAAACATTGACACTACAAATGCAACAAGTTTCTGTCATCAGTTCACTTGCGACATGTGACGAATGAAATATCACAGGAAACGAGCGAAAGTTTGTGACAAAATTAAGTGTACTCTTCCTTTCTTTAGATTGTTGTCATTATTTATTTGTTTGTTTGTTTTACTAAGCTACAGTTGCTTTCATAGACAAGAAAAATTCCTCGTATTAGCTGTCTCTTGTTTTATGTCTGAAGACAATGTATTTTGTTTCCATGTGATGCATGTAAGGCTTTCACAACGACCTTTATTTGTCATCTGGATACTTCATACATCTCTGTCACTGGACAGTTGCTTTCTGTGATATGACATACATCTGTCGTTAGGCCGTTGTTTCCATGCGATAGTAAACATGTGTCTGGTCAGATTGTTGATTCCATGTTGCCAGGTTCTGACATCTGTGTCATCAGTGATTCCATGGTTCCAGTGACTTCTGGTTGTTTCCGTGTGCTTTATGCTGCTGTTCGCATGTGATGAGGATGTTGTTTCCATGCAATCAAACTATTGTTCCACTCAAACTAACTGATGTTTCCATGTTGCCAGGATGTCCGCTTGATAAGACTGGTCATCGCCTTTCTTATCACGGTTCTGCAGCTGGTGCTGGGTATCCCTGGCAACGTGCTCAGCGCCCTGGTGTTCTACAGACAGGGTCTGAGAGAGAGGATCAACCTGTGTCTCTTTGCCCTGGCACTCACTGACCTCGTGGTCAGCCTGTACTACGCCCTCCTCACCATGGAGGAGCAGCTGCGCGAACTGTTCCTCCTCGACGCTTGGTTGGTGAAAATCCATTTTGTAGGTGAGTGGACAGCAAGGGTGAGGGTCAGCTTTGTAGACAAGTGCACGACAGGAGGGTTAACTCAGTGAGTCGGGAGGGGTGAAGGTCACTTTTGTGGGTGAGTGCAGAACAAAAGTAAAAACAGCTTCTAACTGAAAATTATGTGAACAAACTACTAACATAAATTTTATAGTCTGCACGAGAACCTGATTCCAATCTAGTCAAAAGAGAACTTTTCATGTTAAACTACTACATCTGTGGATGAACAGCTTGATGAAGGTGGTGGAGGTATTGCATAGTAAACATGATCATATAGTTATAATCACCAGGACTAGTCACCACAGGTATACGAAATCCTTAAAGATGCAGTTTGGTTTTTACGTATTTATTTAATCAGAGCTAAAGTCAACAGTAAGTTGACAGCAGGTCAGAACAACAAACGTCCAGACAGACAGATAAGAAAAACAAATCTTGATTAAAACATGTTCCTCTATAATAAACAATAATATTTAATGCCTTTCGTAGCGTGCGTGGGCTTCCTGTGGGCCTCTCAGTTCCTGTCGGCGGTGATCGCCAGTGAGCGTTGTTTCTGTGTCGTCAGTCCCTTCCACGCCAAGAGGCTGCTCAAGACGTCCACCATGGCCGCCATCATCGTCGTCTGCTCCTCTCTCATCCTCTGTGGATTCTGTGCGGCTGTGCCTGGCAGGTTCTCGGCCACCAGCATTGTGGACCCTGTCACCAACACATCAAAGACAAAGTTCTCTGTCACCAGGTATGGCTGTTAAAGACGGGAAAGCACCGAAAGCCATAGGAGCGTGTGTCACAGTTAGTACAGACAGCCTCGACACCACAATGTTAGAAGTACGAATACGATTAATTTCTGCGCACATCCTTCCAGCATCTTATTACGAAAAGTCGTTTTCTGTTCTCTCCCAGGTATTATTTAGATAACCAGAAAGTGATGGATATCCTCGACGTCTTCGTCTACGCCACTGCATTGCCGTCCATCTTTTTCATCATCATCGTCGTCACGACAGCCGTCGTCGCCGTCAAACTTCAGTCCGCTCTGGCGTGGAGGAACTCTGTAGCCACATCGGAGACAACGCAGGTCTCAAAAGACGTGTCCACATCCAAAGCGAGGCTGTCGAGTAAAGAAGTGGCGGTGACCCGGATGTTGATAGGCACGTCACTCGTCTTTATCGTCTGCGCCATTCCTAACCTGTGCGGTCAGCTGGCCAGCTTCATAGTGCCAGACCTCAGCTACACGGGCAAGTTTTACAATCTTTATTCTCTCATGTGGGCGGTCATAGGGCTATTTCGGTCCATCAACTCGTCTCTTAACTTCGTCGTCTATTACGTCATGAGTTCAAAGTTCAGGGTGACCCTGTACACGCTCCTGGGCTGCTGGTGCAAAGGTCACAAGTCTCGTCCAGACGTTAGTTGTAATGTCGTGTCCTCAGACATGACCAAATCTCTCGCTTAAGGAATACTCTGCTACCCCGGGTGGACCGACAATAGTAACTACACTAATAATAAAAACCAAATATTATTTCTAATAGTTGCCATGACCTCAGAGCTGTCTTCCTTACGTGTGTCCTGGTGAAGGTGTGTGTCTCACATACTTTCCGTGTGACCCATGTGTCCTCGGCATCTTGTGCTGCTAGGGTTGGTGTGGTGTGGGGAGGGCCGTGTCCAGGTCTCACTTCTACAAGCGACAGCCACTTGGTCTTTGTCCTACCTTTGCTTCTGCCACATGAGGACAAAAATACTGTACAGAAATATTTATTTGAAGATCTTTACTCCACAGTTCAACGTTCAATGCATTTTCCCGCCAATAAACAGATGATCGAACACTAGTTTATAATACGAAAATTTAAAAATATATTTCTGTGTATATTTAACTCTACAAGTCTGTAATATTTCAAGGTTTCATCATCGCGCGTCTTGAGTCACGGAATGATTCACGACTGCTCTTGAGGCTGCTCCTGTTTTTTTTTTCCCACGGATTATGCAATACAATAAATACAATACAATGAATACAATAAATACATTACAAATGCAGCTTTATTAATCATCATTATAAAATCATTGGATCTGCCGACTATAACATTAGAACGCGACATACAAAGGTCGACACAGGCTAAAAAAAACATGCAAATGTCTACCTTCAATGCTTGTTCTCTTTTCTGTAATTATTTGTACTAGAAATTTTATAAAATACGAAAAGGTCAAAATCAGAGAAATAAATAAATTTATGAAGTCCATTCCGCTTTGGAGAGGAGTGTGGGTGGCGTGGATCACCATCCTAAGTGAGAAATGTTTTGGTCCCAATCTTGTGATGACAATTGACTAGTATTTCGGGGTTTCGTGACCCCGTGACCGCGAATAAATAAAAGTAAAGTAATAAAGTGAGAATTTATACACAGAAACGAATTTAAGATGAATAAGATACTATTGAAACCAAACAGCATTTTTTGGTGTTTACACGGTATGACACGTCAGCAATTGAGGTGACAAGCAAATGATAATGTCCTTTGAGCGAGAAGACAATCAATGTCTAATGTTCTTAGAAACAAAATTTCCTTCTTCATTTAAAGCTAAGACAAGCCAATCTAACCAACCAGGCCCCACAGGGAGCCAGAGTTTGGGCTATTTACAGGTGACGTCACTTCCGTCCCTTAAACTTTCGTGCGATCGCCCGTTATTGTGCCTACTGTCACCGATGTGTCCGTGGCTACATGCCTGGCATAGTGATGTTAACATTTAGTCACTGCATCACGATAAATTTGTATAAATGTAGGGATTAGTACACGTCAGCAGACAGAGATTTCGACTACAGAGGAGCACAAGTGGATGTGATGAAAGCAATAATAATGATGATGGCAACGATATCTCTACATATATTATCACCAACGACATCTGCACTCATGTTTTTCCAACACATTTTATCACCAACAACATTTCTACACGTGTTATCACCACCAACATCTCTGTCACCAACGACATTTCTACACATGTTACCCCAACACATGTTATCATCAGCACGCGTTATCACCAACACAAATCTCAAACAGACCAACAAACGGATAATGTGTATGCTACCATAAAGTACCCGGCTGACAGACCGACATTAAACAGACTCCAGTCTGTCAGAACCGACTGCAACTTTCCAGTCCTAGTCTCCTATTGTGATAATTTCTTGCTAGTCATCGCGGTGACCTCACACAGCTACACATTCAAGGTGGCAACTAATTTTCAGTCCTCGGAAGGTTTTCAACATCATTGTCTATCAGACCTTGACACTTTTCATGACTTCTTGCCTTCTGGAGCCCGATGATGAAGTTTAACTGTTCTGAAGAGATGAAGTCTGGGTTGTTTGTTATTATTTGATGTGTTTGTGATGCCTGTAGCTATGTTTAACTTTCTGTGATGTTCGCGGCTATTGTTTGTCGCACTGACTTTTCGTTTGAAATGATACACTAAAGCATAGTGTGGTTGGATGGGTAAGGGTTCTCCTCCATTGTGCCTTTATACGGATTTCTTGACGACAGCTGACGTGTTGTTCAATAAAGTGTTATCAGTGAGCTCTGAGTTGTCGACATTGCCAGTGAAAGACTTGTGTCCGCAGCCATCAACATCCTCAATAATAAAATTAATAAAATGAATCCTAGGAAATCATAATGAAAAATTAAAAGATCAAGAAGTAATACGTGGAGGCATGAGCTTTCAACTTATGACAAACGGGTTACCAAGACTTTTGCTTTATATAAAAACTTTACCTGACAAACTTTCACGAGAATGGAAGCAGTAGAACTCACCTTTACTCTTTCTTAAACACAGAAACAGAGAAACACAAAAACACAGAGAAAATGAACCGAGGAACAAGAAACAAACAAATGACAGATATCTAATTAATTATTTTTATTTCGGGTAATTCAGTCTCTCTATGCTTACTGCTTCTAAACACACCAGCAAAGTTACAAAATAAAATTCGACCAAACAGGCCATCAAATACAGGTTTCTACTCATTTCTGATCATGAAAGCAAACAAGAACGCTCATCAACAATTTGCTAGTCAGAATGAAAAAAGGTCAATAAACTTGAATTAAAAGCGTCTGTTCTTTGAAGTAATCTCCATGATTTCAAGAATATGAGATTTTGTGGATAAACAAGAAGAGCAAAGCAAATTATTGGTCGCCGAGGAGATGGGACCATCTGTAAACAAAGGACCTCATCAAGTTGGACCCTCGTGAGCAGAATGGCTGTGCAAATATCACAGGATGTCGGCCACCTACCCTCTGCTGCAGCGCCCCCTGGCACAATAGCGAGCTCTGTCAAGAACTGTTTACCATCACTCTCCTCACCCTCCTCACTCTCAATGACGTCACAAAACAATGGCTGCCGTGAGGACAACAAGGAGAAATAAAGTTAAATTTGGAAAACAATTAAATTGATAAAAACACCTGAACAAAAACTACACAGACTGCTGGGATGTTACTAGCAGAAAAAAGAAGACAATTCTGATAATATTGATGTTGATGAGGTGGAGGAGGAAAAGCAAGATCAGACTACTCAGTTTTACGCACAGCTTCTGTAATATATTGAATAATCTCCCTTCCTTTTACTTCATGCTTCCATCGCTGTATCTTCCTATCATTCCACCTTCACAGGACTACCCTGTCCTATCACTACAACTGGGTTGTCTATCACTTCAGCCTCCTACATCCACACTCCCCTCCTACAGTGCGGTCCGTTCACTACATGCATCACCCAAATAAAACTTCTCTGCGCATTGCAGGCGTTCATTTCCTCCACTTTTCTGAGGGGACAACACATGATCAAAGCACTAAACTGTGGTGACAGCAACCGTTAGAATCAGTGAGGTGTGTTCCCTCCCCCCTCCACAAATTAAAGTAATCTCCAATGCAAGAAAAAAAAAAAAAAACCAACAAAAAAAAACACAACAAAAAAACAAAAAAAAAAACTGCTGGTCGTTGGGCTGTTGCTGGACTTCTGTTGTCGTTCCTGTTTGTGTTGCTGCTGTAAGGACAGGGAAGCTCGGGGTGAAGAGATGGTGACACAGACCTTACGATGCTGACCTTCACCCTCAGGATGGACCAGCACAGGTGAAAGAGATTTAAAAGCTTATCAAACAGAGGCAGGAGGGGGGATGGCAGTGCTCAAAGCCAAACAATATTTTCACTAAATCAAATCAACATTTAAACAGAGAGCAAACAGCAGGAATGGAAATTAGCAAAAAACTTTATATTTGAAAAATACGAAAGTATATTTGTCAAGGGGTGTGCCGCCTAGGTTCTAATGTAGACATTGTTTATTCGGCTGTTAATTCAAAGTATGCTTTTCTCTATTGTATTCTGAAAATCTCAAAAGCAGGAAAATAAAAAGAGAAGTGGTGATGATGCCTTTGGCTAAATTGACGAAAGTATTTGGAAAGACCATTATGGGGATGAGACAAGACAACCTCTTCAGTTCTGCTGTGGTTGTTGTAGGTGTCTATATAACAGGTCCTCAGCCACAAGCTTCATCATTTCTAAGACAGACTTTCTAGGACACTTCTACGACCTCAGTCAGGCCGTTTTTTGTGTACAAAGTAAGTGTTGTGTGCATGCGCAAGACAAAAGAAAACAATATTTTGTTCCATTTTATTTCTATCTTGCGAAACAAACGAGAGGAGAGTAAAATGCCTGAAGCGTATTTTTTCGACTGTCTGAGAACAATCGTGTTTCACATCTGATAATCTGGTCTTCAAAAATTCCAAGCTACATATTTTTCTAAAGCTGTTACAGAATGTAACTTCACATTCCGCAGATATAGTCTTTAATACAGAATTATTCTCCAATAAGATAGCCTTAAACTGCTGAGGATGTAACTTGTCGAACACTTTGTCTGTACAGCCGTGTGGACAGACTTCAGATCACATGATCAGACTAATTAGTGAGATCACAATTTGTATGTCACCACGTCGGGACCTTCAGGACACACAGGGCTTCCGGTGTAATGGCAGGCCTGATGACCACCCATCTCACCCAAGTGGAGCTGATCAGTGGCAAAAAAGGAGAATTTGTCGTTATGACAACGACTTCGGTACCCTCTGACCTCATATCGTGGGAGGTAAGAGAATACACATGTGCACGCACGCACGAACGCACACACACGTGCGTACAGTGAAATGAGCACAATTTCTAAGCGGGCATTCAAATGTAAAGAAATGTCGAGCAAGAAACAAGCACATGGGGTGAAAACAGCTCATAAAAAGTGAAACTCATGACAGCGGCTCTAGTACTGTTCCTCTCACAAAAACACACCAAAAAACCAAAATCGAAAAGATATCTGACATTGCCTGCTTTGTCCCGTGACACGTGAGGCCTCATCTTACTTGCATCGCTTTAGTTTGTAGGGTGTGCACAGGTCGTGAGCATGTCGAGGTGTAGACCCAGCTTCACACGCAGTTCACGGGAGACAACCAGTACCTGTAGCATGGCGTTAGCGTCTGCAAGAGTTCTGTCCCCTTATACTGTTCACGCTTGACTTTTCACTTTGTCATGTCGGTTCATCCACAGCCATTAAAGACAGATTTCAAGCTAACCCAGTTTTTGCTATTTCTAGGGAGTCTCAGCCATTTTTCTCTATAGCATACAAAGAGTGTTTGCGAGAAAGTGTAATTGAATTGCTGGTGACAGAGACTGGTTGTCCCTCGATAAGTGAATATATCGTGACCAGCTCGTCCAGGGGCGCCCAACCTACGGCCCGAGGGCCTCATCCGGCCCGCTCATTTTAACAAGGCACAACATAATTTCATGTTTGGTCTCATGGTCCTGGCAAAGCCGCCATGTTCTGGCCCGCAAGACTTTATATCATGTCCAGTGCGGCCTTCGGGTGGACAAAAAGTTGGGCACCGCTGTCATTTGTGTCCTCTCCTTACTCTATGCAAATATGACTTTTTCATGGGTGACCAAGCTATTGTTTCCATGTGCCCAGGAGGTCCGCTTGATAAGACTGGTCATCGCCTTTCTTATCACGGTTCTGCAGCTGCTGCTGGGTATCCCTGGCAACGTGCTCAGCGCCCTGGTGTTCTACAGACAGGGTCTGAGAGAGAGGATCAACCTGTGTCTCTTTGCCCTGGCACTCACTGACCTCGTGGTCAGCCTGTACTACGCCCTCCTCACCATGGAGGAGCAGCTGCGCGAACTGTTCCTCCTCGACGCTTGGTTGGTGAAAATCCATTTTGTAGGTGAGTGGACAGCAAGGGTGAGGGTCAGCTTTGTAGACGAGTGCACTACAGGAGGGTTAACTCAGTGAGTAGGGAGGAGGTGAAGATCACTTTGTAGGAGTGCAGGGCAAGGGGATGAAATGTAGGCTAGTGCAGAACAAAGGTCAGTTCTGTGGATTATATTCAATGAACGTAAAAGTTTAGGACAAAGGTAGTCGACTTGATAAGTTTTTTTTTTAAATATATATATATACTTGCAGACCTTTTACAGTGAAGTAAAAGTATAATGTCAAATGTCCTAGCTTTCGTCGGGTTCCTGTGGGCCTCGCAGTTCCTGTCGGCTGTGATCGCCAGTGAGCGGTGTTTCTGTGTCGTCAGTCCCTTCCACGCCAAGAGGCTGCTCAAGACGTCCACCATGGCCGCCATCATCGTCGTCTGCTGTGGTTTCCTTATTGGCGGATTCTGCTCCATTGTGATAGGCAGGTTCTCGGCCGCCAGCGTCCTGGACCCTGTCACCAACACCACCAAGACAAAGTTCTACGTCACGAGGTATGACTGTTGATGAAGACGAAATGTTGAATGCGAACCTCGTAAGTACCATCGAATTTGCAAAATATGTTACAAAAACTGGCATATTTAGTGACATCACATAGTTTGATTTGACGGATGATGATGATGATGATGTTGTAACACTAACTGATCCCCCATTTTCAGGCTTTTATTATTAATCTCTGTATTAATAGTTACCTGTAGGTCACATGAGAACATCACACATTTCAATCCACAGCAGGTACACAAACAACAAATAAGCAAACATCTTTCAGATGCATCAGAGTGTAGACAAAGTGGCAAGAGGCCATCGATCACAAGAAAACATAAATGGTGAATAAGAGATATCGTTCTTACTTCCCTAGGTATTATCTGGATAACCAGAAAGTGATTGAAGCTGTCGACGTCTTCGTCTACGCCACTGCATTGCCGTCCATCTTTTTCGTCATCATCGTCGTCACGACAGTCGTCGTCGCCGTCAAACTTCAGTCCGCTCTGGCGTGGAGGAACTCTGTAGCCACATCGGAGACAACGCAGGTCTCAAAGGACGTGTCCACATCCAAAGCGAGGCTGTCGAGTAAAGAAGTGGCGGTGACCCGGATGTTGATAGGCACGTCACTCGTCTTTATCGCGTGCGCCATTCCTAACCTGGGCGGTCAGCTGGCCACTTTCATAGTGCCAGACCTCAGCTACACAGGACGGTATTATAACCTACATTCTCTCATGTGGGCGGTCATAGGGCTATTTCGGTCGATAAACTCGTCTCTAAACTTCGTCGTCTATTACGTCATGAGTTCAAAGTTCAGAGAGACGCTGTACACGTCACTGGGCTGCTGGTGCAAAGGTCACAAGTCTCGTGCAGACGTTAGCTGTGATAGTAAGTCCTCACACAATGTCAAGTCCCTTGCATAGGGCGTTGTCATACAAGCTGGCGCTCGCAGCCTTATTAACCCTCGTGTTTCGTTATGGAAATATTTCGGAGATAAAGCAAAGGTTAATTAATAATTGTCTAGCGGTGTGACGTCTGCAAGTGAAATGTATTAATTCTCTGTTCATTCAGTCTCTGCAATAATTTATTTAGTCGTAACATGCGAGTGACAAGCCAGTCCTCTAATCATCACAACAACTGTGATATAACCTTTATGGTTTGACTCATTGGTAAAGTTTTTGGCGGATTAGCAAGGGATGAGTAACCTTGCCCCAAACATTAATATTCGATGATTGGGAACCTTATTCCAGTCACAAATATTTCACCTGTCAACTAAATTACGAAAGTTGTCTACAGTCCACTGAAAGTCAGTTCACCGAACCATTATCTCTTATTTGATAGAAAATATAGTCTGACAATAATTTCTGTGTGATGGGCCAGTCTTTTGTTGAAACAGGAAAGAAAACGAAAAAAAAAAGACATTGTCTCTCAAGGTGTCCTTCTGTTTCTACACAATGGCAACACTGTCATATACAATGTATGAAATGCAGCACAAAAACTGTCCATGGACCTCCGTCTCTTGTCCACAAACCGTCAGCAGCTATTGACCTTTGCCCTGTATAGGTGGGAGCCTTACGTGGTTTAAAGTTGTGTCCTCCGCTTGTGGGGAGCCTATACAGCTATCAACGTTGTTAAAACTTTTATGTTTTTATTTTTTGATGCCTGTTTGTCAAGCCCACCTTTACACAACAAAAGGCTTTGGAAGTCTTCTACAGAATGACAGTGACAGCCAGTACCCCTTGTCCCGGACTGCGACTGGTGAGGTCAGTTCATTCCCTTGTCACCAGAATGTGGTGAACACTGGTTACTAATCACGTGACTACCTGACAGTGAGGTGCGTGGACACGAGACATGTTGCGAGAGGTCTGTCTGAAGACCTCAGAATGATTACAAGAATCGGACAGTAGACTTGAGTTGGCTTTGACTCTTGTGCTGGTTACTGATGAGGCCAGGACAAGTGTCATTACAACATTCACGACTTTTCCAGTTACTCGATATTCCAACAAATTACAAGCTGTGTCCCAGATATTTTGTTCTAAAACTAATTAGCTTCGCCATGTAGAGTGGTCAGTCCTACTGGCTACTGGCGGCACAGTCAGCATTACTTTCTAAGGAACTCTTGTCCCACAAGTAAACATTAATAAACATTCCAGCAAAAGACGACTGTTGGCACAAATAGCTTTACGGTGTAAGGTACAAACTAATTTTTATTTGAAGGCGATAATCGCACTAATCATGCATTGTGTAAACAACAAGTAATGCTAAATAAACCAAAACTCAGGAGAGCATGAGGTAGACGGACTAATTATTGTCATTTCTTTAAATACATTAAGGAACGCGTTCTTCTTGTGTAGATGTGTAGTTTGCTGTTGTAAGGTCTACATACAGAGTAGTAATGTAACACAAAATGTGTAAAGCAAGATGTTACCATGGACCGGTGTGTACGATCAGTGACTTTAGTTAATAATATGTGTGTGTGTGTGTTGGGGGAGGGGGAGGATTGGTGCATAGCACGGCAAAGCAGTCAGCCCTGTAAACAGATGTCACGTGCAGAGAAAGAACAGCGTGCTCGAGACGAGAAATGAACTCAGGGCAGCCAACCTTCATTGTATTGGTGACAGGCGTTAACCATGTCGCCCTAGACTGTGAGATGTTAGATGTTGTGACATAGTGTGACATAGTGTGACATGCTGTGAGGTGTATTGCAGTCTTATCCCAATGTGACGCTCCTAGGGTTGAGCTTGTGACTGTTGAGTGATCACTATGTATGCACATCAATAAAGTGTCTTGGAGAACTTTTTCTTGTAGTCGTGTATTTGTTCATAACATTGCGCTAATTCAAACGGCAGAAGATATTAAGTATACAGCAGACGACTATAATCAATTCCTTAATAGGGATCACTCACCTTCATTAGTTTCATCGAATAGGACATTGCTCAGCCGCTGTAAATGGCAAGAAGTTGAGACAGCCATAAATGGATCTCTATGCCTTGATGTTCAGTGCAACTAGGGAATGCGTTTCAGCGCGTGCTGTGCCGTATCTCGGTCACCATGGCGATAGGGAAAATAGGTCACGAGGTCATCATTAGAACCGGAAACGTTGTGAGCGCCTGTCAACTAATAACGACTCTAATACTTACAGCCACACGCTACAACACCACTGATACAACACCACTGATACAACACTACTGATACAACACCACCGCTAGGTTGGTTGGTTGGTTTATTTAGTAGGAAAGTGCTTCCACCTAGCGGCGATTTCGCACTATGGGGGGAGAGGGCTACAACACCACCACTACAACACCACCACTACAACACCAAGGCTACAACACCACCTCTACACGGCTATTGCCCACTTTGTTGTGGCAGACGGATTCTAGAGCACCAGCTTGATGTCATACGTCTTGCGACAGCAAATAAATAAATAGATAAATAAATACATAAATAAATCTGAAGGCTGCAATTCAACAAGCTCTCAATAGAAAGTGTTTGCAGCTGCTGGAGTTACACCTCTTAGACTGGCTGAGTGTCACAAGAGTGTTAGCGGACCGACAATCATACAATGAACGGCGATAACAGAATTTAAGTAGGCTCTCCGACGAAAAAAAGGGGTAGAGGGAGGAAGAGAGAGTGAAGGGAGAGAGAGAAAGAGATAAACAGATCACAAATTAATTTTTCATAATAAAGTGAAGTAATAGGGATTCGTTTTCGTACGAGGTCGCGCTTCCTACACATTCGCGTGCACATTCTAAGCAGAAGAAGACAGGTAAAGCCATCAAGGGGAGAGTACATCCATATATTAGCGTTGATGTCCGCTTGACAAAGGCACCTACAGCATTTTGTCGACAAACAAAGCCACCACTGTGTCCACCACAGCCCAGACGACCCCCGATGTCCACATCTCGTGTCCCACAACGACACTGCACGTCGTCTGCTCCATACTCTGCTCCCCGAGCTGGTGAAACACTGTCACAAACAAACAGACGACAACTGGCAGGTATCTACAATGAGATTCAAAAGTTTATTTACTCAGTTTTTCACAGGACTTGCAGCCAACGAGCACAGAGCTCAGCAAGTAACTACCAGCACACAAGTAACAGCACTTGGCACTTGGGTGGTGCACGGGATCCCCGCTGCCCCTGTGGCTACCCTGTACAAACAAACCTCAAGAGGAGCACGTGGAGGACAAATGTTCAAATGACACCGTGTAGTGCCAATCAATCTTTGCACTCACTGCTTCAACGATCCAGATTCAAGAAACCGTTTAAATACAGGGTGGAGGGGCTGTCAGTTTGTATTACATGTGTGGGTGCGGGGAATTTGTATTTTTAAATTATTCTGCCCTTTGAAAGTGTAGTATTTAAATTGCTGCGCTACATTTTAAGTTTTCTATGGGGAGAGGGATTTTTGTCTAAGAAACTATCTACATAAAGGTTTCATAAATTTTATTTAATTTTTATTTGATGAACTGTCGAGAAACGTAGTGTGTCATTACCTGATAAAATTGGAAATACAAGTATACTTCAGTTTTCTCGGAGTAAATAAATCCCAAATTTTAAGTACATGATTGTTTTAATTGATTTGCAGCCCACTGAATAAAGGTGGCTGCTTCTCCCATCAGACATCAGTGTGTGAAAAATATTCCTTGCAGCCTTGCTATAGTGTCACAAATAGAGCAAACATGTTGGGGTCCACTCTGAGTCCACTTTGACCTCACTCAGTCGGTGAGTGGCTCGGTGGGTCAGTCGACCGCTCGTTCGATTGTTCAGTAAGCATCTCAGAAGGTAAGTTAGCAATTGGCATTAACAGCAGTTCAACAGGAGTAGACTGAATCCAACAGACGGAGATAATCAGTAAGAGGAGGAAGAGTAAGAGAATAAATTGACAAAGAAATATCAGCATCGTCACCAGTAACCATTGGAGGACTAGTGATGTCACTACACCCACACCTTGCAGTGGTAGTAGTTGTAGAAGTAGTCCACTCGGTGATGACAGACAGGTAGGGCTACACACTGCAGTAAAATGATCAACTTGTAGTGGAGCTACTCTACTAGCAACAATACATCATAGACAGGAGCATACCAACACTTTGTTGTCTGTCACGTGACATAGACAGGAGACATACCAAGACTTTGTTGTCTGTCACAAGATGTAGCCAGAAGAATACAAGACAGTTTATTGTCTGTCACACTTAGATAGACAGGTGGCCACAAGACAGTTTATTGTCTGTCACAATATGTAGACAAGACAGTTTATTGTCTGCCAGAGAACATAGCATGAAGTTTAAGGACGCCCACAGCACCAGTTCCTTCATTGTACCCTTAGTCACTGGAGTGTGGCCTGCAGCGTCACCTAGCAACGTCGACATTCTACTTTCGTGTCAGTAGTTCAACTATCCTCAGTTTCCTCCCCTAAAATGTAATTTCCGGTGTTATCAGCAGATGACCATGGTCAGCACGCAGTCAATGGTGACGGAAGCAAGTCTGACTGGGGACCAGAGGTGGACTGGCCCCACCACACCCTGCAGGGGCTGCTCCGTGGTCGCGGTTCCATGGACAGGCGATGACGTCATTTCCTTGGAGGTGAAAATCACGTGTGTCACGTGGTCTGTCGCTTGTCACCCTCAGGGTCACACCAAGTGTCGGCTGCTCACACTAGGTCACTTCGGTCATCTAGGTCAGAGTTGTCTTCATGAAGTGATCTTGTCTCCCCCTGTCAGTGTGTGGCCTTAAGATTTGTCACATTGAGTGTCCACTGGTCTCACGACCTGTCCAGTGCCAGTGTCCTGTGGTCTTTCAGCGTGACATGCTGCTATCCAGTGTCCCATGTTTATCTCTACCTATTTACTTTTGTACCTTATGTAGCATATTCGTATGCATACTCTGCGATTCCACCTGACCCCACGTGTACTCACTGACTCACAACTGGGTCATGTCATATTGAATACACCATGCTAAAACACTTTACTCATCAGCTATAATCACTCACTAACTTGCTACTCACGAGCTATAATCACTCACTAACTTGTTACTCATCAGCTGCGAGCGCTCACTAATATGTATCTTGTACATACTCAGACTGTGGGGTGGATTCGGCTGGGGATCGACTTCCTGTTGACCGTACTCCTGCTTGTCCTCGGTATCCCTGGCAACGTGCTCAGCGCCATTGTCTTCTACCGACAGGGCCTAAGGGAGAGAATCAACCTCTGTCTCTTCTCTCTCGCCCTGGCGGACCTGGTGGTGGCCCTGTATTATTTTCTCTTGACAACTGAGGAGGAGATCAGGCAACTGGTCCTTCCTGATTCCTGGTTCGTCTTGACCAACTTCGTCAGTAAGTACCGCGCCTGTCCTGTGTACTTGCATGACTTCACATTGCATTCACCTTCACAACTCATACACACCTTCACATTCACAGAAGATAACAGATACTCACCTTTATATATGTCCTGTCCATGTCCACGAGACAGCATATTTTTTTAGAAACCACAAACCCGTGATAATTCTTGCCTCATCATAAAGTTCTGAACGATGATAAACCTCTGCGCTATAACAGTCTCATAGATTGTTAAGACCTATGCCATGTGAACCTCATAATTTCAGCTATCTGTCCAACTCTCCAGTTTTAATCGGGTTCCTGTGGGCCTCGCAGTTCCTGTCGGCTGTGATCGCCAGTGAGCGGTGTTTCTGTGTCGTCAGTCCCTTCCACGCCAAGAGGCTGCTCAAGACGTCCACCATGGCCGCCATCATAGTCGTCTGCTCCTTTTTACTCATCGGAGGGTTTTGTGCCGTTGTGGGTGGAAGATTCACCACTGCCACATCTTATGACACCATCACCAACACAACGAAAACATTTTTCTACGTCACACAGTATGAACTTGATGCTTCTTGAGTCCCACGGTCTTACAATACTGGATATACAGACATACAGGACATACAGGACATACGGGACATGCTCGACATACAGACATACAGGACATAGTCGACCTACAGGGCATACAGGGCAGCGTTTATGAAGCTGAGATATGCATGTCAGAATGGCAGTCTCTGGACAGCACGATAATTATTCAAAGAAAAAAATGCTGGATGCAACAACTGCCCTGTCACAATCAGCGACTCTGTTCCAAATGCCTTCTCTAATAATTTTTTTATCACTAGTATTATTTTACTGTCAGAAGTGTCACTTTGTTGTAATTAACATTATTTTGATGTCATTAAAGTAGAGTTGTTGTTCCTAGTCACCTTCATTGTCAGTATTATCAATTTGTAGTCACTGATAATGTTTCGCTTTCACTATCGTTGTTCGGTTTTCATCAAGACCTACAAGGACACCGGCCACCATCTGTGTTACCCACTTTCTGTTGCAGGTATTATCTGGACAATCGAACAGTGATCGACATCTTTGACATCTTTGTGTACGCCACCTTCCTGCCGACAACCTTTCTCGTTATTATTGTCGTCACAACAATCATCACCGACATGAAACTTCGCTCAGCCTTAGCTTGGCGACGCTCCTTGACGACGGTAGAAGGTGGGAGGCAGGACGCCGCCACCTCCAAGGCCCGGATGGTGTCCAAGGAGGCGGCGCTGACCCGGATGTTGATCGCGTCATCGCTTCTCTTCATCGTGTGCGCCATCCCGTGCTGCGCCGGACAGGTCGCCTACTTTGCTGTGCCGGACCTCAGCCTCACCGGCAAGTACTACACCTTCTACCAGCTCACCTGGGCTTTGATTGGCATGTTTAGGACCATCAACTCCTCATTCAACTTCCTCATCTACTGCATCATGAGTTCAAAGTTCAGAGAGAGCTTGGCTAGTTTAATGTGGTGTTGGTATACCCCAAAAGATATGAACTTTAACAAAACTTTAACAAAAACTCGGAATAAAAATGCAGTTTGCACGCTACATTAATAATAATAATAATAATAATAATAATAATAATAATAATAATAATAACAATAATAATAATAATAATAATAACAACAACAACAACAACAACCATCAAATAGATGACCGCTAGAGGCCAATTCATTAATAAGAGATTGACTTGTAATGGTTCATTCAGTGTAATGCTTACAAAACAGCAATAACAGAATTCAGTAATAATAAAAATACACGATTTCGTAAAAAATAAAAATATCGAGTATAATAACACACACATGATAAAACTGTCTAATATCTTCTTGATGACGCGCACTCAAAATAGTAAAATATTGTTCTGTTACCTGTACTTGCCAGGTTTTTGTTCAGATTTTTTATCTATTTTTTAAAATTTCTGTTGTTACCATCCAGTTTCATAGTCTTGTTTACTTATCTTGAGACATCAGGTATTATTACATGCGCGGCGACCAGTCTGTCCGAGTTGGGTTGTGATTATGGTTGCTGTCATCATGCTGGATGCTGGCCACACCCAAACATGTCGGTGAACACAAGAACTTATCAGTAGGAGCTTTAACTGCTGGTAAGTCATCTGAACGTGATTTTCTTTGTAAGTCTTTTCGTTGTTAGTCGATGACTGCTTGAAGTGAGGTCTGAGTCCCCATTCATTCGGACTCCAATCTTCAGTCAGAACACGAACTAAGCAGTCCTCTGTTCTTATGTGAACTGTTCAGTTGAAGTTTCGAGCCTCATCGGTTGGGGGTCGTTTGCTTTGACACTTAAACCCGAGATATTCCAACACGATGTACTCACTCGTACAAGCAATAATTTAGAGTCGGAACATAAAAATAATAGTCTCCCCCACCCTACCCCCCAAAAACAACCAACCTTACATTCCTGTGATTAAAAATATTGAACTATTAGTGAACATATGTTGGTGTCTTCAGTCGTCACTAAGAGACAGGTGGGCGGTATCATTACAGCCGACAAAGAAGTGAAGAGCATCTTTCTCAGGGTTATTTTTGTTATCATCGCTGATATCGACCTCGTGAAGAGTGAAAAGGGAGGTAAGCATGACGTCAGCGCTCGCTGGCCACGTGAGGGTTGTCCCGCTGTTGTCCATAGTAATACGCGTTCATTCTGATTTTTTATTATTATTATTGCGTAGCGACTGCAAGCTCTACAGGAAGCCAAAGACAATCACGTGACATTAGGTTTATAAGTACTTGCAGCATGTGTGAGGGGGCGGGGGAGTGCGCGCGCACGCAAGGAAGAACAGGAGTGAGAGAGTGTATGAATGGTTAAGTGTGCAATAGGCATGTGGGTAGAGCCGGGTATGTTAGCTAGGACTAGGACAGCGATGGCACACAGAAGAGAGCCTGCGTGGAGATGACAGTTTAGGAATGAACACACGAGTCTACTGAGCCACTAGCAGGTGTCACTAGGCAGACTGCGTGTCCGTGCCATCTGTCTTCAGTTTCTGTCCATTTTGTGTTTTTGCTGAGGCAGAAAGCAAATAATTTGTGGACATAACGCGCAGCATCACGGCCCAGGTGGGTCGCACTCTGTAGTGACCAGAAATGATGACAGGAAGATAATGGAAGGTGGGATACAACTAGTGGCACTGACACACGCGGTGGGAAGTCCTGCCATTACACGGAATCTTCGATAAGTCTTCGAATCTTCGATCAAGTTCTGCCTCGGAAAATATCTGACAGTTACTATGACATTTGTGTGGAGGCTCATCTCGCAGCCTTCGGTACATTGGCTCAACTCTGCAGATAGAAATATCCTTCCACCAACACAAGTCTTGTGACAGCAACACACTAACGGTCATTGTAAACTGAACTTATGAGGTCAGACTTTCCTGATGTCAGTCATGTCAGACTGGCCTGGTGTCGGTCATATCAGACTTACCTGATGTCTGTCATGTCAGACTTACATGATGTCAGTCATGTCAGACTGGCCTGGTGTCAGTCATGTCAGACTTACATGATGTCAGTCACGTCAGACTTACCTGATGTCATCATGTCAGACTTACCTGTATTGCTGTGACAGCTCTACATCAAAACTTTCTGAAGCAGCTGTATGAAGGAAATCATAGTTTAAAGTCGCCACTGCACATGCGCAGACCTAATGAAAGTGATGACAAGATGGCGGAGATGTGACAGTAGAGATGAAATGGCACAAAAAGATGAAAAGTGCTGCAGGACAGAGAAATCCATCCAAGAAAGTAGCAAAAACGGTAACAGATGAATCGATGAACATTAGAGACAACACGTCACGAAAATCAACGGACGAATATGAACAGTGGAGGAGAGCAGTGACCCTCAGGCCAGTTCGGCCAATGGACATTCTCTCTCTCTCTCTGTAAGTATTTGTGTCACCTTTGTAAACTGTCGACCCTTTCCTGTAGGCCAGTATTTATTTTGACTAAGTGTACTTCAGGACCGTCCAAAAAGCAATCGTCTTTATGGATGCTGTATGGACCAAAACTCAGATGTCACATTGCATCTTGGTTCAGTTTAGTAAACAAACAGACCGTATTGTTTGATATCTATATATTATTGTTTTATATCTATTTATATATACAGAGAGAGAGTGTGTTTATAAGTCCAAGGTTTCGCTTATGGATAGTTTGTTTTTTTTAATTTAAAAATGAAGACAGACAGCAATAATATAAATAATAATACATTAATAGTTTGTATTAATGACTTTATTGTCTGAAATAATGTCAATGCGGGGTGCTCCACTCTTTGTTGACAGTCATTGTCATCAGTAACAGAAGTTTTCATGATCCGTCCTGCGCTTCCCCAAACACTGTAGCAATGTTTGCTGTGATATTTTCCTAGTAATTCCTGGCATGTTCAGGGTGTCTCTGACATCTGGCCGACAATTGCTAGCTCTACATTTTGTTAATTGGTGTGGCTAGGTGGTGCTAACTTCCATTTGTAAGAACCTCAGGTTTCTCATTCTCTGTGCTTAATCACGATGTCATTTGACATTTGTTCTTCCTTAATTAAA
The DNA here is from genome assembly GCF_003073045.1 of Pomacea canaliculata. NCBI lineage: Eukaryota > Metazoa > Mollusca > Gastropoda > Architaenioglossa > Ampullariidae > Pomacea > Pomacea canaliculata. Next base: position 724,393 of record NC_037602.1, read on the forward strand.
AAAGAAAGGTAAGATTAATGCGAATATGTAAAATATATTTTAAAGGCTACCACAAAAATATTTATATGAGACGCTACTTGTGATTTTCAAAAATTTGAGTAGAGGAACGTTTGTAATGATGTTCAGAACAACAGAAGTTTACAATCTTCCTTCTAACATTCATTTTGTACTAACTGAGATCAGACCTTGCTGTTCAGTTGCTATGACAGACAAAACTATTTTCCAATTTTAACGTATGGCAGTTAAAAGTATAAATAGAAGCAGCAGAAGCAACAGGACTTTCTATGTCAATAATGCCACATACTTCACATACTGTACTACTGCTCCTTGTACTGTGTTCCACGAGGCCACAGTCCCAGTATTCGATGTCCAATCTGATCAGTGGTGAGTAGACACTGACCAAAGGTCACACAGCTTTGATAGTTCATACCCAGAGCTTGCTTGCTTCAGATATACTGTCTTGTACTCCCATGAGAGTTTGCAGGAGTTTGGAGGAAACAAGTACAGCTGACAGACATTCTCTTCCTTACTCTAGGTACATCGTGAAGCGGCATTTATTTCTTCTACAAATACTAGTCATCGTGTCAAGGGTCCTTTATTGGTTTGACAACAAAGTGTGTATTGCTACTGCTGTTTGTAATATGGACGTTTCTTGGCACTTAATGTTTTGTCCATAAAGTACATTTCATTTCACTTCTTTACTTGCCAAAACAGTCCAGCCTCTTTGTATGAGGTCACTGTACTAATGGTCCCTTACATCTGTATGAGGTCAATGTGCTAATGGTCCCTTACATCTGTGTTAGGTCAATGTACTAATAGTTCCTGACATCTGTATGAGGTCACTGTACTAATGGTCCCTCACATCTGTATGAGGTCAGCAGAAAATAAAACTTACTTTCTTAACGTATTCCTCTCAGCATTACATGGCGAGATGTAGGGCTTGTGTGAGCCCAAAACAATGTTATTTGCGTGAACAAATTACAAAATCATATCAAGGCATTACTTTACATCTATATATATACCAGCAAGGGTAGCAAGTGTTGTCCGAGTGATTTCCCTTGTTGTTGTTGTTGTTGTTGTTGTTGTTGTTGTTGTTGTTGTTGTAAGATGATGATGCACGTTTTACAGAAATAGAATCAACAGCATGTAGACCCTCTGATGAGACTAACCACTGCACTGACCAGTAGCCCGACCGTGGCCAGGGACACCTCCAACACTGTCGTGCTTTCTGTCCCCCATTTACAATGACATGTACCTGCTGACAGTGTCAGGTGACCTCCCGACAAGTTGTGTAGTCTGCTCACGTGATCTTTGTGATGTGTAGAGCAACCTAATCACGTGATCTTTGTGATGTGTAGAGCAACCTGCTCACGTGATCTTTGTGATGTGTAGTGCAACCTGCTCACGTGTTCACTGTGGTATGTAGTGCAACCTGCTCACGTGATCTTTGTGATGTGTAGTGCAACCTGCTCACGTGTCCAGTGACAGCCGTTGTGCCCCGTTCATCCTGTGAATCACTTTTCCAAAGAAGTAACACATGCAGGATCATAGAACACAGGAAACAATTAACTGCCACTCAAGACGGACAGGAGTAAATAAGACACTTCATTCACACACCTTCACGATCGTAGCAAGTAATATACTTTATTTGCTGTCACTTTCTCTGAAAACAATATATAAAATGACCAATGCAGATAAAATGCTTACAGGAAATATCTATATATTATTTGCAATATCAAACACATTCTCTGATTTTAAAATGTGAGTATATCAGATTTTATTGTGCCCAATGAGGTATATTTTAGTTAGATTAGCCGACTATTTCTTATCTCGTTTTAACAAACGATGTGAACATTAGTGCTAAGAAAGAAAAGAGGAATTCTTGTGGCTGCTTTATATCCTTCACCTGGATGGGGGAACTTGACAGTTTTCATCGGTTGTGTGTTGTGGCGACTTATCAAAATTATATTTAGCTACGACTGCAGCGCGCGAGAGCAATACAGAAGAAATAAATGATTCTTTTCTGATTGTATTACCACTTAATAGCACTACGTCGGTTACCGATGTGAATAAAAATCGAAGAATTCCGGTAAAATCGTCCGTTGTGTCCATCCGCCAAGTTACCGCGATATCCTCCCGGGACGGTTTGCACACGAACTTGTGTATGACGTAGTCCAGGGACAGGAAGTGGTTGGTCACTGCCAACATTTCAACACAACATGAACTTGTATGACTGCACTGCTGGCAGACGACTTTTTCAAGTTAACTACTAAAACGTGTCAGGTGTGTACAAAGCTTCCGGTTTAGTCACATTCATTGTTTTACTCGCCGAGACTAGCAGCGCAGAACCAACCTTGGTCTCGGCAGACAGGCAACAGTCCACCTTTGAACGTCGGTGATGTCAATAAATAAGATATCTATAAACTACATCCAGCCTTATCAATTCGTACCTTACTCACCAGTTGACATTGGGACATCGAAATCTTTGGAACCCAAAAAGCAGTCGAAAGACAAAGATAGGACGACAACATGTATTTAACGGACACTAACATTTTCCCATAATTTCATAATTCTTTTCACCTCCATGGATTACAATAAACGCCCAAGAAGTGAACACTTTGAGATGCATGTGTTTCTGTATTTATCAATAGTTAATAATGAGACAATAGACACACTGCCTCATTACTCAAACATGACACTAATACACAGGGGAAAGCAGGTACTTGAAGAACAATACACCTTAGTACCAGTCTATTTACCTGTCTTCTTTAAGTGTTGAGTTTTTCCAATCTTTTTCCTGTGGGTGTCATCTGACTTTCTGAAAAAAAGTTGGTTTTACATGTGGTACAGACTGTTGACAATATTAAGTAGCAGCAGTAGCACTGTGTCACTGACCTGTTAATGCTGCAATCGTTAGATTAGATATCGTCTGTCATATCAGAGGCATCCTTTCCTTTTTAGAAAACTTCATGATGCCGAAAAAGTGTAAGAACTGTATTCCAGAGAGACTGAGACATAAAACACAAGCCGCAGTTCGCTCGTACAGAAGTACGAACAGTTTACTTGGAGCACAAGGTGTCCCAGTCTCTCGGCTCCCAAAGCTTTGTAGTCGAGTAGCTGAGTCTTCACATTCTTACTTTTATTTACAGTGAAGAAGCAGCAGAAAAGGGTGAGGAACAACAAGAAATACGCCAGTGTCTACATTCCGGAAACTGGCAAACCGTTGACAAGCGATATGCTGCCATACACCCTGAGATACGTGCTGTAGGCAAGTAGATGCTGAGAGGTTTCGACTGTCATCACGAGGAAGCTGAGACATCGTGTGGGACACTAGCACACAAAGGACATTAAGGTGTGGTGGGGACAAAACAGAATCTACGTATAAAGTATGATAGCCGCACATGGAGAAAGAGGCAGAGAAATACTGCAAACATGCCAAGGTTGTTAAAGAGTGAGCCCAGCAAACCGTCCATAGCCCGTGTACAATACACAGCTACCCCAAGGAGCGTGGGAGGATATTTTCTGGGTCCCCTTCCTTCAGGACAATCAGTACTTGTTGTCATTGACTACTACAGAAGGTACCACGAAACAGGTGATGAGGACAACTACAGCTGAAGAGACCATCAAAGTGCTTCAAGTGATTTCCGCAAGACACGAATACCTCAAAGAACACACACCTACAACGGTCCTCAGTTCATTTCAGAGACATTTGCTGAGTGTGTGACAAATGTAGGAGCCAAGCAGATAATAACAACTGCAAGATGGCACCAAGAAAACGGAAAAGTGAAGAGACAAAATCAATCGTTCCTGAAAGGAATGAGAATAGCTCAAGCTTAAGGCAAAGACTGGCAAGATGAAGCTTTAACATTGTAGCATATTGGGCCAACAGACATCTGTGTACAGGACGTAGTCCAGCAGAACTTTGTTTAGTGGGAAAATTTATACAAAAATATAACAATAAATATAATTAACTTCAACTTTTTGAATATGAACAGACATCAACGTTGATGACATTCAAAATGATCACACTCTTTATGAGATTCTAACTAGTTTTATTTTCCTTCACTATAGCTTTAACAGACAACAATCCACAGACTTTGTATACGTGTTTTGGTTCGAAACTTATTTTATTGCATTTTATAAAACGGTGTTTAAACTACTTCTATTTCAATAAACTGATTATTTCTTAGGTAAATACGTTTTGGCAAATAGAACGACCATAGACAACGCCCTTTATCGTACAAAAAGTCTTTGCTTTTGCACTCATTCTATGTTTTAACTGTTATATAGTCGATCAAGATAAAAAATAAGGTGTATGTCTAAATATTACCGGGAAGAGGGAGAGAGAGACGAACACGCATGGGTCAATCAGTCAATCAGTCAATCAGTACCACTCGGTGGCCTATGAGCGCCATGACGGATGTAAAAAATAGTTACCCTGTCTTATTCACACATTTGTCAATATAGTCCACAAAGACACTTTTACTTTCTTTTTCTTCCTGAATTCCTGAATCCATTCCTAAAGGAAAAGCAGTTTTCGGGAAAGTACTTTTAGTTCGCCGAAAGACTGAACGGCCAATATAATGGCACATTATTCTTCGTGTGATTCAAAATAAAATTTTTAGAATAGCTTGACAATCTATAAAAGACAACAGACCTAAAGATATGAACAGAGTTGTAACCCAGATGTATGTTTCTCAGTTTACAAACTGACTGGAAGGCCATGCTGATTGATTAGTTTGTTCGCCTGTAAACAATCCTTTTCTGTACATCCGTCCTTTAAGTTTAATTCATAAGAAACAAAAGCTTTCCATAAATAAGGTGACAACACTAGATTGTTCTCAAGCGGGTAGAGGATAGCAAACGACAGACACCATCGAGATTGTTACACCAGGAAGCACTAACGGCATTCACGGTTGGACAAATCGAGTAATACGACGAGTGGAATAATAAACCTATGAGGTAAATGACTTTGTTTCCTGTAAACATAAATAAAGGACCAGCTTAGAAGTAAACATTTTCTTGTCTCCTTCGAAGATGTAAATGACATCCGCATCTCTATCGCCGTCTTCCAGTTACACTTGGTGACAACGCTGAAAAACACTCATCACAAAATCAGAGGTGTGTGTATGCACGCGCGTGCGCGTGAGAGTGAGTGCATGTGGCCATAACATACATATCAACGAGGTGAACAAATGATAGACCACAGCTAACCCTTTGTCTACAGTTCACCGCCATCTGTACACGTGTCCTAACACAACACAAGACTTCGCAGCGTTTGCTTGAACTTTGATCCCAGGCTAATGTACACAAAGAAATTGATGACAGAGTTGATGGCCACAAGTGCGTTCACAAAGGTTTCCATGACAACCACTAAATTACACAGACGTGTCCAGGGGCGATAATCCGGTACTAGGAGTCGGGTCAAGGACGTCAAGACACGTGGACTGACGCACGCGATGTAGATACCGGAAATGACGACAAGCATTCTAGTCAGACCGATCTCTTCCCTACTCAGCTTAGAAGAGCTCGAACATCTATTTCTCCATTTCATGGCATGGTTTAATTTAACTACTGTGATCGTGGTGGTTACGGCCGTTACAGCAAGGGAAAGAATAGGAACAACAGAATTCATTACCACGGTGTCCAGGATGTCAAGAAAGGCCTTGTTGTCCAGGTAGAACGTGGAGGGGATGACGAGCCACGTGGGCTCTACCTGAGAGTCGGAATAATAGGCACAGGCTGTGTCGTAGCTGAAGACAATGATCTGACCGCTGCAGGCCAGAGCGAGACTCGCGACCCCAAATATGACCCAAAACCCTCGCCTGGACACCAGACTCTGCACCTGTAGAGGGAGGGCGATGTGCACACATCTGTCTACTGAGATGAGCGTGGACACAAGGTTGGCGATGATGGCGATGATATCGGGATGGACACAAGGCGAAGGCGAATAAGCACAATGTTTACGCGTACTCTAACTCCTTTTCCAAACAGTTGTCCCAGTGTGTAATTAAAGTATCGGGCATAAAGCGCTATTATAAACAGAAGGTCGAGCAGAGACAACATAAACAGCAGTGTGTTGACTCGACCCTGTAAACCTTGTCTATAAAAGACAGCGCAGTTGAGGACATTGGTGATAATACCAACAACAAACAACAGTGGAAGAACTACCACGTATATTATACTTGCAACTGTCTCTCTCGATGATTGAGTAATTAAGTCCTCGGGACTAGCGCACGGAAAGGACTCAGGCAGGGGCAACCTTAAACAGTTGTCGGACCTGGAGAATACAAGCGAAGTATTGCTGGGCAGGTAATGTGTGGTCGCTGTCATGGTAACTGCAATGAAAGAGTTAGAAGGTTACAGTTACTGCTTCTATTGAAATGAAGTATATTATTGGAGTAGATTATTTTTTACAACATACATTTGAAAAAAGATAACAAAACGCTTTAAAAAAAATAAAAAGTCACGTATGATCAACAGGAAAGTTTGCCTATAGCATGCAATGTTTGCAGGGGGTTGTTTATCTATTGACTAACAATACTTACAATAGGAAACAGCTTTTCACTGCACTACGCGTCTATATGTAAGGATACCTAAGGATAACTTAAAATATATTTGTGTTTTTGCTGATGAACTAAATCGCTATTTTCCTGTATTTTGTAAGTACTTGATTCCTTAATCTCTAATTCTAATCTCTTGGGCGATTATTATTAAAATTCAAGAGTCGCCTGTGTTACATACTAGCCCGTGTGACGAGGTATTTCAAAAGGTTGTTTTATGGAATTACTTGACCTCCTTCTCTAAACTGCATTTACATATCTATTTAATGTTTAATTTAACTCGGTCAAACACTGACAGTTTGAAACTAGAGTCGACAAGCGGTGTCATCCTCATTGAATCTCCTTGACAACAGCTGTGAAAATGCAGAGATACTTCTCCTTTTGCGCAAATTTGTTGGTCATGAAACATCTGACAGAAATATAGAACCAAGTTATCCCTTATTTCATGAATGCTTAGGAATAGATCGTCGATAAAAAGAAAATAGCTTCTCGCTAGTGTGCAAGAGAGAAAAAGAAAGAATTTATGCTTAGGTAAAAAACTATATAAGCTAATAGAAATTTCACGTGTGGTATGTACCTGCATTAATTACCATTGATTTAATTAATCGAGTCCTTCCTGCAAATAATAAAGTTGGATTTATTTAAGAGAAAGAGAATTAACATCAGACAAACGCGAAAAAAATCCATCGTCTTAACAATGTGTATAAGAATTTTAATTTCTTTTTATTCAGCAGACCTCACATGTCTTTAGAAGGTAGGTAGTAGGTTTGTCAATAATTGAAGTCTTGACAACAAAAAGTACTTTTCGTTAATATATGAAGACAAGAATATTTTACTTTTATTTTTAAATCTGCTTAAAATCAAGCTTTTTGTATCAGTTCTATTTTCTTCTTTACTCTCCTCTTTTTTTTTTACTGTTGATCCACTGAGTGGTGCAAGGAGATAAGAAATCAAAATTTCGCTATTAAACTTTTTTTTCCATCAACTGGAACCTTTTTATTTTATTACTTATAGCTTTTACTTTCAGTAATTATATTTTCTACTTTTTTTACTTTTCAATTTCATGAGACTTTATTTTTTATCGTAAATTTTGTTAACAAAGGGACCAAGTTTTACTCAGACATTTTGTCTCGTGTTCTAAAGTTCGCATCTTGATCAGTCACTATCCTTGACAACAGATGTGAAATTTCAAACTTACCTTACTTTCGCCGAACAGGTTGTTGGCCTTGTGACATCAGCACTAAGTCATGTCTCTTCTCGCCTGCTGGGTTTTTTTTTTTTTTTTCTTACAAGATCGCCGAGAAAATGAAAATCGCTTTCTTCCAGGGTAAAAGAAAGTAAAGAAGAAACGACTTTATGCTGGAGAAATGAAATCTATTGACCCTAATGGAAGTTTAAGTCCTTATATACCTGCATCCTATCATTAATTATTCCAATCTTTCCTGAAAAAAGTAATATTAGACTTTTCTTTAAAACTAGGGAAATCAAATCAGAGAACTTAAAAATGTTCGTCGGTGTAACAAAAGTTAATAAAGGAATTTTAAATTCCTTCAATGCACCGTATCGGAATTATTTTTATTTTTGTCTCTACTTGTATTGTAAACTTGAACTCGTTAGTACTTGTGCACACTTGTCAGAATTACTCCTGTGTAAGTCATCGCCATTATCGGAAAACGTCCGCGACCTTTATCAAAGAAGAACATAGATGTGGCTTAGTATCTATAGCGAAATTGATATTTAATTGTGTTTTATCGCAGCTATACAAGCCGACACATGTCTTTAGAACCTCTGCAGTAGGTTTGTCAATAATGGAAGTCCTGGCGAAAAAAGAATTTTTGGTAAATGCGCATAAAGAAAAAGAAAATAATAACTTTGAGGGGAATCTTATTTTTAAAGCTTCTTCGGTATTTTTTTAGCTCTATTCTTTAACAGTGGACAAGCTAGTGTGACAGTTTAAGTAATTAAAATCTCGTGATTTAACGTTTTGCTCCATCAACCGGAAACAAATTATGTTATTTCAGCTCCATTCTAGATTTTAATCCTCATTTTTCTAAAGGAAGGTATTTGACAAGATAACATTTTCCTCAGACATCGTATCGTGTGACAGAAGCTCACATCTCACTGATGTCACTCGTTTCCATCATCTGTGTAAGGTGTCCACCAGGCTCCCTGTCGCTGTCAGATGACGACTGACAACAAGAACGACGACGTCGTCTGTGTCTCAGATGTTGAGGAATGGCAGTTGGGGAAGGCAGGGAGCAGACGGTAAGTTCCCGACCTCTCACTGACACACAGTGACACACAGTGACACACAGTGACAGTCTCGTCCTCGTGTGACGGTCAGAGTGTAAAGTTCACAGTCTGCTACACTCACAAGACTTCTTGCTTGAAAGGCTTCAAACTCGCTGTTGCTGTTGTTGTCGTTGTTGCTAATGTTGTTGTTGTTGTTGTTGTTGTTGTTGACGCTATTGTTGAAGCAGCAGTACGGTAACGTGAGATAACAACACCAAAGCCACAAGATGGCGCCGTGTAGACTCTGCGTACGTCACTTGTCGTCTGTCTCGTAGATTCAGTAATTACGTCCCCTGGACTGACGCGGGGAATGAACTCGGGCAGTGGCCGCCTCACGCAGTTGTCGGACCTGAAGTTCTCTGTCGTTGTTGGTCAGGGTAACTGTCTAAAGCTGCAACATAATAATAAGCAAAATTTGTAAAGCGCATCCTTATCTCCAAGGAGCATGCTCTAAGCGCCTGAGAACAAAAAAAAACAAAACAAAAAACAAAAACAAAACAAAAACATGGACAGCATACAAAGGAAGGGAAAACAAATAACATACGAGCTACAAAAGAATAAAATCAATTACAAAATCGCAAAAATAAACCAAGTAACTAAAAACAAAAACTGGTGTTTAAGTGTTTTGTTTATTATTCCAAAACCCTAGCAAAACTTAATGTATTCACGTTTCCCTATTTATTATTTCATTAACTAAGTGAAGTTTAATAATAATTTTTTTATTGTGTCCTATTTATTATATCAATTAACAAACGATTGCGATTTATATTCATGCCGTAAATGAAAACTATAAACTAAATTGGCATCACACGTTATTTTTAAGTAAGTGTTTAATGTGCTAGTTAAGTTTCCGTCTTACATATCGAACTTTTATATAATCACGTGACCCACTACTATAAACTGTACCCGACAGAAAACACTTCTTTCAATAATGACTTACATCTTCAGTTCAGAAATACGTTCAGATTAAATCTTTTTCTCGTCGAATCTCATTGATAAAAGATGTGTGTACAAGCTCCAAGCACACCTACAGTATAGTCTTAGTGTCGTGTGGGTCACATAGCCTGACCTGACCTTTGTGACCTGTGACTGTATATAGTCCCTGTAGGAGTGACGTAGCGTTCTTTGTTCTCTCATGCCTTTATTCGTTTCCCACGTCTCGCATTCGTGCAGCACGATGAGAACTAAGCCGGACTCGTACAGCTTGTAAACCTGTAAACATGTAAACTTGTAAACAAATGCTGACGGTGCTGCTCCGCCAGACCTTGTCCAGCCTGGCAGTCACCGTTGTCGCAGTGACGATCTGGGTGCGGATATCTGTGCCTGCTTATATATGTGTTTTGGTATCTATGGTGACTGAAATGTGTTAATAGTGTATAGTGTGTAGTGTGTAGTGTATGTGAAAGAAAGCGAGTGAGATGGAGAGAGAGCAAGCAAGAAATAGAAATAGTGTGTGGGTGTGGGTGTTGGGGTGGGTGTGGGAGTGAAGAAAGAAATAATTTGGGGTGTATAAATATTAAAGCGAATGGAGTTTGCGAGTGTGGACGTGAGTGTGGTTGGTATTTGTGTAGCAGTGGCAGCCATCAAGTCAAGTTGTGTTTCTTCTTACAAAGCTCAGTGATTGAAGGATTGTGGTCTGTCATAACAGAAGGTACCACGAAATGATGAGGACAACTACAGCTGAAGAGACTCTCAAAGGGGTTTTCGCTAGACATGGAATACCTCAAAGGATATACACGGAACAATTCATTTCAGAGACATTAGCTGACTGTATGACAAATGTAGGAGGAAGCATAGAAAAACAACTGCAAGATGGCCGGGAGCCAACGGAGAAGTGGAGAGATAAAATCAATCGTTACTAAAAAGAAAGACAGAATAGTTCCATCTGAAGGTAAGAAATGGCAATACATGAAATTCTGACATACGTTGCAGTTTTTCTTGTCAACATACATCCGTGTACAGGACGTAGTCCAGCCGAGCTATTGTTTGGTAGGAACATTTGTACAAACATTCCACAGTTGACTTCACAAGTATTTGATCAGGAAGCTCATGATGGAGTTGCAGAAAAGAAGTGACTATTAAAACTGTATGCAGACTAGAAAAGACAAGGCAGATATTCTGACAATTCCAGGAGATCAAGTGTTACTAAACAGAGACAGAGTAAGAATCTTGATGCTCTCGACTTTCCAGAACCGTACTCACTTATTGCAAAGACTGGAAGTAAAGTGACTGAAATCGCCACAAGGTGCAGCGTACACAAGAAACTCTTCGCTTATAAAGAAATTTCATCCCACAGACGAAAGAGGAGAAGAGAAGAATACAGAGTGCAGTGTAGAACAAGAAACGCCAGTTACGGCACCAGGCTAGACAAAGGACTTGACAAACATATCCGGTGAGAGAACTAGGTGATCAACCACAACAAAAACAATTCCTAAAAGACTGGATGACTATGTGTTAAGTAATCAGAAAATTGTGGTGAATTATGTTGTGAAGGGTGTATACCAGCGGTTCTCAACCTGTGGGGCGCGACCCCCTGGGGGGTCGCGACGTGCCTACAAGGGGGTCGCGAAGGTGGTCCTCTTTTAAAGTTTCTTATACGGTATTAGTGAAATTAGTTTACATTGTGTAACGAGTGGTGAGGGCGATCAAACACCAAATCTCTTCTCCTATTCAAGTACACTGTCTGCAATGCAGTGACTTCTCACTTCAAAACTCAAAACAACCCTCTCAACATTAAGCTTCAATCTCCCTCTTCTCGCCTTTTGCCCTTCTCTCCCAATCTCTCATCGCGGACTCCCTCTCCCTTCCAGCAATGAAGTTCTTCTGCCATTTTCAACTTCGTATATGTGTGAGCAAGGATTTTCGCATTGGCAGCACTGAAGTCGAAATACAGAAATCGTGTGGACGCAGAGGCTGAGCTGCGAATAGCAGTGGGTACGAACATCGCACACAGGTTCGCTTCTCTATGCAACAGCAAGCAGGCTCAACCTTCTCATTAATCAAAGTGAGTGTCTAATAAACTAATAAAATAATATTTATTAGCACCACAGAATTTGCTTTAGTAAAATTAACAGTTAACTTCTTGCAGATACGAACTTTGTTTCTTCCGTTGTTGATTTCCTCACGCGGCGTTCGAGGTTAGCTAAGGCTCCCCCGCTCTTCCACCGACCTAGCTGGCTAAGGGGGGTCGCGGACGTACCGGTGTTCGTCAGGGGGGGCGTCACAAGTAAAAGGTTGAGAACCGCTGGTGTATACATATATGTGTGTGTGTGTGAGTAATTCACAAGGAGAAGGGTGACTAAATATTTTCCTTTATGTAGGTACAAGGTCTTAATTTATTACACTAATAGGTTGCACTTAGATTTATGAGTAAGAAGTGGGAAGAAGACCAGTGAAGTTTAATCTTTTAAGTGCTAGAGATATTCATATATTGTTTGCCTAATTCTTGTTTGATAGTAGGCTAGATTGTTCTAGAATCAGCAGATGGAAACAATTTCAGGCAGATAATATAAGTACAAATTGGTGTCACTATTAAGTTTGTTAGTAACTCAAATTTGTAAAGAAAAGGAGGGATGTCTTATCTCAGAGAAATTACTATTTATAGAGAGTGTAGACCTTGACCCTGTCTGAGTGGGGATGTATTAAGGGAGGCGGGAAAGCCCGGGATACAGGGACTAGGACCTGGAGGGGACCATTGAGAGAACAAGCACAAGTGTGGAGCTGAGAGTGAAACTTGTATGTGTAAATACATATATGTATTCATGTTCAGCCAGAGTAGAGTGTTGTATTGAGAGAGAAAATGTAATGAGATAATAAGCTTCAACAATTTGCATGAAGCTTCATGAACAGACACAAAAATAGATGACATTCAAAAAGATCATACTCTTTATAAGACTATAAACATTTTATTTTGCCTTTACTACACCTTTAACACACACTAATCAACACAGCATTACATTTTGTGACATTGTGTACATTTTGGGTTATGCGCCTTATTTTTATATTGCATTTCTTAAATGTTATAAACTACTTCTAGTTCAATGAAACTCCAATATGATTACTGCAGGGCTTCTGCTTACGCAAAAATTGCGTACAGTACGCATTAAAAGTTCGGAGGACCCCTTCAATTTTCGTCGATGGGGTCCCATTCAAAGCTGGACGAAGAACAGGGACCCCTTAAAAATCTGAAGAAGGGGTCCCTGGGACCCCAAAGAATTTAGCCTTAGCAGAAGCCCTGATTACTGTAGTTTTTACACAATAGAATAACTTGCAACAATAGTTAATATTTCTTAAGTAAATAAGTTTTGGCAAATATGTCGAGCAAAGACAACGCCTTTTATTGTACAAAACCTATTTGCTTTTGCACTCATTCTATGTTTTAACTGTTATATAGTCCATCAAAATAAAAAAAATAAGGTGTGTTTCTAAATATTACCTGAGAGAGAGATAAACATGCAATCAGTCAATCAGTCAACCAGTACCACTCGGTGGCCTATGAGTGCCATGACAGATGCGGTAATGCAAAAATAATTCTCCTGTCTTGTTCACAAATTAGTCAATATAGTCCACAAAGACACTTTTACTTTCTTTTTCTTTCTGAATCCCTTACTAACAGAAAAGCAGTTTTTAAAAAAAAGTTAATCTTGTATTTATTTAATAGTTAATTAGAAAATTGTACTGGTATTTTTTACCCTTTTATTTTAACATAAACATATATTTATAAGACACGTAAGCGTGTAAACATTATTTCGGGAAAGTACTTTTATTTCTCCGAAAGACTGAACGGCCGATATAATGGCGCATTAATCTTCGTGTGATTCAAAATACAATTTTCAGAATAGCTTGACACTCTATGGAAGACAGTAGACCTAACGACATCAACAGAGTTATCACTAATATCCAAATGGATGTCTTTAAGCTTACAAACTGACTGGCATGTCATGCCGATTAATTAGTTGTTCGCCTGTTAACGCGCCTTTTCTGCACATCCGCTCTTTACATTTAATTCATAATTAACGGGTTTCCATTAATATTGTGACGCGAGCACTTGCAGTAAATGAAAGTTCTTGATTGTCCGCGTGCATATCCTCGAAAATGTTTCTAAACTTTTTCACCGGACGTAGAATTGAAAATGTATACAACAGTAACGACATAGCGTAGCCAATGTTTAGTAAAACCTGAGAAAAAATGTAACAGCCTCGATAAAAACACAAGGTCGACCTAGTACAATACACGCTTCAGTCCGACTCTCACTAGCAAGTAACTTGCGCATCTGCCTTCTTCTTCGTTCCTATTCGCCCCCAGTGGAGCATAGGGCCGCAACCCCACCCCGCCATCGGACCCGGTCCTGGGCATCCCTTTCTAGTTGGGACCATGTCATGCCAGCTGTCGCTTCCTCTCTGTAGACTGACCTCCTCCACGTCTGTCTGGGTCTCCCAACCTTGCGCTTCCCCTGTGGGTTCCAGACCAGAGCTTGTCTTGTTAAATTATCGGCTGGCTTTCGTAGAGTGTGGCCAATCCAGACCCACTTCTGCTTCTTGATGTCTTGGTTTGCAGGTTTTTGGTTGGCTCTCTCCCACGGGTCTGGATTGGACATCTTCTCGGGCCATCTGATGTTGAGGATGCGGCGCAGACCTCTGTTGACGAATGTCTGAATCTTGTTGGTGATGGTGTTTGTCAAACGCCATGTCTCAGATGCATATAGGAGGACTGACTTTACATTGGTATTAAAGATGCGGATCTTGGTGTGTAAAGATAAAGCCTTGGAGTTCCATATAGGTCTTAGGGTGTGGAATGCAAGCCTGGCTTTGTTTATTCGGCTTCTGACATCTTCAAATGTACCTCCGTCTTTGCTGCTGACTAAGCTGCCAAGGTAGGTGAAGCGGTCAGACTCTGTAATACATTCTCCATGTAGTTGGAGTGGGGCTTCTTGCTTGTTGTTGACCCGCATTACCTCCGTCTTCTTGATGTTGATGGTCAGGCCAGTCATTGCTGCTTCTTCTGCGAGCCGAGTGAGCTTTGTCTGTGCATCTTGCTGCTTGTGGGACAACAGGCTGATGTCATCCGCAAAGTTGACATCCTCAAGTTGCCTGGCGAAGGTCCATGGAACGCCTGTACTGCTCTTAGAGGTTGTTCTTCTCATGATCCAGTCTATGACAATCAGGAAGATTGTCGGTGAGAGCATACAACCTTACCTCACTCCAGTCCTCACTGCGAAGGGGTCAGTCAGCTTTCCGTTGTGTATCACCTGACATGTCAAGTCCTCATACAGCTGCTGGATGATGGCAATGAACTTCGGTGGAAATCCGTAGTGCTGTATCAGTTTCAAGATGGTTTCCCTGTCAAAAGCCTTCTCAAAATCCACAAAAGTTATGTATAGTGGCGACTGCCATTCGATGGACTGTTCGATAATATTTCGTAGAGTACCGATTTGGTCTGTGCATGATTTGCCCTGCCGAACGGCTGCCTGTTCTTGCCTCAGTCTCTTGTTTAGGCATGTACTTTAGCTGGTGACATTTCTTATCAACGGTGTTGCACATCAAGACGACACTAGATTGTTCTCAAGTGGGTAGAGGATAGCAAAACGATGGACACTATCGAGATTGTTACACCAGGAAGCACAAACGGAATTCACGCTTAAACAAGTCGCGTAATACGACGAGGGGAATAATAAACCTGTGAGGTAAATAAACTTTGTTTCCTGTAAACATAAAGGACTACCTTAGTGTCACGTGATAACTAGTATAGGGCTATAGTGTTGGTGTCGCACACTTGCTTTCCCGCAAGTCGAGCAGACACGCAGGTGGATGGACATGCGGAGGGTAGGTCAGAGAGCTGGCGGCCCATCTTTAGGTCCATCGGAAGACAAGGACGGCTGGTGTCGGACTGCTCATGGAAGGACAGCGGCGATGGGCTGTAGGCCGAGTCAGCCCGGGTCATAAAACATTGCCGAATAGGACAGGTCAGTCGGGTCACCCGCCTCAGGTACCCAGGTAGAGATGGTGGAAATAGGAGAGTGATTGATGCCAGATAATCGAGGAGCAGTAACCGGCTCAATGCGCATGTATCAGTAGAAGTTAAATGGGTGACAAGTTAACGACGTGACCAATCTTCAGAAATGGTGGGCACCACAAGTAAGTGAATCTAGGGTAAAGAAGGTCTTTTAGAACTTGGGTGGTCATAGTTGTCTTTCTAGCATTTATGCGCGATTGGTTGTAGTTTACAGACTGGGTGTGTAGGAAGTCAGTGACCACCTGTCTGTCACGTACTGGCTAGGGTGTGATGGGCCGTAGCTAGTCACGGAATGACAGAGAGTGTGTGTATGTTGTGTCAGTCAATCGCGAGAGTTGAAGATCGCCAGAGACGCGAATTTAACATGGCGTCCGTGGAGTAATCGTTGTCTTCGCACTGGGTTCTCGAGGAGCAAAGTTGTAACAGAGTCTGTTCAAGGCTGTTCAGACTCTCCGCTGGGAGCTGTCTTGGAATCGTGACTGCTCCAGCACAACTTACTCAGGAAGTGTGTAAGACCCACTCTACCACAGAGTGCTCAACAGTGTACGCGTACAGTAAATGTCGGCGTGAGTTGGAAGAGGTGTCGAGACCGTGATCAGGTCGAGGCAGTGGCAATCGCAACCTCTGACCATCTTCGCGTGCTCATTCCCCGGAGTTCACGACACATGAAAGTAAACATTTGCTTGTCTTCTTCGAAGATGAAAGAGACGTCTTTGGAAGAGAACATTTAACGGCATCCACATCTCTATAGGGTCTTCAAGGTACACTTGGTGACAACGCTGAAGAAAACTCAGCAAAATAGCAAAGTTCTGTGTGTGTGTGCTTGCCGCGCGCGTGTGTTCGAGAGTGATTGAGAACATGTGACCAAAACACACACATAAATGAGGAAAACAAATGAAGAATAAAGTTAATATGGAAACAGATGGTGTTTCATGTTCTCCTTACAACTGATAGACCACAGCTAACCCTTTGTCTACAGTTCACCGCCATCTGTACACGTGTCCTAACACAACACAAGACTTCGCAGCGTTTGCTTGAACTTTGATCCCAGGCTAATGTACACGAAGAAATTGATGACAGAGTTGATGGCCACAAGAACGTTCATTAAGGTTTCCATGACAACCACTAAATTACACAGACGTGTCCAGGGGCGATAATCCGGTACTAGGAGTCGGGTCAAGGACGTCAAGACACGTGGACTGACGCACGCGATGTAGATACCGGAAATGACGACAAGCATTCTAGTCAGACCGATCTCTTCTCCACTCAGCTTAGAAGAGCTCGAACATCTATTTCTCCATTTCATGGAGTAATTTAACTTAACTACTGTGACCGTGGTGGTTACGGCCGTTACAGCAAGGGAAAGAAAAGGAACAACAGAAAACATTACCACGGAATCCAGGATGTCAAGAAAGGCCTTGTTCTCCAGGTAGAAGGTGGAGGGGATGACGAGCCACGTGGGCTCTACCTGAGAGTCGGAATAATAGGCACAGGCTGTGTCGTAGCTGAAGACAATGATCTGACCGCTGCAGGCCAGAGCGAGACTCGCGACCCCAAATATGACCCAAAAGCCTCGCCTGGACACCAGACTCTGCACCTGTAGAGGGAGGGCGATGTGCACACATCTGTCTACTGAGATGAGCGTGGAGACAAGGTTGGAGATGACATTTAAGATATCCGGAATGCACACAAGGCGGAGGCGAATAAGCACAATGTTTACGCGCACTCTAGCTTCTTTCCCAAACAGTTGTCCCAGTGTGTAATTAAAGTATCGGGCATAAAGCGCTATTATAAACAGAAGATCGAGCAGAGACAACATAAACAGCAGCGTGTTGACTCGACCCTGTAAACCTTGTCTATAAAAGACAGCGCAGTTGAGGACATTGGTGATAATACCAATAACAAACAACAGTGGAAGAACTACCACGTATATTATACTTGCAACTGTCTCTCTCGTTGACTGAGTAATTAAGTCCTCGGGACTAGCGCACGGAAAGGACTCAGGCAGGGGCAGCCTTAGACAGTTGTCGGACCTGGAGAATACAAACGAAGTATTGCTGGGCAGGTAATGTGTGGTCGCTGTCATGGTAACTGTCTGCAATGAAATAGAAGGTTACAGTTACTGCTACTCTTGAAATGGAGTATACTTAGAGTAAGTATTATGTACAATCTACATGTGAAACCACGCGTAGATTATTTTTGACAAAGTACATTTAAAAAAGATAGCAAAAAGCTTTGAAGAAGTCAATTATCTATCTATTCCTCTTCGTGCATCAGGTTGCACACAACGCCTCAACCACAGTCCGCCACCGATGTCGATCTGCTGAAACCCGCTCTAGGTGACCCCATGTCTCTAGGTGACCCCATGTCCAGCCCTTTCCTTTCATCTCCCTTTCCACTGTCCTTCTCCAAGTTTCCTTTGGGCGGCCTCGTTTTCTTCGGCCGTCTGGAGTCCATCGTAGGGCGACTGTGGAGAGGTCTGCTGTCTGCTGGCGGAGCACATGTCCAATACATCGCCAGCGCCTTCGTTGAACCTGCGTGGTGATGGACTCGGTGTCAGTTCTTCGTTGGAGTTCTTCGTTGGTGATGGTGTTTGGCCAAAAGATGTTAAGTATGCGCCTGAGGAAGACGTCAAGCTTGTTTCTGATGGTTTTGGTCATCTTCCATCATTCTGATCCGTAAAGGATGGTGCTGATCACATTTGACTGGAAGATTCTCAGCTTGATCTTCTGGCTGATGTTTGTTGCCTTCCATGTGCTCCTGAGTGAGGCGAAGGCCTGGTTGGCTTTCGCCAGTCGGGCTCGAATCTCCACCTCCGCATCCCCGGTGTTTGACATTTTGGACCCAAGATAGGTGAACCTGTCAACTGCCTCAATCTCTTCTCCATTTAGTTTGATGCTGTCTTGGACTCTGGCGTTCACTCTCATTCTTGGGTAACTTGAAGATGAGCCCTGTCTTCCACGCATCAGGGAGCTATGCTGATTCCTATTCTTGCCTGAAGAACATGGGAGCTGTCACATTCATATCTGCTTTCAGCATCTCTGCTGTTATTCCATCTGCCCCTGGTGCTTTGCCGCTCTTCATTGTCTTGACTGCTGCTGTCACTTCTTCCAGGCTTGGCGGGTCTGTGCAGATGTCAAGGTCTGTAGCTGCTGGCTGGATGTCTGC
Organism: Pomacea canaliculata; assembly: GCF_003073045.1. NCBI lineage: Eukaryota > Metazoa > Mollusca > Gastropoda > Architaenioglossa > Ampullariidae > Pomacea > Pomacea canaliculata. Next base: position 743,427 of record NC_037602.1, read on the forward strand.
AAGCTGAGGGGGATCTGGTCTGTTCAGAACTGACTCAAAATGCTCCCTCCAGCGCTGTAGTTTTCCTGCCTCTCCCTCGATGACATTACCATTCACGTCTTTCACTGGCACATCACTGTTCTTAAACCCGTTGTTTAGCTGTTTGTTTATCTTGTACAGTGTCTTCAGGTTATTTTTTCTTGCTGCTATTTCAGCTTCATCTGCCAGTTTCTCTATGTAGTCTATTTTGTCGGGTTTTGTCATCCTCTTTACCTCTTTGTTCAGTTTTGCATATCTTTGTCTGAGTTGTTCCTTCAGGCGTTCAGATCTGGTGCTGTTGATTTTTTGTTTGCCTGACTTTCTCTCTTCTATCTTCTTCCATGTCTCTTCTCTGAACCATTGTTCTTTCTTCTTCCGTTGGAAGCCCAGTATTTTCTCTCCTGTTTCCTGTAAGACTCGATTGAAGTCGTCTAAGGTCATCTCTTGTTGGTCTCCTGGTGCCTGGAACCTGTTCTTTACTTCCATAGCAAAGGCTATGACAACAGATGTGAAATTTCAAACATACCTCTCTTTGGTCGGACAGGTTGTTGGCCTTGTAACATCAGCACTAAGTCATGTCTCTTCTCGCCTGCAGAGGTTTTTTTTTTTTTGTTGTTGTTTGTTTTTTCACAAGATCGCCGAGAAAATGAAAATCGCTTTCTTCCAGGGTAAAAGAAAGAAAAGAGGAAAAAACTTTATGCTGGAGAAATAAAATTTATTGACCCTAATGGAAGTTTAAGTCCTTTATATACCTACATCCTATCATTAATTATTCCAATCTTTCCTGAAAAAAGTAATATTAGACTTTTCTTTAAAACTAGGGAAATCAAATCAAAGAAACTTAAAAATATCCGTCGTTGTAACAAAAGTTAGTAAAAGAATTTTAAATTCTTTCAATGCGCCGTACCGGAATTTTTTTTTTTCTACTTGTATTGTAAACTTGAACTCGTTACTACTTGTGCACACTTGTCAGAATTACTCTTGTGTAAGTCATCGTCATTATCGGAAAAAGTCCGCGACCTTTGTGAAAGATGTACATGGATGTGGCTTTAGTATCTAAAATTTCATTTTTGTGTTTTCTTTGCATTTGTGCAAGGCGACATCAGATATCGTTAGAACCTTTGTAGTAGGCTTGTCTGTAATGAAAGTCCTGATGAATAATGATTTTTCGTATATGCTAAACGAAGAAGAAATAAATTTTGAGAGGAATCTTACTTTTAAAACTCACTCGGTATTTTTTTTTTTTTTTAAGCTCTATTTTTTTTTTTTACAGTGGACAAGTTAGTGTAACAGTTTAAGTAATTAAAATCTCGTGATTAAGCTTTTCGCTCATTCAACGGCAACCAATTAATTATGTTATTTCAGCTCCATTCTAGATTTTTCATCGTCATTTTTCTAAAGGAAGGTATTTTACAAGATAACATTTTCCTCAGACATCGTATCATGTGACAGAAGCTCACATCTCACTGATGTCACTCGTTTCCATCATCTGTGTAAGGTGTCCACCGGGCTCCCTGTCGCTGTCAGATGACGACTGACAACAAGAACGACGACGTCTGTGTCTCAGATGTTGAGGGAATGGCAGTTGGAGAAGGCAGGAAGCAGACGGTAAGTTCCCGACCTCTCACTGACACACAGTGACACACAGTGACACACAGTGACACACAGTGACAATCTCGTCCTCGTGTGACGGTCAGAGTGTAAAGTTCAGTCTGCTACACTCACAGGACTTCTTGCTTGAAAGGCTTCAAACTCGCTGTTGTTGTTGTTGCTGTTGTTGTTGTTGCTAATGTTGTTGATGTTATTGTTGAAACAGAAACACCATTATAGTTGAAACAACACCAAAGCCACAAGATGGCGCCGTGTAGACTCACTTGTCGTCTGTCTCGTAGATTCAGTAATTACGTCCCCTGGACTGACGCGGGGAATGAACTCGGGCAGTGGCCGCCTCACGCAGTTGTCGGACCTGACGGTAACGAGTGAAGCATTGCATAGACGCCATAGCGCGTTCTCTGTCGTTGTTGTCAGGGTAACTGTCTGAAGCTGCAACATAATAATAATAATTATGAAAATTTGTAAAGCGCATCCCAAGGAGTATGCTCTTAGCTCCTAGGAACAAGAACGAAGCATGGACGACATATAAGAGACAGGAAAACAAACAAATAACATATGAGCTGTAAAAGACTAAAACCAAATACAGAAATCGCAAAGAAGAAATCAAATATCAACAACTGGTGGGGTATTTAATTATATGTTCAAGTGCTTTGTTTATTATTCCAAATAGCTAGCAAAACTTATAAAACTTATGCTTTCCTACGTATTATATCTATTATAAGTAAGTGAAGTTTAATAATAATTTATATTGTGTTCTATTTATTATACCAATTAACAAACGATACGATTTATATTCATGCCGTAAATCAAAACTATAAACTAAATTTGAATCACACGTTATTTCTAAATAAGTGTTTAAAGCACGTGTTTCTTTAATCGATTATTTACAATTAGACGAATTTTATTTAAGTATAATTAGGACTCTTAATCTCTGCCTGGGCTAGTTAAGATTCTGTCTTACGTATCGCACCTTAATATAATCACGTGACTCACTACTATAAACTGTACCCGACAGAAAACACTTCTTTCAATAATAACTTACATCTTCAGTTCAGAAATACGTTCAGATTAAATGTTTTTCTTGTCGAATCTCATTAATAACAGACGTGAAAGTACAAAGAAACCTCTTCTTTGGGGGACAAGTTTAAGGATAGTCATTTGAAATCTGGCAGAGTGTCAGCAGTAAGTTGTACTTGTTTTTACTTCCTCGGTTTTGATCAGATCACCGAGAATAAGGAAGAGGGCTACCCTCCGGAGCAGGCCCGTTCTTAGCCCCCGCGGGGCCCGAGGCAAAGGGCATGTGCGGGGCCCTCACGCCACGATCACACGGTTTTAGTTGGGATCTAAAGTCACTTTTTTCCTCAGGGATATCTCGTCTTTTATCATTGACAGCACGCTGCATACACATTACAACATAAGCCTACGATTAATTTATTTGTAACGTTCGTCAATAGGTTACAACGAAGGGAACCGTACAGTCTGCAGTCGTAGTTGAGGTTGAGTTGAGCGGGGCCCCTTGAAGCGCGGGGCCCTAGGCAGATGCCTCGTCCGCCTGCCCCTAAGCACGGCCCTGCTCCGGAGGGAAAGAAAGAAAATGGAAGAGGAATTCATAATGTCATATGGCGAAACGTCTGTTAACAATCTCACCCTATCTTCCTTCCTATCCCCAGAAAAAATTGAAATATCAAAGAAGAATACTTGAGTCTTCCGCATGTCACAGATATCACAGAAAAATAAAACAATTACATCTACGTAACGAGGAAATGTCGGAGTTTGTTTTTCTATTCTAAACTTTCTGCTCGTCACAGCTTGTGCACTCCTGTCACAGTCTTTGTAAGTGTCTTCCAGACTAATGAAGGGGCCCAAGATATTCATGAAACAAGTACATGGGTGTAGTGTAAGCGCCTAATGCCAAATTCATGAACAAATTAATATTTAACTGTGTTCATCTTTAACTGTACGAGCCGACATCAGATATCTTTAGAACGTACATATTATGTTTATCAATAATTGAAGTCTTGACAAGGAAATTACTTTCAGTTAATAGATGAAGAAAAGGTTCAAACTAATGCACGTATGTAACTAGATGCTCGTTTTCATTTTGATTTACTTATCCGTTGGCCAGCCTGGCAGTCACCGTCGTCGCTGTGACGATCCTGGTGCTGATCTCCGCCATCCAGCTGCCATCTTTAGACAGGTTGGCTTCCAGGTAGTCAATCTGTTGACCTCTTCAAGCTGTGCTCCGCTCATGCAAGTCTCTGCTTTGTCGTTAGCGTTGACCATGACTATGGCCTTCAACATTTCCTCAACATCTTGGTCTCCCACCTTCTCCAAAGTGAGCTCGTGGTTGATTGATTGGATTTCTGCCTTCAGCAGTCATGCCAAAGTCGATAAGACAAGGACATGGTATAGTGCATAGTGTATAGTGCATAGTGCATAGTGCATAGTGCATAGTGTATAGTGTATAGTGTATAGTGTATAGTGTATAGTGCATAGTGTATAGTGCATAGTGCATAGTGCATAGTGTATAGTGTATGTGAAAGAAAGCTAGTGACGTGGAGAGAGAGCAAGCAATAAATAGAAATAGTGTTGTGGGTGTGTGTGTGGGTGTGAGCGGGTGTGAAGAAAGAAATAATTTGGGGTGTATAAATATTAACTCGAATGGAGTTTGCGAGTGTGGACGTGAGTGTGGTTGGTATTTGTGTAGCAAGTGGCAGCCATCAAGTCAAGTTGTGTTTCTTCTTACAATGCTCAGTGATTGAAGGATTGTGGTCTGTCACCGCACTTCTACAAAAGAGGCTGACATCAAATGTTTTGTTGCTTTAATTGTTTTAAATTTTAACATATGTTTTAGCTATAAAAAGTATACAATACTGGGTGGAGCAGGTACCCGAGAAACTAGAGCACTGGCGTCCAAACTAAGAGTGCACTCTGTACCCCGCTGTCCACCAGCTGTCGGTTGTGTATACCCGACTCCCTGTTGAGGAAGACAAGGCAGCGAAGGTGAGGCGATGGTACATAAAGCTCGCTCCCACAAAATGAAGTCTCTAGCACCTTAATCCCCAAGTATCTGGTCAGGACACGACCGTTACCTTCCGTTAGACAATACTGGATTCAGTCAAATATTTTATTGGATTGTTTATTTGATATTTTATTGACAGCGATTTGGTAACCTAATTTAAAACAACATAGTTTAGCAGCAACAACAAAAAAAAAAAAAAAAAAATAGTAAGATATTGCACATATTTTTGTGACTTAACATCAAATGTAATTTGTTTTGCTTTGGAAAATAATATTATATATGATGTTCCGTATAGCTTTAGCTTTATATTGCCGCTGTCTGCATCACTACTCAGGTTGATGTTATATAACTATAACTTGTGCACAACCCAGTAAAAATAGCAAATGTCAGGTAAGCATACAAAACTGGCGATAAAACAAAACTTGAAAGATAAGTTTAATCTTGATAACTAGATATAAAATATTTAGTCAAGAAGATTCAGAAGCAGTATTTAAAAATATCCCATCGTCATCCTCGTCCTCTACACCACCGCCGCCACACCACCACCACCACCAACAACACCAAGAAGTCATTATCATTATTGTTTTCAGTATTTGGAAGTTATATTACTAATAAATGAAACCAACAATTCGTGGTATTAGCTAAAGAATATTAGAGATTGGATTATTGGGATTTATTGTATATGTTTAGTGTCTTACTTTATTGCACTTGACAAAATGGTATTAACTACTTCTATTTGAATATAACTCTAATAAGATTACTGTAATTATATGTTCATCTTTTGTATGAAATAAATCAACAGTCCAGAAATTCAACCTGGACACGTCTCCTGCCGTTCTGAATCCATTTCTAACAGAACAGCAGTTTACAAAATGAGTGAAATGTGTATTTTATTTAGTAGTTAATTAGAAAATAGCCGTTGGTATTTTTAACCTTTTATTTTAACCTCCACGATATGTTTATAAGATATGTAGACGTGTACATTAATTCTTGTAGTATTTCACCGAAAGACTGAACGGCCGATGTCATGGCACATTAATCATCGTGTGATTCAAAATACAATACAGTGTATTTGGAATAGCTAGACAGTCTGTAGAAGACAACAGACCTAACGACAAGAACAGAGTTACAACTAATACTCAGATGTAGGTTTCCAAGCTAACAAACTGACTGGCAGCCATGCTGCTTCATTAGTTTGTTCACCTGTAAACAACCCTTTTCTGTCAATCCGCGCTTTAAGTTCAATTTATAGAAAATAATTGTTGTCCATGACTAAGGTTAGTGCAGCAAACGAAAGTTCTGGATTGATCACGTGCAGAAAAAGATTCTTGAGCTTCTTCATCGGACGTGGATTTATGAGCGGAAATTGTTGCAAACATTGAAAAGGTATCCGACAGTAGTGATAATGTTCAGTGAAACCTGAGAAAAAATATAGAAGTCTTGATGAAAACCCAAGGTTGACCTCGTACAATGCAAACTTCAGTCCGTTAATACAGACATCTTCACACCTGACAATGGCGCTGCCTCTCACTAGCAACTTGCACAAGTGCTCAGCAGGTGACAGTTATTATCAACGGTGTTGCTCATGCAGACGACATGGATTGTTCTCAAGTGGGTAGAGGATAGCAAAAGACAGACACACATCAAGATTGTTACACCAGGAAGCACTAACCGCATTCACGGTTGGACAAATCGCGGAATAAGACGAGTGGAATAATAAACCTGTGAGGTAAATAAACTTTGTTTCCTGTAAACATAAATAAAGGACCAGCTTAGAAGAAAACAATTTCTTGTCCTCTTCCAAGATGAAAGGGACGTCTTTGGAAGAGAACATTTAACGGCGTCCACATCTCTATAGGGTCCTCCAGGTACACTTGGTGACAACGCTGAACAACACTCATCAAAACAGAAAAGTTCTCTGTGTGTGTGTGTGCTTGCGCGCGCGTGTGCTCGAGAGTGAGTGAGTAGGAGAGAACATATGGCAATAAAGCACACATAAACGAGGAAAACAGATGAAGAGAAAAGTTAATATGGAAACAGATGGTGTTTCATGCTCTCCTTACAACTGATAGACCACAGCTAACTTTGTCTACAGTTCACCGCATCTGTACACGTGTCCTAACACAACACAAGACTTCGCAGCGTTTGCTTGAACTGCTGATCCAGGCTAATGTACACGAAGAAACTGATGACAGAGTTTAATGCCACAAGGGCGTTCATAGTAACGTTTCCATGACAACCACTAAATTACACAGTCGTCTCCAGGGGCGATAATGGCCGGTACTAGGAGTCGCGGGTCAAGACGTCAAGACACGTGGACTGACGCACGCGATGTAGATACCGGAAATGACGACAAGCATTCTTAGTCAGACGCGATCTCTTCCACTCAGCTGTTAGAAGAATGGCCTTGGAACATCTATTTCTCCATTTCATGGCACGATTTAATTTAAAACTACTGTGATCGTGGTGGTTACGGCCGTTACAGCAAGGGAAAGAAAAAGGAACAACAGAAAACATTACCGAGTGCCACGGAGTCCAGGATGTCAAGAAAGGCCTTGTTCTCGTCCAGGTAGAAGGTGGAGGGGATGACGAGCACTGTGGCTCTACCTGAGAGTCGGAATAATAGGCACAGGCTGTGTCGTAGCTAAAGACAATGATCTGACCGCTGCAGGCCAGAGCGAGACTCGCGACCCCAAATATGACCCAAAAGCCTCGCCTGGACACCAGACTCTGCACCTGTAGAGGGAGGGCGATGTGCACACATCTGTCTACTGAGATGAGCGTGGAGACGAGGTTGGCGATGACGGCGATAATATCGGGGATGCACACAAGACGGAGACGAATAAACAAAAAGTTTACGCGTACTCTAACTTCTTTTCCAAACATCATCTCAAGTGTGAAATTAAAGTATCGGGCATAAAGGGCTATTATAAACAGAAGATCGAGCAGAGACAACATAAACAGCAGCGTGTTGACTCGACCCTGTAAACCTTGTCTATAAAAGACGACGCAGTTGAGGACATTGGTGATAATACCAACAACAAACAACAGCGGGAGAACTGCGACATAGGTTACAGTTGAAATCGTCTCTCTCGTTAATTCAGTCATTAAGTCCCCCGGACTGACGCACGGAATGAACTCAGGGCAGTGGCAACCTTAAACAGTTGTCGGACCTGAAGAATACAAGCGAAGTATTGCTGGGCAGGTCATGTGTGGTCGCTGCCATGGTAACTGTCTGCAATGAAATAGAAGGTTACGGTTACTGCTACTCTGAAATGGAGTATACTTAGAGTAAGTCTTATCTGCCTGTAAAACCATGTGCAGATTAACTTCGACCAAGCATTTAAAAAAGATAAAAGCTTTAAAAAATAAAAGTCAATTATGATCAAAGGGAAACGAATCGCCGACAACACGCAATGTTTCAAGGCGGTGGTTTATCTGTCTACTAACTTTACCTACAATTTGAAACAGTTTTTACCAGGTGTCCTGTCCTGTTTACTATTCCCATCACTCAGCGTTGTTTCGCTGTCATCCTCATTGAATCTCCTTGATGACAGATGGGTAAATGCAAATATATCTCCTTCTGCGTACACGTTGTTGGTCATGTGACACGTGGCACAAATATAGCACCCCCCCACGTCCTCCCTGATTTTACTGGCTCAGTTTTTGAACAGATTGTTGAGAAAAGGAAAATCGCTTTCCTCCAGTGTGAAAGAGATAAAAAGAAAGACTTTATGTATGGAGAAAAAATATATAAGCTAATAGTAAGTCAAGTCCATTATGTACGTATACTCTTTAAGTACCTTTCGGTCTGAGATAATTATTCCAATATTTCCTGAAAATGCTGTAATAAAATTGGATATTTTTAAATAACAGAATTAACAGCAGACAAACCCTGAACAAATCCATCGTTAACAATTTGTATAATAATTGTAATTTCTGCACCATACCTGCTTGTTGCTCGATTTATGTTCTACACTTCTGGTTGCTGCTGTTGCCCACCTGTCATCGTACATTATCGGGAATCATCAGGGTCCTGGTTACAGAAGTACATGGGTTCGGCTTTGTGTCTATAGCGAAGTTCAGGAGAATTTTACTGTTTAACTGTGTTTTTCTGTGGCTGTACCCGCCGACCTCTCACGTGTAGAAGGAAGGGAGCAGGTTTGTCAATAATTGAAGTCTTGGCGACAAAATGAATTTCGTTAATAGATAAGACAAGATTTATTTTTTAACTGAATCTTATTTTTAAATCTGTTTTGGAACCAAGCTTTTTGTATCTGTTCTATTTTCTTTTTTACTTTTCCTTTTTTAAGGTTGATGCAGTGAGTCATGCAAGAAGTTAAGAAATTAAAAGTTTTTTTTTCCCTCACACGGAAAAACTAAAAAAAAATTAATTATAGCTTTTCCTTTTCGTAATTTTGGATTCTTCTTTTTTAACCCTTCGGTTTTATGAGAGATTTTTCTATCGTGATGTTTGTTAAGGAAACATTATCGCTCAAGGAGCGAAATTTCGACTCAGTCATTGTGTGTCTTGCTGTGAAGTTCACATCTGATCTTCAGTTCACATCTGTCAGTTGTTTCTATTGTCTTCTGTCAGATGTTCACTGGTGCTTCCTGTCGCTGTGAGAGAACAATTAAAACCAATCTGACCATTGTGTTGCAGATGTCAGTAAAGGCAGGAGGCAGACGGTAGGTTCCTGACTACTGACATTACATTGACAGTCTCGACAGGGTCAAAGTGTAAAGTCCACTGTCATCTCAGTCTTCCTGGGTCACCAGACTTCTTGTACTAAGTGCTTAAAAACTTGCATACATCGAGAAAATCGCTTACTGGGCCGAGCTTGGTGCTGCAGTCGCCGAGTAAATGTTCTTTGTTTGTATTGACTTCATGACCCTTTACACGTGTTCGCAAGGCTCCTCGACTTCTGTCTTCATTTGTGAAAGTCGGAGTAACTACGGACCAGGAGGACATTGAGGGTGTGACAGCCTGCCGATGATGGGTGCACAGTCGATGACGGCTTCGTCTACATCTTTACCTACAAAAGGCTCACATCATGCTCGTGTCTGGCATCGTCTCGTCAGTTGCTCTCTTACCTCTGACCTTTACTTGTTCCACAATATCCCACACTTTCCGTTTAAGCTCTTACGTGAGCTACATTAGTGTAATGTGGACAGTCTACGTTGTACTGGACATTTCTTTCTCTCTCTCCCCTCTCTCTCGGTCCTCTCGCACACTTTTCGATGCTACAACCCTATTGCTTGCCAATGGGGTGCGCAGATTTCGACCTACCCGGCATGAAGTTGTAAAAGTTTACATACCTTTGCTTTTTACAATTCACTGGGTTTTCTTGCCTTTTTTTGATTAATGTAGTGATTTTATTACTTCTACTTAGTCCGGAGTCAAGATTTAAGACGTCGCGGCCTCCGAATGACGCCTTCTGGAAACGTCTGATCGAGATCAAGCCTCGCTGTGTTATTATCTAGATATTGATCAACAAGAATCGTGATGATACATGGTTTGGGACATACATGCATGTATAGTATTCCCCTGAGATCTTTTCTAAAATATATTTTTATTGTAAACTATTGGCTGAGTGTTTTATTTTAAACTTTAGGATAACAGGTTGTATTGTAAACTATTATTAAGCTCTTTGGGAAATGATTTTCACTGGAGTGTGACGGACATTCTGAGGTCGATCCGCCAGTAACCTGCAAGGGACGTAACTGTGGCCACTCTGTAAACTGTCACGTGTACACCTGATTTGCTCGCTGTGAGTGGGTGTAAGTAAAGTTACAGTATACTGTTATATAATATCTAAATAAAGTGTCACTATAAGACAATATAAACAGCAGTCTGTTGACCCGATCTTGCTCACCTTCCTATAGAAGACAAGGCAGCTGAGGACATTAGTGATAATACCAATAACAAACAACACTGGGAGAACTCTACATAGGTGATTCTTGTAACCATCTCTCGGACTGACTTAGTAATCAAGTCCCGGGACTACTGCAGGGAATGAACTCTGGCTGTGGCAGCCGTAAGCAGTTGTCGGACATGAAGGTCACTAAGGAAACATAACTTGTGAGTAATTTGTGGTCGTTGTCATGGCGACTGTCTTCTCTGCTGGAACAGAGTATGAAGAATGTCAGGTGTACTTTCCCTGCATGTACAAAAAACATCATCACCAAGTATCTCTGTAACATCAGACAATAGTCAGAGGGACGTGCAGCTCGCCTCAACAGGACGAAAAGTTTGCGATACGAGCGAGGGAGACTTTGTCTGCTGAATTCATCAGCTCGCCCCACACAGTTACATTCATCAGCTCGCCCCACACATTTATATTCATCACCTCGCCCCATGCATTGAAATTCAAGCATTCACTCACTGCATCATTTATTCGTCATTCATAGGTCACAACTAAACATGATGACCTCTGACACCAACACAAGCATGAATGACGATCACCCTCGCCGCTCCTTTCAGCTCAAAATATTGATGATGACGAGCACGATAACGTTAAAGAGAACAGCGACAACGACGACGGCAAAGACGGAAAAGACAACACAGTAAATGTGGAAACAGGGAGAGAAAGTCGCCTCCTGCCTCGCATCTCCCTGACAACAGATGTATGTTTAAAAAAAAAAAAAGTCAGATACCATTCCATCCCCATACAGACTAGGTTGTTAGATATCCATGGAACATCTCGCATGTCGCCATGACAACAGTCGCTTGCTTGCTTGTAGACAGGATGATTGCCAGACATTAACAGTTCCTCCCTTGACTTTAACGACAAGGAGCAGACGACTATGGAGAAGGCTAACAATGTAGCTAATCGCGATCGAAGGGTGTCTTCTCCATTCGTCAACTACTAATTATCATCGTTTCCCAAGATAAAATGAAACATGAATCCATGAAGCCTCAAGCCTATTACAAAACTTAAAAAATACACAAACATTCCAAGGAAAAGAATTATGGGAATTTACTGTTTACGGCTCCCGGTCCTGCCTGCCGCTCGTCATGTTTGAGTACCGCCGATACAGACCATTACTGTTACTACGATACAGATGTTGTGTAGCGACAAGTACCCATGAGACCTCGGAACGTGGGTGTGGCGAGGATATTTGGGGTGAAATATATGTACAGACTAAGTCCTGTACTGTAGCCGCCCTGTCTGTGGCACCAAGTAGCAGGCAACTCCATGTTAGAAGACCTTTGTCATACTGTGCCACCATTTTCAAACATTTTTCTGACATTTTTGTTGCCAACCCGCAGCAAACACTGTAGTCACGAGTGTAGTGTCCTGTGTCCTGGTCACGCCTACGGCAAACCTCCAGTCATCTTTGTCAACATGTTTTCAATGGTCGACTCGCTGGACTGTTTGCACCTGGCAGCAGACGACACATTTGGAAGCCGCTTGTTCGTCTTGTCTGACCGCAGTGTCTTGAAGCCTCTGTAACAGTGGTTGTGATTGTTATTGTTGTTGTTTGTAACATCAGTGGTAGTAGCAGTAGTAAAGTCCTGCCACAGTATTTTAAGAATGATATTGTAGGAGTAGGAAGGTTTTCCTACACATTTTGTCTCGCGCCGTGAGGACTGCAGTCTCGCGCGAGTCGTACAAGACATTTCGTCCTTTGTTCATCATCGTCGGTCCACTTTGCTGCCAGTGGAATGTCGATGGAAAAGAATCGACAAAATCTTTATTCTCGTGTACAGTCGGAGTCATCTTTGTCATAAATACGAGGTGACCAAAGGAAAAAGGAGAAAGTGCGGAGAAGCTTATCTACTGGAAGCAGATGTAACATAGTAGGTTCGAGAAATGTTTGCATGTCTGTTTGTTTGTTGATACAATGTCTACCCTGAATAACAAAGCGCGAAGGAGTTCCTCTCCCCTCCCCTCCCCTCCCCTCCATTCCCTGCCCTCCCCTCCCCTCCCCTCCATCCTGCTCACAGACGAAGGATGAGGGAGACATTGCAGGTCGCGTGCAGCACGCACCTCATTAATTGGTATTGACCTCTCCTCCACCTGATATTTTCCTGTGACTATTGACATGGAAAACACATCCTCGGGTGGGCATCGACCCCCAGATAATGATCTGTCAATGTACGTAGTGCCAGGGGAGGGTAGATGCCAATCACAAATCCCAGAGGCGGAGAAATTCCTGTCTGTCTTTATCAAAACCGTTAGTGACCTTTGTGTCGGTCTCCACCCACCTGTTCACTGAGACAATTCTTACTTCCGGTGTGCGCATGTCTTTGTGTACACACCTGTGTCAACACCTGTACATTCCTTCGTGTGTTTGTGCATATGGCTGTCTGTATTCATATGTGAACGTCTATATTTATGTCTATATTTCTATGTGTTTCGGTGTCTCTGTGTTTGTGCACTCAGTCCCACTCATTGGTCATGGTCACGTGACTTCCGGTTTGAACCAAACTAGTCAGGTGTCGCAACAGTCGTCATGACTGACATTCAGGATTATTTCATGCAACACAAACTGCACCTGTCTACTTTAATACACACAACAAACAAACAACATACAACAAACAATAAACTTCACACGTGCTGCTCTTTAATTATCGAAAAAATCAAGCTGACCTTGTGACCTCAGAGGTCAGCAGTCCATGGCAGTCAAAAAGAATCTGACATGATTTCACTGACCGTGTAAATAAGTCCTGCTATCGTCATTCACCTCTCGATGGATTGCTAGCTAGCCTTCTAGAACATTCTATACTTGACAAAATAGTCCCACAATAGTTTGCCATCTCACCTCTCAAACATGAGTTGCCAGTGGTCACAACATGCGGACACGCACACACACGCACTGTCAAACACTGTCTCACCTGTCCCTGTCCCTTCTCATGGGTTCCCTGTGGTGAGACTTGCTTCAAAGACTACCTCATGACCTGACCTCATGACCTGACCTCTTGCCTTCATCAACCTTCTGACAGCTGCTCTGTCTCTGTACCGGATAACGATTTCATTGTTTTATTTCGTTTTAATAACAATAGTCATAACAATAAAGTAATAACGCGTAGTGAGCATGCTCCTTCGTTAGTGTGACCATACAAATATAAATCGCGCATTATTATTAGTATTATTATTAATAGTAGTAGTAGTTGTTGTTGTAGTAGTGGTAGAAGTAGTGTACAGCGCAGTTTCACACTATCTGTACTGCACTTTACAGCTCGAGGGAAGCCTGGAGACACCACACGGCGGTCTGCATACAAACACACGGGTGGAGGAAGCCCGTGAACCCTGAGAAAACAACTAACGGTCATTCCTGTCATCAGATGTCAGGTCCAGAGTGAGGTTGGAGCCGAGATGCCAATCCACGGCATCCGATTGTCAATGTCGCGGTTAATGTTGCCACCAACAATACTTGTTACATTGATAGTTTGATTGTTGTAGTCAAACATAATAATAACGAATATATTTCTATGAAAATGAATACTTTGTTATTGTAGCAAGACAGCCACACGACCACACCGTATCCGTGTAACTAGTCCTGTGGATTTTCTCTAGCAAAATCGACTGATGAAACATCAAAGAGCAATCTTGTTGTGTCCCAGATGTCTCACAGGTGGGCAATCTTGTGTCCCAGATGTCTCACAGGTAGACAATCTTGTTGTGTCCCAGATGTCTCACAGGTAGGCAATCTTGTTGTGTCCAGTTAGTTCTGTGTCGCCGCTGCTTTCTCTATCTCGGCCAACACACGCTCGGAAGGGAGTTCACTCTGCTTCAGGACTTAACAACTCACTGCATACACACCTAAGCTACTATAGAAACAGACAAGGACCTATGGTGCTTCAGAAATAAATTATTGCATTAATAATTCAATTATGATGACTTTGTGTGCTAAATTATTATGCTTATTAAAGATTGCAGCTGATCATATGGATATTGCTGTGTTTTTCCTGAGTCTCACACCGTACAAACTTGCTTCTTGGCAGCAAAAAGTTTATGATATATATGTACCCACATTTCTTCAAAATTTAGAAAATCGAACAGAACGTGAAAATCAAGTTAATAATATCATGGCAGACCTGGTTCAGACTTCTTATTAAAGTGTCAGACGGTGAAATGTATGTAAAAGGTTAACCTAGTGTCAAGACATTCGGTCAGCAGCAGACTCCACTTGCTGGTTGTTTCGTCAGCTGATCAGACTACTGATTGGAAACAAGTTGTGAAAGACGTTGCTCAACTATAGACAATTCTTATTCAGGGACTTGTTTGCCACGTGACGACCTCTGACCTAAGCAGAGTGCACAGTGCGTCGAAGCGTGAGTCTGAAGCGCGTGCCCATCGTGAAGTAGACGAAGAAGTTGGCCGCCGAGTGCAAAGCCAGAGAAGCGTTCGACACGGCATCGCAAACGATGGCGAGGTTACAGAGGCTGCCCCACACACGGAACTCGGCAACAATAAACTGCACAACGGAATACATGACCCGAGGGCTGACGCATGCAATATAGATACCGGAAATGACGATTAACATCCGGGTCACCGCCACCTCTTTGAGACTGAATGTTTGGCTGCACGCGAGCTGCTTCCGTTGACGCACGACAGCCTTTAACTTCACAGCCGTGATGACAGTAGTGACGGCCGTGATGATGACAGAGGTGTTGGGCACGATGGAAGCGAAGACAAAGGTGTCGAGGACGTCCATCAGGAGGCGGTTGTCACGGTAAACATCGGAAGCTATGATCATGATGTCCGACTGGTTTCTGTCAGGCCCGATGTACACAGTACACGTCACATCGTACATAAAGGCAAGGAACTGCGTGCCTGTCAAGATCAACACACTCCCGATGATGATGAAAGTCAGCATGAGCCTCATCGGCAGGTACGCACGCGCCTTGAGTGGACTCACCACGCACAAGCATCGCTCCACCGAGATGAGGCTGGCGAGGAAGTTGGACACGAGGACGAAGCCTGAGTACATGGCGAGCAGACGAAACTGGATCAGTTTTTCCAGCCACAGCGAGGCGATCCACTTGCCCACCACCAGCGCCAGCAGCTTCTCCAAGTTCCGGACCATCAGCGCCGTCAGGTACACCAGGTCGGACAGCGCCAGACTGAACAGACACAGGTTGATGCGGTCGCTCAGCCCCTGTCTGCAGAAGACCAGACAATTGAGAACATTAGCAATGGCGCCAACAACGAAGGCTAAGGGAATAAACCCAATATATACAAACTTTCTTGACAGTTTCTCGGAACTCAGGTGTGAAGATCCCTTCCACGTGATTGCATGGAATAGAAACATTCTGAGAAATGATCAGACACTCAGAGCGAGGCGACAGAGGGACCATGCCTCAGGCACCGTGTCATGTGACAGGTTCATGCTCTTCCAAACTTTATTTACAAGGGTCGATTCCACTGGGTCCTCCACATTTTTAGCAGAGACCCTGGTGACGAGCTTCACTCATGTTGCTGTATTTATAACAGACAGACAACTGTCTGTAGGTCCTCCCATGTACTGTGCTGCACACTTCTGTTGAATAAAACTGTCACAGTAATTTGGTTCACTAAAAAACACTGTCTTGTTTCAAACTTATTACAGTCCCATCGTTACGCTAATTATTTTTACATTTTTTAAATAAAGGACATAGCAATCAACAAAAACATAAAGTCTGTTGCTGTCTGAGTTAATGTCTGAGTGACAATCAATCCTGTCCCCAGTCTGCTAACGACAGAAATGCTGGTATTGAAAGAGCTTGAAAACTGTTTTTAAAATGTTATTTTTAGAGAAACAACTTTAAAATAATGTAAGAAATAAAAAATAAAATAATTTTTGCCATCACACACACACACACACACACGCACACACACACACACACGCACACATTGATAATTCTGGTTGTCTATCGATGTCTGTGCTACAGTCCGCACAGTATTTTTTTTAATTATTTCCTGCATTGTGTTTATTGTTCAATTAATTCATCAGAGAGTCTACACAAGACATTTTTTTTTAAAGTTATCTTTGTCAGTTGGATGCCAACTCGTCCTGTGTCGTTACTTGCCGTTGCCGACTGCTGTGTCCGAGGTCAGGGGAGAGGAGAAGTGCAGAGGACACCGACGAGGCTTGTGAAGCTCACCGAACCCATCAGAAGCAGAGACCTGGGAGATGTCTGACACCTGTCCTCGAGGGTCTCGAACTGCCGTCTGCAACCTCTTGTAGAGACAGCAGGAGGGGCGGCAAGGGAGGAACCAGGGTGGTGTGGAGGCTCTGGAGTCCGGGTGTACCAGCCGCTGAACAAAGTGGGTGGGATCGAGTCGGAGGGTGAGGCAGGAAAATAGTTCGTCAGGAACACATGATGGAGACACTGACAGTAAAGACAGTTTGTCATCGGCTGACAGGCGGCAAGTGAAGGGAAGGGAGGGGTGGGGGGGTTAAACCGATGTCTCACCAGCCCCAAGGCACCAGACGGTCAGCAGCAGTCTTCAACCTTTTAGGGTGAGGAGAGCGACAAGGGGAGACCAGCAAAAAGGGAGTTGTAGTCATCCAGGTTTGAGAAGATAAGGAAGACAACTAGCTTGACTGCGGTATCGGTTCTTAGATGTCCACGTATAGGTAAGAAGATAAGGAGACAACTAGCTTGACGACAATATTAAGGACCTGGCGAGTTCTCACTGTTTCTGGGGAGGACATGTACCTTGTGACCCAACCCTCCATAGACTGTCACCACATGATATGCACATAAATTTTAAGGTCCATAATTATTTGTCGTTATTTTTGTTTACTGTTAATCGTTTCAAGATATCAAACAGCAAACAGATTCAATTAATGCAAAGTCCCATGACGACCGACTCTTCTAGCCTCCACTATTATAAAAGTCGACATCGACATCCACGTCTAACATCGTCGCCAGGTGACAGGGTGACAAGTAGACTGGCGAGAATCCTTATTTGCTGTTATTGGGAAGAGTTAGTTAAGCAAATTTTCTCTCCAAGAAAACACTAATATTGAGAGAAAATATTTGTAGACACTGAAGGCCGCGTGAGGAAGGAGATCTCAGCTCAGTGTCGGGTGCATTAGGACATGCAGCTACCCGTAGAAGGCGCGAGTCAGGAACTCGATACACCGGAGAGGTCTGTTTAGTAAACCTGTCACCTGTTCAGGTGAGTAGATTGAAGCCGGGTGTTGGTAAAGAATAGCATCTCCATCTATGACTATACGACAGGGTGCTCATGTCGTTCAGCTGTTGTTCAGTTCATGTCATCGTCATGGAAACACTTATCGAGGTCGTCATCTTCGGAACCGAGCGGCAGGCGAGACTCGACGACAGTTTTCATCACTGTACCTCCACAAACCAGACACTGGTGAACTCATCCATCGATAAGACATCTATCATCGCTGCTGTGTCGTGGGTTAAACACAGTTTTGTGTGTCCCTGCGCCGGGCGAAATAATTCAGTGGCAATAAACACGAGGAAAGTTCTGTGGCTCGGATCTCTCGCTGCGCAGCAGTAGGGTTCGTTAACATCACTTTAATCTTTTTCATCCTTTCTCTTTAAGAGAGTTAATTTCTCGACATTAAATTTTAAAGTGTTGGTCAAGCCTTTCATTTTGAAGTCAAGGTGAGTGCGTGCGTGGTCACCACATCCTGTCCTCGCACACTCCGCTGACAGCCACCTGAACCTCTTGACAAAGGTTACCAAGGCAAAGGTCGGCTCGTGAGGTCGGTGATGATAGGGTCACCGCTGGGTTCTGACTGCATTGACGAAGCAGACAAAACAGGAAGTCACAACACAAGTGTAGTGCCGAGTGGAAAATAAAGGTCCACCTTGAATCCTCGAGGTGACAGCAACACTGACTGTCACATTGTTGATACACTTGATGATGTAGCTGTGTGACAGTCGTAATGAAAATGCGCCTCGTGATTCTAGAGACTGAACTACTGCAAATTAAACATGTTACATCCGAGTTATAGTGTCTGGCTGTAGTGACTGGCATCAGGTTTATATAAAGACTAATAGTTTGTTTTCCGCTGGACATGAAGGCCTGTGAGGAGTTGCTGGGTAGCCCCTTCCCCAGCCATCCCACCCTCAGGTAAGTCACTGTTTTACTTTCAGTTAATATCAAAACTACCATCAAAGATTTTACCGAGTATTTGACGAAATCCCCATGTTTAGGGAGCCAGGGATGATCCTATGCAGGGCCGTATCCTGCTGACTACCGAGGGTACACATTGGAGATGAGAATATTTTAAATAAGATGTGGAGCCATCGCCAGACTAATGGAAGAGCTCGCAATGACTGCTGCTGAAATGACAGCTGAAGACAACGGTTTGAAGAACATAAATTACAGACGACCAACATTATATTATTTTATCGTTTGACAGGTACATTTTAACACCTGTACTCGTGGACATTACCCTGACATTGTTGCTAAAGTCGGTCTGTGGTCCAGGCAATGGTCGAGTCGTCTCACTGCGGTCGTCTGCTGTTGGCAGTGGTGGTGGTGTTGGCTGTCGAGTGTCGTGGTGGTGGTGGCTTATGCCATACTGTGTTTATATCACAGAAATAACTATTCTTGTCTTCTCTACTACCGAAAATATTATTATCCTATTGTTGACTGTAACGAGTGACCATTCCATCAAGTAGCTTCTCTCCCTCTGTGTGTGAACGTTTACCTTTGGCTGATTGTCACGAGGGCCGCCACTCCTTACACTGGAATGTGTTGATGGAAGCCACAGGTCATCTTAAACAGTTTTATCTTAGTTAAAATGATTTTAGTTTAATACCTCCAAAACTGTATTGTGCACCTGTCTGGGACCTTTGTATGAAAGTGTTTTGACTGAAGACATCGAGGGCCTAGTGGACCAAAGTCCAATGTGTTGTTCAGCTGGACTCCTGTTTGAATGTGACTTGTTATTGTTTATACAATAATATACACTACACTGCATCCTAGGGTCGTTCAGTGTTTTCACGTTTCTTTGTATGTTCGTGATTACTAATTATTTTGTACAACGCATTATTTTGTACTCGACATCCCCGCCTGTGTCACCGGACACAACAGTACAAACTGTACACACACTGTACTGTGCACATCAGCCACGTCTGTTTACTAAATAATAAACACTATGAAATACAGATGCGCAATGTTTACTAATGGCTTATGAATGTTGCATGCTAATATGTTTTTGTTTGTTTATTTTTTTTTTGCTTGATTGTGGTGGTTTTTGTTTTGGGGAGAGGATTTTTCTTATCTGCTGTCAAATCTTCAGTCCATCACAGGGCAATGAACACGCATGTTTCAGTTTGTGGCGAATCGTGTCTTCAGATGTCACGTGTCCGTATGTTTACCTGCTGACGACACATCGGAGAGGGATGCCGATCTGTAATCTGAGTCCCTCTCTCTCGTGAAGCTCAAAGTGGCAGTCAGACATCCTCCCGTCTTTATTCTTGGTGGGACAGAGAACACATACAGACACGGAGGTATTGAGTCGCGTGTGTCGTAGTTTATGTGGAGATGCAACATCTGACTTCCTCAACATCTACTTCTCTATTTTGGCAGCACACTTTTCTTGCTACTTGTTTCCATTTTCCGATCAGATGTTTTGACTTGTGGAGACTAGCCATGTGACCTCACAGCATGGAGACAACGTGTGCTGATGAAGCAGCTGTTGTTGTCCCGTACACATCGCGATAAATAATAATATTATTACATTACATTATTATACTGACCGGTACTTTATTTGTGAAGCTTGTTTCTTTGATGTGTCAGTCGCTTCTAACCACTAAAACATTGTGTTTACATTGTGTAATAAAAATCCAGAAGTAAACAGTTTACCAGAAAGAAAATAAAACAAGAAAAGTGAACTTTGCTATTAATGTCCGACCAACTCGTTTCCCACGCGGTCTCCGAGTCTGAGACGAATCTATCTTCTCTGTTTATTTTCTATCGCAGGATCATGTACGTATAAAGTTGGAGTTCCATCAGACAAACTAAACATTCCTGTTCTGTCTCCGCCTCATTATCACAGGTACTCGAGGAAAGCCGCGCCGCGCATCACAACACAAAGTTTTCTCCAGAGTGTCCTTGAACTTTGAACTCAAGGTAACGTACACGAAAAAGTTGAGGGAAGAGTTGAGCGCGAGCAGAACGTTCATCAGCGCGTCTGTGGTGACGACAAGATTACAGTGGCGCCCCCACACCTGAAACCCTGGTACCAGCAGCCTCAGCAACGACAGCGGCACCCGCGGACCCACGCACACGATGTAGATACCGGAAATGACGATCAACATCCGGGTCAGGGCCGTCTCCTTGACACTTACAGCAGAGGCGTTGGTCTTGCATGCGCCATCTGACCGCCAGCCGCAGCTGCACAGCTGTCACGATGGTCGAGCTGGCGACGATGACGAGGGAGCCCCCGGGGACCAGTGTGGAGAAGATGAAGACATCGAGAACGTCCATCAACATTTTGTTGTCTTTGTAAAGTGTTGACGGGGTGATGATAACATCAGTAGTGTTCATCGTCTTCCCGACATATACCGCGCAGGTGACGTCGTACATGAAAGCGAGGCTTTGAATGCCCAGACAGTTCACCACGCATCCTATGACCACAACGCTGATCGTGTGCTTAAAGCTAATGCGCATGCGCTGTAGGTGCAGAGGAAATAGCACGCAGAGACAGCGGTCGACGGCGATGAACATGCTGATGAAGTTGGAGGCGAGCGAGAAGCCGGCCTGCACGGCCACCAGGCGGTACCGCACCAGGCTCGCCAGCCACAGGTCGTACCACCACGACCCCAGCACCAGCGACACCATCTTCTCGCTGTAGCGGAGGCTGATGACCAGCAGGTACAGCAGGTCAGCCACGCCCAGGCAGAACAGCGTGGCGGTCACGTGGTCTCGCAGCCCCTGGCGGAGGAAGATGAGGAGGCTGAGGGTGTTGGCGAGGGTGCCGGTGACGAAGAGGAGGGGCAGGAGGCCGACGTACACCACGTTCTCCAGCAACTCCCGGGTCTGCAGGGTCATGACGCTGGAGGAGTTGGTGCAGGGCAGGAAATGCACCTCGGGAACGATCAGACATGCTTCTCTCCCCTTGCTGACGTCGTGCGCCGCGGTGGCAGTTGTCGTTCCTTCCATGATGGTTAGCGCATGTTTACTGGCAGAGGGCGCCACTTGTTCTCTCACTGCACCTGACGTGTGGCATCAGATCTGCTGTTATCGATGTTTCTTGCTATTTATCGCAGTTATGAGGATGCGACATCGAACGTTTTTCTCCGAGACTGAGCGAGAATTATTTGATTCTCTTTATTAAGTTAATCATCACAGGGCACGTTTCGCTGTTTGCCAATATTTTTTTTCTACTTTAGACTTACATCGGGGGCTCCAATAATTCCCTCCTCCTCATGTCTGGCATGGTGCGTACAGCAACGAATAAAAAAGCTTTTTGTTATTATGTGCACCAAGAGTCAGTTTCTCTCTAATTAACTGCCCATTGTATTTCGCGATGCATGTCCCTGCCGCGATCTCAGTACAAGAAAATCTCGTATTATTATTATTAGCAGACGGATGCCGCCATCTTCTACTCTGCTACTTGAGAACTTGAGTGCATTAAATATCAGTAAATCATGAAATTCAACTGTTATGACAATTATTAAATAGTTTTGTGTAATAAAATACTGCTCACCTTGTAACATATGTCACTCAACAGCCACACACGTGTGTGTTCATGTGCGTGTGTGTGTGTGTAGGGGGAGGCAAGGTTACAGGGCGAAAGGTTGTCAAAAAGACAAGATTCTACTATCAGTAATCACAACATTTAGTGTGGCTGACAGACCAGCACAACACAAGCCGATGTATTAAACACACAGCACAAGTATTTCACACAGCAGACTGTCTTGTATTCACCAACACCTCGATGTGCAGCTGCATGTGCATGACAGCTGCAAACCGTCTTGTTAGCAGTACAGATAGACAGACACGTAGACTGGACAGTTGACAGACAATCAAACAGACAGCACAGCTGAGAGTCAGGCAACTAAACTACAAGACAGGACGACTGACAGGTATGTAGACAGGAGGACAGGATTTCTGACAGACAAGACTGCCGATAGACAGACATGAAGACAGTGCAGCTGACAGAAAGACAGTGCAGCTGACATGTATGCAGACACAAGCACAGGGCAGCTGTCAGATGTGTCGACAAGAAGACAGGACAGCTTACAGACAGACATGCTTCTACCGTGAAGACAGTTACCGACCTTTGACCTTGTGACTCACTCTCACTCGATTTTGTCTTCAGTGGAGACACAAAGAAAACTTCCGCTGCAATCTGAAACTTTTTTCTTTATTTCCTTGAAATAGTTGAATGGTCAATTGACAAACAACCACAACTTCCCATCACTAAGTCACGGTTTGTGAGAACAGCGGGTTCACCCAGCTACTTGAGAACTTGTCGACTTCCGGCGACCCAGGAGAGACAGGAGAGCTCCGCGGAACTGCGATCCTTGTGTGACGTAGAAGACGAACCTGAAGGCGCAGTTGACACTGGCAGCGACATCCTTCACAGCCACAATCGTGTTGAACAAATTTCTGGAGAAGAGTGAAACAAAATAAAGTGAAGTGTAGCAGCAAGGTAGGGGCCACCCAGCTTTATTCGTGAAGCAAGTGGACGAGAATGTATGACCAACATAGTGTGACGCGCAAGTTCATCTGTATGCTCATCATGACCAAGCATAGTGAGCACAGTGAGTACGGCGGGATTTGAACTCCTGTCAACAGATCACCACGCGACTCTTCAGACCAACTCGACCACTACTTATGGACCACTACGATGAGACGACTCGACCACTGCCTAAAGATGGTAAAACTTTTTTGGTAAAAATCCCATGGGAGCGCACGGGAGTACACCACATGTTAAAACTGAGTTTGCACATTAAATATTTAACACACGTGATCCATGGACATTCAAAGCGTCTGTGACTACAATTTATTGTATTTAAATCATTGACTTTCGTCAGCAGATTGTTTATCCCTCTAATGATTCTGGCGATGTCAGTTTGCTGAAACAAATACTTTATTTCATTATCCTAGTTTGTCCTCACCTCGAGTTCGTCTGTGCAGGTTGTTCTGGTAGCCTGGTCATCACTTTTACAACAGTTTTAGCCAGTTCCGATGTGTTTAGAATTTTAAAATGAAAATCGTTCTTAAAATAATTCTAAAACGTCTGAGCAACACTTCTAAACGGCTTTCGACAAAATTTTCTAAAAACCTTTGTACAAGCCATTTTGAAGGTTTATATATATATATTGTGTATTTAACCTATAACCTCGTCAGAAACTTTGTCTAAAAACACGCTTTGTGCGACATCTTGACACTGTAGTCGCGCCACCTTGCAGGATATATCAGAAGTGAGACCGTTAATCTTTAAAATGCGATTGTGCAAGAGATGAGTGGGGAAGAACAAGTTTTACCTGAGCTCTAAACACGATGTTCGTGGACCTGCTGTGTGTATGCGTGTGCGTGTTCATCACACGAGGTGTCATGGAGTCTCAGACAAGTTTATGGCTGACAGTAAAGGACAGGGTGCTACTACCCAAATCTCGAGGTCAGACTGAACTCCGGCCAGAACTTCAGGGTGTCCTTCAGGATGGCTGGCAGGACGCAGACGATGTGCAGACAGCAGACCGCCACCAACATCCGGTGCAGCTTTGCCTCCGCCTTGCTCATCGTCATCCCGCCTTGCGATTGGCTGCCGGTCACTTCCTGTCGCCAGCTATTGGCTGACCTCAGGCGATGCTTAATGACGACCGTACACACCGTCACCAACAGCAGCGACAGCACTGGGAATCCAAAGACGACGACGATGTTGTCCAAAGTGTCGAAAAATACAGCGTGGGCCAGGTAGAAGCTTTTGAGGACAATTTAAGAAAAAAAAAAACTTCATCAAAACCTAGGAGTTAGTCAATAATTCTTGTGAGGAGGTGAGGCCAGTAATGAGGTGTAAGGGTTGTCGTCAAGTAGCATGTGTAGCGCATGTAGTACTGAACTAGACCCATCAAATAAAACACAAACTTGTGGAAAAAAAACTTGATAGGAGTGACGAAAAGGAAGATAAATATATAAAAAGGAAGCGGAATAAAATAAATTTAAAAAAACCTAGTCAAGAAAAGGACAGAAAAAAGACAGACTGATATAAAACACATATAAAGAAAGATGAAGAGTGGGAAGTTACCTGGATGACCCGATCTCATACAATACTGTACTCAGCTCCATGTCGTAAAAGCAGCTGACCTCGAATTCAAACCCATTCATGATGAAGTAGCCGACAAGTAAGATAAAGACGCTGGCGATGCCGACGACGACTACCTTCAGGCTGCACGAGTTGCGGGCCTTGAGCGGAGATAAGATGCTCACCAGTCGCTCCACGGCGGCCACCGTGGTCAGAAAGTTGGACATGAAGAGAAAAAGGGTTGCCTGGAGACAGGGCAAACAGAGCAAACGACAACATCCTATAAATTTATAGAAGTTGTAGCTTAGCTTTGTGAAGAGATTTTAGATGATATAGATGAACATCGCGATGCTGTGACGACGACAAGCAACTTCGTATATTTGGTCATCATATACAATGTCTTGACCATCGGAACACACACACACGCACACATATTACATCTACACGCACACACACACACCCGTTCCTTTCAGTTCTCTGACCTGTCCTAGTGTTTGTGAGCTGACGGGTGCAGCCAGCACCACACAGGCCTGCGGCAGAAAGCAGGTGAGACAGAGGGAATGCCCTGAGGATCTCACACACCTGGCATAATCACAGAGCTAAGTGTGGAGTTTGTGTGAAACCACTGCTCCTCTACCTTCCTAACAATGTGATATTTGGTGACCGTGTGCTGCCAGACAGAAGTCCCCAGCCGGCCGTGCAGTGACGTCAGAGTCACGAGGGTCAGACGGATGGACGTCTGCAGGATGAGGAAGATCAGGTCGGAAAGGGAGAGAAGCAGCAGGCACAGGTTGATTCTCCCTCGCAAGCCGAGTCTGCCAACAGATGGCAGCACTGACAGGTCGGGTATCTACCTCTTTGCCGAAAGTCTACCCGAGTCAGATAAACTCCCCTCAGTGCAATGACATACTCTCTTCTAACTCTAATAGATATTCCCCTTAAGGGAGCGCCAGAATTTTTTTTCTTTATTTTTTTTTTTTAGGCAAAGGATAATAACTCGCCAGTTGGGAATTCCCCTATACTCTCCTACCCTCAAAGAAGACTAACTATGACAGTTATTACAGTTACAGTACCTCATTAACGACGATTATCACTATTGTGATAACTGCTGATAATTAAATGTCATTTGAGGTAGAGGCAACAAAAGATCTTTATTGTAAATTTATTCACATATCAAACAAAAGGTGAGCAAGATTTCCAACCTGTAAAAGACGATGCAGCTGAGACTGTTGGTGACAATGCCCACCAACATCAGGACGGGCATGACTCCGCAGTAGATGACCATCTCCAGCACACGCAGGGTAAAGGCGGAAATGACGTCACTGGAGTCGGTAGCCATTTTATTAAGCGTACAACCTACAGCCTGGAGACAGACTGCTGACTGTGGTGTTAGTGCTTGTGGCACCGTAACTAACATTAGTCGCACCATCAACTAAAGTCATCCTCCCAGACACCTGGACTTCTGTCCTCGGTCCTCACCTGACCAGACTACGTCTACAAACACAAGGACGGTGTCCTTCCGTGAGCCATCACAATAAAAGTCAATTGTGCTTTGAATAAATAATTGCTCGATGTTTTAGCCATAGTTCATTTAAATTTAACTGCAAAGAATCTCACATCTTGTCAACTAATGTCAATCCTCTCTTGACGTTCACATGGACAGAAGTCACATGGTCCAGTGTCTGGTCTTCTCTCCTCCTTGACTCCTTCTCTCAGCAAACTATACACTGCGCCATTCGTCTCTGAGAATAGTCATGTCGACCAAGATAATCTTAGAAATGGAAGCACAAATCTTTTAGGGGATGACACGTCGACAAATTATTCTATTATAATTCTTGCTGTTGTTATTGTTGTTGTTGCTATAACAAATCCTGACATACAACTCTGACTAACCGCCCGAGCTTCATGAGTATGTGTAGACACGGGCGTTTTGTAGACGATGATGTTTAGCTGTTCGATACAACAATCAAACCCTCCGCCATTCAACTGGCCGTCCACCGACTTCAAGTCTGACAACAAGCGGTAAAGATGTTTGTCGAAGGAGGACTGGGGATGGAGTGACAGCAAATACAAGTTCAAGAGCATCTGAAAGCTGGCACAAAGATGTGAAAGTCGTCACCTGTGCAGCCGACGGCAAATGTCGGATGGATGTTGGTGTCGATAACAGGATGGACAGATGACTGCGAAGATGCTTTGTAACAAAAAACGATGAGGTTGGATATGTGGAGGCTGTGCTGAATCTTAATATCATTGAGAGACGAGGTATTGTCGTGATGAGATTCATTTTCAAAGTTTTCACACACACACACACACAGAGGCATGCATGCATACAAGAAACACAAACACGTGTATGTTTGCGCTGTATGTGTGTGTGTGCGCCCACGCGCATAACCAACGACCTAAAAAGAGTTAAATTTTACGAGTTTTATATTTATATTTACATTTATAAATATCACATATACACACGTCCCCATACACACACCTCTTAGAAGTGACAAACCCTTCATGACCCCCACACCTTTATTTCTGTGTGTGTGTGTGTGTGTTCGTGTTTGTGTGTGTGTGTGTGTGTGTGTGTGTGTGTGTGTGTGTGTGTGTGTGTGTGTGTGTTTTGTTTTGTGTGTTTTCGTGTGTGTTGTGTGTGTGTGTGTGTGTGTGTGTGTGTGTGTGTGTGTGTGTGTGTGTGTGTGTGTGTGTGTGTGTGTGTGTGTGTGTGTGTGTGTGTGTATGTGTGTGTTCGTGAGTTGCAGCTTGTTTTAACCAATCAATGTTTGTACTCAGAGCGCTGTGATGATCGACACGATGCAGCAGAAACAAGTTTACACTTTTTCGAGTGTCTCCTTCAGTTTATTCCACAAGATCAACATATGGATTGGATTTTGTTAATTCGGTCTTCAAACAATTGTCTCAGTTGGTAAACGTCTTGAAGAAACAAACCAAACTTCATAATGAGTCCCACGCCTGATGCTCTCGACCAGAATAACTCACCTGAGATGTGGAGGCCTTTGTTCTCCTCCCTCGGTGAGCATCTCAGTGTTCTGTGTGCATCTTCATCCAGCATCATCAAAGGGTTCATTTCAGTCTCAGTCAGTATTACCTTTGTTTTATTGTCTGCTTGTGACACCTGTTGGTGTGAGTGGTCCTTAAGGCTTACTTCTGTTCCACCAGGTACTTGCCCTCCTTCTCCCTTCCTGGTACAAACGCACTTCTAGGCGGAAACACTTTCTTGGGAAACCTAAAAACCAAGCAGCCATTAACTTTTCTAAAATCTCGGCGTTAAAATTGTTAGGAACTGTGTGGATGAAGTAGTCAATGAAGGATGAGGAACAATGTGTGTGTTAATGCCACCTGCTGGAGAGCTGCTGTGATGGTAGCGAGAATTCCAACCACTCACCTGCTACACACGGGAACTCACTAGTCACCTGGCTGAAGGAAGAGTACATCACCTTACACTAACAAACAAATTATTTACACATTGAGAGGGAGTACTTCCCTGCACACTGAGGGTACAAAATATCTTAATACACTGAGTGATGACGATATCATCTGTACACTCAATAGAATAAACCATTTATCTATGACTGGACTGATCCCACTTTGTAGCTAAATACTGACGAACTAAATAACCTGAGCAGACCATTGGCAGGTTCAGATTCACTGGCAGCGTTCAGTCTTTGTTGTTCTCGGTAAGAGTACAAAGTTCCCAAGAACATTATCTACTGTAAGAAGGCTTTTGATAGACTCTGGTGATGAGTGGAGGAGATAAATGGAGGTGATGTCTAATTATGGCCTCTTCCCCCCAACTGTTGTACTGGCAGGTCGGCCCCCACCTACAAACCGGCTTGTTCCAACTAGAAGGAAGAGCCACTTGACAAGCCTCCCACTGCCAGTCATTGAGTCAATAGGTCACGTGGGTACTGAGGTACACATACATTATTTGTACGGGGAGCATATTATGTGTACATGTTCCCTGTATCTTCTTCCTTAAAATGTGGTTTTTATAGGTTGTGAAAGGTCTAAAATGAAATAAACGCACAAACAACGCATCACAATCATTTACACACGAACGCGCGCACACACAAAAGCTCTCTCTTGCACGCACGCACACAGTGAC
This sequence comes from Pomacea canaliculata, assembly GCF_003073045.1. NCBI lineage: Eukaryota > Metazoa > Mollusca > Gastropoda > Architaenioglossa > Ampullariidae > Pomacea > Pomacea canaliculata. Next base: position 772,376 of record NC_037602.1, read on the forward strand.
AGTGATAATGTTCTATTTATGTGGGTTTTAATATAAAACTTAATAATTTTAATAATTTAATATAATCATTTATATTACATCTATCACTGGCCTAATGAAGAATATCTCAGACTGCACGACTTCTGTAATAAATCACAGGCCCTAGCTAAAGGGAAGCTACTGTACAGCAGACTTAAATCAATTATTATGACGAGTAGCGCCCCTTACATCGTAACTTCAAAATGTTGGCAATGAACATGGCAAGGTTTTCACACTCCACACACACAAATACTATTTTTGTAGTAAACTCTCCTACAGTTGTGTATAGAAAGTGAGGCTGGAAGCTCCATACAGAGAAGGAATTCAGCTCTGGTCATCATGTTCCAGCCATGGCAGCAGTCAAAGTCGTCAAGGTGCGTGGTTGTTGGCTTTTCTAATGATTAATTTAGTTTTCTGTGCTTTTTAGTGCCTTCTTTAGCTTGCTTTCATGTCATACAAACCTTTTTTATGTGAGTGAAATTAGTGTGTGTTAGTATTAAAAGTACTACTACTAATAAAAAAATTACAAAATGTGTAAAGCTCATACTCACACACCTAAGGAGCAAGCTCTTAGCGCTTAAGAACAAGAACGAAACATGGACAGCAAACGAGGGACAATAAAAAAACAACAACAACAAAACAAAAACAAAAACAAATAGTATGAGCTATAAAAGAATCAACAACCGTACTAAATGAAGAATAAAATCAAATAGAGAAAACAGTACGAGGAACCAAATAATAAAAACAAGAATCAAGACACCATCCTCTCCGGCAGGAGGCCTTTATTAACCATTTTATCAATTAATCCATTAAGTGCCTGACTCTAGTTGAGTTTTATCACTAATCGAGTAAGTTGTGCATGTGACCAAACTCTGTGACTAGAGAACGAGTTGTCTACCTGTGACGGCCGCCACAGTCGTGACGTGTCAGCACAGGTAACTGGGAAAATCCGATTATATATATATACATTTTTATTTTTTTCAGACGGCTTTTGAAGGCAGTACACTTTTTCACACAAATCACGCAAAAGGTTTGTAAATATCATTAAAAATATTATACTGTATATGTGCGCTAAACTTGATTTATGTAACACTTGAAGGACTTTGTTTAATATTTGATAAAACAAAGAAAAAGAAAATATCATTTAAATGCAGACGTTAAGCCCCCACATGGCAAGGTATGGTAAGATAAAGGCTTTATAACAACATTCGGCACCTAACATGTGGGGTGGGTCCGGAGCTTTCGGGTTACAGTTTGAGAAAACCGAGCATCCGATGGCGCTAGCTAGACTCGACTCTTTTGTTTGCCGGGTATCCACCTCCACTCACCGACATCATCTCAGTTTTTGTTTGCTGCTGCACTGCCGGGTATCCACTGTTACTGTTACACCCACTATTTTTTTTCCTCCTCATTCCCCTCTTCTGTTTATTCTCCATGTCTGACTATATTTAACTTCAGAAAAATTTCTTGGGTTGTCGGGTTCTTACCCACAGCTGATGAATCTCTGAATGGATAATGTACCTCAGAATCAACCATCATGCAATAGATTCACTGTGACCTCTGACCGTGCAAACATCTTCAGAATAAATAAGGTTTGGAGCTAACCCATGCAGGGCCATGGATGCAAAATACCCATGGATGTCAAATATGGAGAAACTATTCGCTATCCTTCTATCCATCTGAAGCTGTTCCTGTCTCTTTGTCCCTGTGTGTTTATCCTGCAAACCACGTTTGTGGAGTGAGAACCGCTTGTCAACATTAAAATCACGGCCTTTGGTCTCACACTCGTCCATTGTGCTCCCGACAGTGTGGAACTCGATCCTTGTCAGGATGAGAAACCTGTCGTCTGGAACCCTCCTGACGGAATCCAAACATATCCCCGCTGTACAAGAGCTGTGAAAGCACCCGGGGTGGCACATGGCCAGATGTATTTCTTATGAACTGCATTCCTGGCGATGTCAGATAGATATTTCTAAGGAATATATTCACAGGCAATTATGCAGTTTCTTTCGCAATATAACAAATAACAAATAAAACAAATCATTTCTTAAGAAAAACATTCACAGTGATGTGAGAAAGTATTTCCTGCTGAATCTTTTCACACCAGAATACGAGATTTCTTTTGAAAGCTATGTACAGCAATATAAGACTATTCTTTATGGAATGTATTACAGCAATGTAAGAGATATAAGAGCAATGTATTCACACACACACACAGGTGCCCAAATCCGACTGTCAAGTCCAGTTATCAGGTGAAGCGCGTGCAGCAGCAGGCGACCAACAAATTGTTTCAATTGCATTGTCTCCTCAATAATTATTTCAGCTCCGCGGTATTTCACTCTCCCAGTATTTCAGTCTCCCAAGGACACTGCCACCTGATGACAGCTGATGACCAAGGGACTACCTGTCATCATCATTACACCTCAAGGCCCCGCCAGCCTAGCCCTATATCAGCACTGACACGTGTCACTGTGCCCTCCATTGACTGGAGTGTGGAGGCTACAAGTGGACACACAGTCACGTGGCCTTGTTTTCACATTCAAGTATTTGGCTTGTTCCGCGCTTGTACCATCAGAGACACCATCACTCACCGGACATTGCTGGAAGATTTATGAAAATGTACGAAACCCACATCAAGAGGCAGCATGACCTAGCTCCCTGTGCTGGTGCAGCCTGTAGAACAACGGTAAATCATCCGCTTATCATATGAGTGATAGTCGTCAGCTGCGTTGTTCAGGTCCTTCCCTCACTTCTCTCTCATTGTGTTCACAGGACTGAACTCTGAAGTGTTGTCTGTACGTGGCACGTGTTCACAGGACTGAAGGCAAAAGGTTTCCTCTGCTTTGTTACCCTCGTTTCTTCCCTCACTCTCTAAAATCCCCCTCGTCGTCCAAAGTTACTGAGGAGGAAGTATATTGTATCAGTAATCCGCCAGGCAAGCAACCAACCACTGAGCCAGCCATGCAAGCAACTGTTTCTAATGGTTAGTGTGCTCAGTTCTGAATGTCGCCGGTTCAAGTCTCACTTTAGCCAGTAACTGGTAAACTCTTCTTACCCACCAGAACCTTATCTGCGAGCGAAGGCAAGAGTCGGCAAAAAGACGGGTAGACTACAAGTTGTTGTACCACACAGTTCACTGATTATATAGCAAGTAGACTATGGACCCCTTGACATGTTTGCCCCTACAGTACCTGTTCATTGTTGAAAGGCACGTTGGGTAACATGTATTAAAGCATTTTGAAATACCATATTTATAGGTTTGAAATGCTGGCTGTAAACTCAAGCTGTCATCAAAAACCCTCAATGTACAAATATTTTAATAAAGCGAGTGAAATAGAGGCTCCTACTCATATTAACCCTAGTAATCTCTTGGACTTTGTAGACTTTCAAGACGGGAAGACATGAAATCTTTTCAACACTTTGATAGTGCATGAGAACAGTGCTGTAACATCCTGGCAATAATGTAGCTTTGTACAGTACAGTCTACACATAATGTAGCTTTGTACAGTACAGTCTACACATAATGTAGCTTTGTACAGTACAGTCTACACATAATGTAGCTTTGTACAGTACAGTCTACACATAATGTAGCTTTGTACACTGCAGTCTACAATAATGTTTCTTTGTACAGAGCAGTCTACACATAATGTAGCTTTGTACACAGGCAATACTGTGCATAGAACACTGTCTCACAGACTTTATTCCTTTTATACAACATGTCACATGTTACCGAGGAGATGTTAATATGACAGTCTATACACTACAGACATGACACATCTTACTGGGGAGAGGATTACATGACAACCTCTACACTGAAGTATGTCACATGTTATCGAGCAGATGATTACATGACAATCTATAGACTGCAGACATGTCACATGTACCTATACACTGAAGCATGTCACTTGTTACCGGGGAGATAACAACAACCTATATATACACTGCACTCTGACTTACATCATCAGGTCCATCACCTGTCCTTCTCCTCTCATGATGTTGCTCTCGTGAAAATAGTTACCTTTATATATGCTTATCAAATTTGATATTGGTTAAATATTAATGGAGTTCAAAGGTCGTCTTTCTAAAACAGACTTTTGACAAAGTTGAGTACAGAGAAGCAAACATTCAAGGGAGGTAATATTCATCCTCTTAATTCAAATAAATACGATTGGAGAGTTATCTTTCTTGGCACCAGGTACTCCCACCCTGATTCTGTCGCTGACGAGGCCAACAAGTGAAGTTCGGGTGGGGTGTTCCTCGCTGCACCCTGGTGTGACCTCAGCAAGCGGTGCAGTGACCCCTGACCCCAGCCAGGAGGCGAGGTGGGTGCCATCATGTCGACCAGCAGACGACACCAGACGAGAGGCCACTTACACGTCTCCAGGAGGTCTGCTCCTTCGTCATCCACACTTTGAGCAGACGACATGTGACAAGCTACTGGTTGCTGAAAAAAAAAAAAAGCGGTGTGCGGTGGCGGCGTATCGATCACACCAGCGCGTGCACGCCAGGCTTGTCGTCATCACTCCTTGTTGTTCTTATCCCTGCAGCCTGGTGCACGCAGTCTCAGCCCTCAACCCTCAACCTCAACCTCATAGATGGTGTCACAGCTGCGGACACTCGCCAGCTAAGCACACAGTTCAGTCCCACCCTGGTCCCTACCCTGGCTGCCTTCCTGGAGCAGCCACCATGGTGTAGCACGGACACAGGTACACAGGTACACAGGTACACCTGAGCCTACTGTCGCCACCTCATCCTCCACACAAGGATTCTGTAGACTGTCTCCGTCAGTAGTTCCAACCATCAAGGATCTGGTGACTGCATCCGCGATGTGTGTGGGTGAGGACCACCCGGTGTTCGAGTATCTACACGGACAAATATTATTCACCTTTGTGTAATGCGACAGACGAGTCATCATGGCTGCGAAACCCAGGTAAGGCCTGCTTCCCTCTCCACCTCCTACAGACAGCATGTTACTACAAGTATTGAAGATGATGTTAATTTATTTTAGGAGATTACAGATCATTAATATTTGCAATATATCAAGGTATGGAAAGTAATTTAGGCAGGTACACTGACTGTCATTCACACTATTGACTCGTCTCTCATCCTCATCCCACGTGACCACGGAGGGCAGGAGACTAAATCCACAGAAGTGTAGATAACGATGAGGGTGGAGCTGTAGGAAATAAGAAAAAGTGATATTGATGACTCATGGTCCTGCTCAATGGTGGATGATTAGCATTCTCATCGCACCTTATCACAGCATCTCCTCATGATGTGTGTAGCGAGCAAATATGTGATGAGACAACTCTCAGCCTGCAGCCCCGCTTGTCGTCTGCGCCCTCCCCACCCCGCTGTCTGAGTGTCCGTCCGCTTGTCCGCTTGTCCGCTTGTCCATTTGCCTACCTCCTGTCTGGGTGTTTGTCTGTTTGTCTCTTACACACACACGAAGAAACACTTTTTTCAAACGTGTAAGTAAAGAGGAAGATATGTACGAAAACTGTAGACACTAGACAGTACGTGTGTTTGCTCTGAAAGTCTGTGAGGTGTGTGTTTGCATGAGTGTGTGTGAGTGTGTGTGTGGGTGTGTGTGTGCATGTGTATGTGTGAGAGAGAGGGAGGTGTGCGTGCTATCGTGTGCGGATGTAGAAGTAGTTCCCTTGTAAATTGTTCGTAACTCACTACCAGCTTTCCTTGTAATAACAACATTAACAGCTTTATTACGGGTATCTCTAACACCCACTGTGTAAAAATAGCATCAGTAGTGTTACTACGGGTATTGCTACTAGTGAGGTGGCGGTGGATGAACAGCTTCAGTAGCATCGACACCAGTAACAGACAGTAGTTGTAGCATCACTGTCAAGTACAGAACATTGTAATTTCAGTGTCAAGTAGCAGACAATAATATCTAGACAGGTGCTCGCCGCTTGTTCAGATAAACAAACAATCACTCCCCCGCGTCAGTGTTTTGTAAATATTTCATCGTCTTGTGTTTCACTGAACCTACAGCAAAGCTTTGCAGTACAGACAGAAATAATGTTGGGGAGAGAAGCGCGACGCTTGGCACTGACACTGGCCGCTAGGTGGCGGTGGCAGTTCATGACATCAAGTGTCGTCTAACGACCTGAAGTGCGATGTAAGTACTGCACCAGGCCACAGGACTGCGACAAGCAGCAGACGACATCAGACAAACAGTGGAAATATTGGAGACAGTGAACCTGCTCGACCCTAACTAGTTCCTTGACCCCAGATGAACTGCTTGACTCGTGGAAATAATGTTTGTTTGTTTGTTTGTTTGTTTGTTTGTTTGTTTGTTTGTTTGTTTGTTTGTTTGTTAGTTAGTCGCAACTGACAGAGTGCACAGTCCGTGTCACTGTCGTCGTGAAACTAGTGTCACCTGCACGTGCAGCAGGTAAAACCTCCACAACCGCCATTTGAGTACAAATGTAACTCGGGTAGATGATGACGTCAGTACAAAATGTCCGAGGTAACCCGGAAGTTTGAGGTAAACACATTGTTTACATTGTGTCGGACAAACTGCACACGCTAAAGTTTGCACTAAACAAATAACAACACTAATTAATTCTGAAGCAGGGTGTGAACAACTGATGACCTCGTGCCAACCCTCACATATCAGTTATTTACCTGATGTTTACTGATATTACAAATGGTGGGGTAGAAGTCAGGGCTAGCTGTTGTCTTCTGAAACCTTTGATGTTGCTGGTAAGTAAAGTACTGACATTGTGGCACTGGTGCTCTACTGGTCACTCGTCAGCGTCATCGTCAGATAACTCGTCAGGTCAGTCGTCAGATAACTCGTCAGTCTCATCGTCAGATAACTCGTCAGTCTCATCGTCAGATAACTCGTCAGTGTCATCACACAAAACACAAATGTCGGCAGCTGCTGGTATCTTCGTAACAGTCGCTTACAGCATCTGCCTCGTTATCAGAGGATTATCAGATGATAGATGTTTTGTGGGCGGACGAAGACCAGGGCTGCACCTGATAAAGTCGCGGACTATGACGGGACACAGTGCCACCCCTTAGGTTGATGGGTACCTGCTGGTGGATAAGATGTCATATGACAAGATTATTAGGTGGTCAGAGTGGGGTGGGTGAGATGATACTGCCTGAACTTCATCCCCAGCTCATCGACGATTTATGGCGCTGAGTAAATGACTGTAACAGTAGAGCCTGACGACGTGTGCAACTTGACTGACACCACAACAACACACAACAACACTGGAACTACGGCAAGGGGAAGCTGGGTGACGGGTGGAGGTGTTTGACTGACTGGCAGGGGACACGACTGGGAGACTTGTCAGTGGAATATTCCAGGACTGGCATCAGGGCTACAGACACCAGACTACAGACATGAGACTTGCTTCTGTGTGACCTGACACTTCTGTACTCTCTCTCTCTCACACACACACCACCTACACACACACATACACACGGACAACACAACACACCTACACACAGGCACACAGGTACCCATACTTCACTCGCCGGTAAGCAAGAGGATATGAAGGGATTGTCAGATGCGGCCATACGTGTGTTCGCGTGTGTGCTATAGTAGTTATATACTATACATATCAACATGGATAAAATAATCATGACAACAGCAGACACAAATCAGCCAAGCAGAAAGGGTTCGCAACACACTGCTGCAAGACACTCCCTACACACTACACACTTCTATTACAATATTCTGTCCATCAAAACAACATCATACAACATATAAACAACATGTAGGAATGACTAACAATCCATCACAACATCATACAACATATAAACAACAACATACAACATGTAAACAACATCATACAACATGTAGGATGACTGGCAATGAAGGGGAAGCACAAGCTGTACAGGGACGACTGCTGTACGAGCCACGTGCACGTTATGCGAGTGGAGAACGTTGACGATGTACAAAGACGACAGATGGCTGCCGACGACAGCAAGTCGCGCTATTGATCCGCCAGGTGAGAAACGACATCGCAGTCTGACGACAGGTGAACGCGGCAACTGCTTTGAGAAATTGCCGACAGTTTAAAACTTTAAACAGGGTACCTACCCCATTTGACACTGGTTCCGTTACACGACAGGAGGTCACACAGCAGGGATCAAAGCCAGGAATTATCGCCCCCTACCCCTACCCCCTGGTCCCTGCAACACACACACACACACAAACACACACACAAACACACACACACAAACACACACACACAACACACAAACACACACAAACACACACAAACACACAAACACACACACACACACGTGTGCATAAAGCATATGTTTAGGGGGTGGGGTGGCATGTTTGCAGTGACCGTGGCTACCTTTGACCTGTGTCATTTTCTGTCGTAGAGACCCCCAGGGTCCCAGTCCGTGGGCCGCCCCACACAGCCGGTGGGCCCGCGCCCTCAGCACACGAGACAGCAGCGCGTGGGTGGCGCTGACCAGGGTGGGCTGCGTGCGGTAAGGTCGCCGTCGTGCCCCTGGTGTTGTTGTTGTTGTTGTTGTTGTTGTCAAAGCCGCTCTTTGTCGCAGCGTGAAGTCGCCTTTTGTTGTTGAATGTGTTTTTGGTGTTGTCGTCGGTGTTCTCAGCAAATCTCTCCGCACTTGCCGGGTGCCTGGTGCAGCTGGGGTCGAGTTTCAGGGATCAAGAAGGAGAAAAAAGCAGAAACTTGATGGAAACTTTGGATTCAGTCCAGTTCTCTTCATCGCCAGCTTGTCGCCAGAACAGTCCTTTGTCCTTTGTGTCACGTGTGTGCGCGTACACGCATACAAAGCAAGGGAAGGAAGCATAAACATCGACACATGTGACACACTCGCATTCAGCTGTGGCCCACACTGGCGCCGGTGCAAGTAGTCAGCAGCACCACAGGCCTCTTGAGTGTGTCTGCCAGACAGGCACAGGTCAACAGTGATGGAGACAGACGCCGACAGACAGCAGCTGGGACAGTTATGTCAGCATGACATCAAGCAGCTGTATGTACGACAGCTGGGACAATCATGTCACCACGACATCAAGGCAGCTGTGTGTATGACAACTGGGACAATATATATCAACAGGACATCAAGACAACTGTCTGTATGACAGCTGGGACAATCATGTCACCACGACATCAGGCAGCTGTGTGTATGACAGCTCTATTTCAGTATCAACGGTTACAAATGGCTCACACAAAAGGAAGCAGACGACAAGATGAAGAATACACCAAGTGCTGCCCACGCGGATCTGCCTGTGGATGCTGATCCTGCTGTATGCTGTCTGCGCATGCTCGTGGCTGGCTGGTCTGGTGACGTCAAGTACCATGGAGGTACAGGTAACTAACGGCCTGCGCTGCTCTGAGTAAGCTGCCAATCCCGGGATCAACTCTCACCTGTGATTATGAGGAGGAAAAAACCTCCTTAGCAGGTGAGGGCCAGTCTATGGTCACGTCTCTTCATCCTGAGCATCCCTGACACAGACTTCAGCCAGCATCCCACAGTCCCTGAATGTGTCTACACCCTGGGTGTATTATCAAACCCTGGTGTATGGTGTGTTGGTGTATCGCTGTTGATGTCTGTGTGTAAACTTCATTTGTACCTTTTTTATTTTAGCTTATTGTTTGCTTGTTTGTTTTTGTTTTGGAGGGTTTGTGTGCTTTGGGGATCCTTTATGTTAGTGGTAGAGCTGAAGGTGTGTGTTTGGCTCCAGGCCACTGACAGACGGAGCTAGCTATTATCCGGGTACCGAGTGTCTGGTCACACAAGTAAGTCTGGTCACACCAAGCAAGGTTGATTAGGTTAGCCGCTGGGTCGTGATCACACCAATTCAGTAAGTGCACCATAGAGGACGGCTTGTACTCGCATCTCCAAACCCGAGGAGGGGAGGAGCAGAGTAGCCTGTTGATGATCCTGATCTTAAGTGTGTGCGTCTACACTTGTACTCTAGTACACTTTGTCTACACCTGTATACTTTGTTTACATGTCTACATGTTTACATTTTGTCTACACCTGTCTACTTTGTCCTGGCCTCATGGTATGAGTTGTTTGTGGACTTGAACTTGTCACTGTCGCCCAGTGTATTTTATTGTAGAGGAACCTGCATGAGATGGTGGTAGAGGCTTGTGATACAAGTTGTCTACACTGTAACAGAGTACGACTTGCTGCTATTTAAGGTTAAGATGCTATTTGTGGTGTAGCTTGTAAGACAACAACACTGTCACCATAGCTTCCTCCTTGTCAGCTGAGGCCCTGGGGGAGGAGGAGGAAGCGGAAGGGCACAAGATGGGGGAGGGAGTTGTTTTTGAACTCTACTCGGGAGGTCTGTTGGCTCATCTCCGATTTGTTGCATGTTCATAATTTCCGGTGCATTTCTGAGCATTGCCAGTGGTCACGTGACATGCCGGCCGATCTGGGCTGACTTCCCTTTTCTCCGCGTTAACTCCCTTGATCCCTAGGGACAGCATCGTTTACTGCCGCGAAAAATTCAACGGAAGACAGAAAGTTAAAGGGAAGGCTGCCAGGCGCCTTTCATCCACCAGGTGCGCACGGGTCAACGAGAGGGGGAAGGCAGTGGAGGGGGAGGGGAGGAGCTGGGGTTGTGGACACAGAGGCCGGAGAGAAGGGAAGAGAGTATTTCCCAACAGCTAGGGAGGGGAGGGGTCGGGGGTCGGAATAGGGGAAGGCAGGGGGCTGCTGGCAAGTTTCATTGTAGGCGATGGAGAGGGAAAAAACTGGAATTGAGGATGATTAAATATTCCCTCAAGTGGTTGTCCAGTCAGAGCCTTGAGAAACCTCCGGACGATCTGTAATCCTGTAACACGGATTATTGTTTGGCCGCCTGTCCCCTCGCACGCACTGTGGTGAGACTCACAGACACAGTGGAGGACTCACAGTGAGGGACTCAGTCACAGTGGAGGACTCACAGTCACAGTGGTGGGACTCACAGACACAGTGGTAGGACTCACAGTCACAGTGGTAGGACTCACAGTGAGGGACTCAGTCACAGTGGTAGGACTCACAGTCACAGTGGTGGAGCTTACATACACAGTGGAGGGACTCAGTCACAGTGGAGAGACTCACAGACACAGTGAGGGACTCACAGTGAGGGACTCAGTCACGGTGGTGAGACTCACAGTCACAGTGGTGGAACTTACATACACAGTATTGAGACTCACAGACACAAGTGTGGGACAAACGCGGAACACGACGGGAAGACAACACAGAGTATGAATGACATCAGTTGTCTCCCCATGTGAGCAGCTCATCATGGATAAACTCACGCTCATTCTCTTCAAGTGGAACGACCTCGTCCCTCGTCGCCGCCACAAGACGACCTCGTCTAAACGTTTGAGGTAAGACGACATGTGTACACTCGCTAACAGTTAGCCGAGGGTTTAAAGTGACTGGTACCCTTGTCTACAGACCCGAGGTTAGCTGAACCTGTTATCATTGTCTCTAGTCTAGACGCTAGGAGAGATGTCTATCGCTATGTGTAGACACCCGAGACTTTTATTGCCAACCATAGGGTTGCCTCTGAAATTTTCATTTCCCATCCTTGTTAGCGTCTAGTACTTATCATCCACGGTGTTATTTGTGAGGGTTGCTGACATTATCTGTCAACTGATGAAGTGAAGTTGTGACGACTGTCATCAACGTTTGAGGTTCTAGTCCATGAATGGAGGGCTGGCGGCCTCGGTGGTCCCTCCATCAGGAGAAGAAAACGACTTTTGCCAGAAATGTGTTTCTACATGTCTCACTTCTCTCTGTTTGCTCCTCGTCACAAAGATGTTGTGCAGATATCGCACTGTGTACATCGTGTGGGATTTTTCCTGCACATCTTTGAATTTTATATATTATTGTTATATATTATAGTTTGTCTTGAACTTTAACATTATTATATCATGTGGAGCCATTTCCCTATTTTATCTCAGGTGTCCATTGCTTTAGTACAAGATGTCAAAGCGAGCCGATGTTGCACATAAACATAATTCACGATAGTTTGCATCTCGGACTCGACAGACACGTGAGTGAACAGCCACGAGCTTAGACAGTGAACAACACCTGAGCACAATACAGTGTTGGCAGATTATTGCGCCAGGTATAATTCCCGTCTTGACGAGGGTCACACGTCGTCACAGGTGTTTCCACAATGAACGTGACTTACAGCGACACACTGCACACAAACAGTCACGTGACAATAAGGTGATGCTACCCACAAACAAAGGGCAGTCATCGACACGGGTATTCACGGGTACTCACGAACGTTCACACAAAGCCGTTGGAATAGCTGCCCCCTAGATATACACGACAGTCACGTGACATAGGCATATTATTCATTTTTCTACCTCGTCAAAAGCTAGTTTTGGTGGTGGGTGTAGAACAATATCACACACAAACACAATCACACACAAACAAACACAATCACACACACAGTCACACACAATCACACACACGATCGCACACAAACACAATCACATGCAAACACAATCACACACAGTCACACACAAACACAATCACACACAATCACACACAGCTAACCCCTGTATCTCCTCCCTATCTCGCTAGACTACCCGCGGCTTAGCCCTATCACAGCTGCTGGCAGAAAAGGAGACAAACTCCTGGAACAAAGGGATGAAGCGATTTACACGTTAAACCTGCTCGTGCAGTCCTCTCATCTTATTTGATCGCCCCGGTCACGTGGCTTGTGAGCGAGGAACTCAGCGTGGCTACCCAAAGTGTGTCTGGGGGGCAGTGGGGGCAGGTCTGGGAGCAGTGGGGGAAGAGGAGGAGGAGGAGGAGGAAGGAGCTGACTGTAGGACTCGTCCACCTCCAAGCTCTGGGTCTTAGCGCGGCTTTGGAAGGTTGGGTCCAGAGAGGAGGATGCCCACAAAAACCTGTCGCCGTCGCTCTGTTGGCGGTTTTAATCCCTCGTCAGACAAAAAGGCCGATGTTTTCACACAGCATCACCAATCTCGTCTTGATCCTTGTTGTCTTATCGCATGACTTTGCCGTCGATGTCCTTAGCATGACCTACTTTGGTTCCTTCTCTCTCCTCCCTCACCTCTGACCGCAGTTCACATTTGACCTGGTTCTGACGTCATCTCCCGCCATGTTGACGCGTCCAGACACACGAAAATATCAAAATTGAAATAACAAAGTTTTAAGGTATAGCTGAAACATTGTTTTACTTGAATTATTGGAATTCTTATTTTTGACTCCATTATTCAGTTACCTTCTGACCTCTAACCCCCGCACTCTCTCACTTGCTCTCTCTCTCTATCCCTCTCGCTCGCTCCCTCTCCTTAATCATCGCATCTTGTTGTACAGCTCGCGTCAATATTGGGCGCTCGTCAATACCGTCGCCATATTTGTACATTTCCTTAGCAGACAATCGAAGGGCAGATCTCTCCACTCAGGCGCATTTACACCGTCACGTGACTGTAGACAGAGAACACACTACGTGTGTGTGTGTGCGTGTGTGTGTGTGTGTGTGAATGAGCCAAGACACACACACTGATGGAGTGAACTGTTTTCACGACTCACGTGGCTATTTGTTCCGCACGTGACGCTTGTTGCCCTACACTGCGCATGCTTGATGTGACGTCATTCTTTGCACGACCCACTGTTTTCCCTCGCCGACCGCCTCGACAACCTAAGTGTACAGCAGACTGAGACTGAACCCTGCTCACTCATCTACGCACCGCATCAAACCTCAGGACGCGATGCTCAGTCCAGGCCTGAACTGTCTGTACTATATGAACTATCCGTACTATCTGAGCTATATGAACTATCTGTACTATCTGAACTATCTGTACTATCAGAACCATCTGGCTGTTTCTTTCTGCCAGCGTTCACTACCTACCATGGGGTGACTTGAACAGTTTCTAACCAGACCAGGATCCGGGCGACTGGAGGAAACTAGTCTCAAGTGTTCTCGATGGGTCGGAGTGAATTTAAGGATTGTCAAAGGGAGGGGGATGCTGGTTGTGACACGTGTGAATGGCCGGACTTTACTTTTGTTAATTCGTTAGACGATGAAGGCGTAGAGCAGGTAGAGCTGATGGTCTTCTGTAAGACACAAGTGAGAGGACTGTTGCAGTTCCTAAGACAGGTAGAGACCGGCAACTGTCTTGTTGCTACCAGTATGTCGTGGTCCCTGCACTTCAAGCTCTGCTTGTCGAGAGGATGGAGGTCCCCGAGTGCTGGCTCGTCTGCTGGCGGCGTTCAGTGACACCTGAGCGGGTCACTGTGTGAAATCGTTACCTGCAGGTAGGCAGTAGGTAGGCAGTATGTAGGCAGTAGGTAGGCAGTAGGTAGGCAGTATGTAGGCAGTAGGCAGGCAGTAGGTAGGCAGTAGGTAGGCAGTAGGTAGGCAGTATGTAGGCAGTAGGCAGGCAGTAGGTAGGCAGTAGGTAGGCAGTATGTAGGCAGTAGGCAGGCAGTAGGTAGGCAGTAGGTAAGCAGTAGGTAGGCAGTAGGCAGGCAGTAGGCAGGCAGTAGGTAGGAGTGAGGGACGTGCTGAGGGCACCGGCACCTGCACAGAGAGATACACCCGTCCCTGCTATCTGCGGATAGTCACAGCGGATAGTCACAGCTACACACGCAGTCAGTACGTTTGTCTGGCAGAGGACGACGATGACCAGGATTTCACAAAAAATATGTTGAAAGTATTAGTGTAGATGATGATAGCTTTGGAAGTGGTTAATGAGGCCAGTCCGAGCCTGGATACAGACAGTCGCACTCACCAAGACAGACACACTCGCTCTCACATATTGTTTTTTAGCCGCTAGCAACACACACACAAATACACACACACATACACACATAAAAGAACACTTGATACCTGAGTCATACAGCAGGTATGTAAAGAGCTAACTCGGCAAACTGCTGCTGACAAGGTGTGTGATTCTATATTTAGCTGCCGTCGTGCAGCTCCCTCTACTGGATGGTGGCTGTCAGCCGGGAGGTAATCACACCCTGATCTGTCCCTGCACGCAGTGACAAAGTCGTGCGATCGAATCTCCAGCGAGGAAAAAAATCGTTTTTTCATGGAAGCTTTTTCCGAGTAAAGTATGTCATGATGAAGATGTGTCGCAAGTAAACAAACAGCTAAACACAACAAATTACTCATCCTGTCGCTTTCTTTCTCGGGTCTATGGAATGAAGTATATATATAATTATATCTCGCTCAGACAGACAGGACCACCGATGATTGAATCTTCTGGTTTGGTTGACATGTTGGGGTCACGTGCCCGGGGTCTGACCAGCTGACTGACCTGACGTCTGGCGGACGGACAGCGCGGCACACGCATGCGGCAATGACGCAGCTGCTCAATCGATGTGTTGTCTCAGGCACGGCCTTGACTGGTGGTGGTGTTGGTGTTGGTGGCGGTGGTGGAGGTGGTGGGGGCTGCTAGTGACAGTTGATAAATAACTTCATCACTGGTGGGACTTCGCCACAACCGTCTTGTCTCTGGATACAGTGATGCCTCCCTCCCCCTCACGCTCCCCCTCCCACAACCCTGACGCTTCCTGTCGGCATGTCAGCCATGGATCTCGTAAGACCTTCAGTTTGGAATTCTCTTCATAACTTGTAATCCTCCCTCACCTTGAACCCTCCTTTGTTCCCCCTTCAGCCCGATGGCTTTCTGTCTTGGGATACCGCGGTTGTGTCTGTGTGACCGCTAGCGTGCGGCCCTGTGTGCTGAGTTCGGATCCCTGTTGATCCTGTTTGATATTTCTGTGTGTGGATGGCTACTAGAGGGATGTGGCCTTGACTGCTGACACAAAGTAAAACTCCCTCCCACCACCACCACCTTTTTAATGACCTCGCTTGTTTGGATGGTTCGTTCGATTGTTCAAACGCGGGTATCTACTGGGGTATACAGGTCTTGTCATCAGGGACAATTCACCTGTCGATAAACAACAGAAATGCAAGCCTACAGGTAGAGCTCTGCCACTGCAGTTTACCTCCAGACACCTTTGTCTGAGCTACTCCCTCAGTCCCCCCGTCCATCGCCCACCCGTCCACATCCGTGTTGTAGATGTTTGCTGCTTTGAACACCCGACATTTCCCACGTGGCTCCATCTCTGTTTGTGTGATGCCGTGAATGGCAAAATCCATGTTTCATACTCTGCCAGACTTTCATCTCCATTCTCCTTCTAAAGGCCAGTCGCTGCCATCGATAAACAATTAAAAGGGCGTGTAGCTGGTAGGTCACGTGATCATACCTGGCAGAGCTAGTGAGTGAAGTGCTCACCTCCTGTGAGTAATACTGTGAGTAATACAGAGAGTAACACTGTGAGTAATTCTGTAATTCTGTCACAATCCAATTCCACCTGGCTAGTAGTCGTGTGGGGTGGCGGTAGACATCTGAGGGTACCTTACCTGGGGTAGTGTGGAGGTAAGTCAGGTCTGTAGACTGTGTCTGTGACAGTCAACTGTCGTGGGTTCACATCTCGTGTGTGGCACAAGAGCTTTGTCATCTGTGACATGGTGTCTCAGCTTGTCTGACTTTGCCAGTCTCTTTAGTTTCTGGCTTCAGTCTCATGCTCAGGATGGGGGGGGGGGCAAAGGTCAGGGATACAGCACCCCGCCATCTGTAATTAAACTGATGTGGAAACAAAATATTTATTTGTTAGACAGCGAGTGACGACATTCTTGAACTGTTATCTCAAAGGAAGGTAAATGTTCTGTTTGCTTTCCTGGAAATATCAAAGAGTGAAATTAAACATGTAGATAGTGTTACGTCACTAAAATGTACTTCATGCTGACATGAGGTCATAGGTGTCCGTAGGTCACTGTACATGAGGTCATGGGTGTCCGTAGGTCACTGTACATGAGGTCACCAACTCAGTTCCAAACGAAACCCTTGTACCTGACGTATGTGACTCTACATTACTTAGGGAAAGCGGGTTGTCGTTAGAAGCACTAGTGTACGAAGGTCTCCGGTTCGATACTTGTGTAGCGCAGCAAACTTTCCCCAGGTACCCAGCTGTTAGTAAAGGGTACAGGGGTGGGGAAGGTAAGGCAGCCAGGGAGAGGAGATGGGCGCCGCCCTCATGTAAAGCTGGCCCCGACAAAAATGGGGTTTCTAACCCCTGAAAAGGTCAGGGGATGACCTTTACCTTTAGCCTTGCGTCACGTTACCCACATGAGGCTTCACTAAGCCCCTCTACAAGACACTATACAAGTCTCCGTACTTTGCAGAGTTCCCAAATGAATAATAAACGCACATGTGATGGTTTGGGTGTCCCCAGAGGCGGCGTTAGGAACCGTTAAGAACACGCGGGGCCTGGGGCCGACCATCCGCGCGGGGCCGGGGTAATAGAGTACTTGTATCAACATCCCTATTGATATGATGCCGGAAGCACTGATTTATATACAGTTAGATAAGCTGGATCCATTTCGCGAAATAACGCACGAATTTAGTGTTTTAATTGTTCTTAACCTTTCCCACCGTTTGTGACAGTACCGGTTTTTTCTTAAAGCGAAATAATATGGTGACGATAACTTAATAAACTGCTTGTTGTTATTGTCGGGCTTAACGTGAAGACATGGGTTCAATAATTTGATTAATTAGAACTTAGAAGTGTTTTCTGAACGTCAATTTTTTTGTCACAACTTGTTTAACACAGCTGGCAATATGTCATAAAGATGACCTCGGGGCTGAAGCTCGGGGCCCCTTCGAGAGCGGGGCCTTGGGCGGCCGCCCCATTTGCCACCCCCTAACGCCGCCGCTGGGTGTCCCCATTCATCCTAGTCTCCCAGTTCATCAAGTTCTTATTTGTTGAGTGTCACTACTTATATATCACACTGTCACTTGTTGTAGTTCATACTGTGCATACTGTGATATTACAGTATATATTGTCACATGGACACGTTCTCCCTGTGTGTGTTTACACATCTGTACTTACATCACACCCTCATGATACATCACACTATCTATATTTGTAGACCGATGCAAGTCTCGAGGACCCTTGCTGTTAGTATTTACATTACACCATAGGTCTTTACTTACATTCCAGCTTTTACATTCCTTTCACACTGTTATTTATATCTTATTACTCTGCTGATACTGAAGCTCAGCTCCTCAACACCCGGGGTCAACACCGGGGTCAACGTCCAGTCTCAACGGCCGTCCTCAAGGACCTGTATTAACAACAATCTTGTCTACTCGAAGGCTTGTTTATTTTGTTGACAGACAAGTCCAGTAACCAGTAATCCCGTAAACACAGCCATAGTTTGTGTACTTGTCTGTATTTGTTTACAAAGACTCGCTAGTGCACCGATACACAGCCTCGCCGTGCACTCGAGGTATAGCAGATACCCGACTGAGGTAGACAAAATTGAAGTAGATGTCGCTGATAGGTCGGGTAGATAAGGGGCACAACCCCTTACAATATCATTGTGTTCTCGGAAGTACCTTTTCGATTATTTCTTGGAAGACAAAAAAAAAAAAAAGTTCAGCTGCTTAACAGCGAGGTTTGTTTGGTATCTTAAAATATATTTCTGAAAGTGTAGAGTGTGATATCCCCGGGGTGTACAGACAGTAGCACTAAGGGACAGCTACCTCGTGCCAACACCCAGTGGCAGCACCTGACTATGATGTTAAACACTGAAGTTGATGGTGTAGTGACTAGTCCAAATGGCTTCTTAATGGCTTCTCTGGTTGTGTTCGCTGTGGGTTAGCTTTGCTGTGGACTACATTTTATTTACAATACACATTTACAGGGATAAACACACAGTTGTCACAGCTAAAAGTGTTTCTCGTAGTAAACCCACTTATCATCGGCAGACTTAGATAAACCGCTATCTGTGCCAGTAAACCTGTTTGTTCTGGTAAACACGTTTTATCGTGGGTAAGTGCTGGTGGCGCTTAGAAAAAAACTTTGCCACGTGCATGGCATCAGTTCCAACATCTTGCCCACCCTGGCATTGTTCTGAAGACAGGTGTCGCCACAAGAAGCTCACAGGGATCTTTAGCTACACCAGGGCTTGTCAAGGGGCTGGGCCACGGGGTGGGATCAGTGGGTGAATGTGGGAGGTACCCGGTGTTGAAAGCTACTCACGACGCTGTGTGAGTTCAGTGCTTTGTGTGTACTTGTGTTGGGCTTGTTTATGTTTGTTAGTGTGTTTGGACACCTGCTCTTACGTACACAGCTGTTTGTAACCACCGGTCACAATGATGTACGTCCAGAGTTTTACATGTGTCACTGATGATCATTACGACGACGATGACGACGATTGAGGATGGTTGATGATGATGATGATGATGATGATGATGATGATGATGATGATGATGATGATGATGATGATGATGTGTATTGACAGCGGAATATGCGAGCGCCTGCGGTGTCATCTGAGCAGCCTCTGGCTTGAGGTCATCGTAGTGACCTTGACCTTGCTGTCGTCACTGGCCATCACGGGCGAGCTGCTGGTCAGGTTCGACATCCTGAAAGGTCAGTAACTGACTGCCATGAGGGCGATATCAACACATGACACAGACAGACAGGACAGGAGTGTTAAATATCGTCACGTGATTTATCGCAAAACACAGAAGTGGCTTTTTGTAACATTTATTTTGTCTGACAGATGAAGTGTTCATTTTTACATGTCCTTCCATCATGCCAGCTTGATGACAGAAAGCATGTGATTTGTACTCTCAGTCCCCAGCGAGAGTTGCCTTGACAACCAGTCGCTGCGGTCAAGTGACTCGGAGTCCGGCGCAAGGGATGTCACCACAGCGGAGACCACCAGCGTGTCACCAGGTGGCGCACACGGCGCCCACACCATGGACATCGTGCGCAAAGTCTTCCACTACATCAGCCTCGCCATCGCCGCCGTCTTCCTGGCGGAGGTCAGTCGTTAGCACTTGCCGTCTGGGCGCGTGGTGAGGTCACCCAGTGCAGGGGTCATCGGTGTTGACCCTCACGTGCTGCACGTCCTGGGGGTGTCATGGTCTTGTGGCTCGGGTTCCATGTCCCGGGTTCCAGCAAGCCCCTGTCGGGCGGGAGAGACAAACCTCTTGCCCCTTGTCCTTTGACCCACCCACACGATAATCTGCTCGGCATGGCTCCAGCTGCACTCGTGACCTAAACACAAACTCATTCTGCCCACTTCGTTATTTTCTAGAAATTTTGGCTAAAACGATTATTTAAATGTAAAACTTCCCGTATGTTACACTGACACACAGACGGAAGTGCCTTACGCCGCCATCTTGACCTAGTTTGGCGCTGCTGAGTGTGGATGAGGCAAGGAATGAGTAAAGCTCTACTCACTCATTGCTGTCCATCATCCTCATCAAACATCGGGTTTCTGTAGACACAGCCTCGTGTCTAGAGGTCTAGGAGGCTTGCAGTGACGACATCTGTAGACCTGCCCTCGACCTCTGACACAAGCTCGTGCAGCTTGAACACGTGTCACGACCTTTAAAGCTAAATGTCACATGACCCTGTCTAGAGTTGCCTGCTCATAGCTATCACTCGTGAGTTCGGCTGATGACCACTCATCCTACATCTCATGTCTGTTGCTCCACTTCAGATCCTGCTCAAGATGGCCGCCTTCCGACTGAAGTTCTTCCTGAATCACTGGCAGGTAGGGTCATACCCTTACAGTGTCCACAGGTGTGTGCAGGTGTGCACGTAAAAATGTGTGCACACGTGTGTATGCTAGCGTGTACATGTTCATATCTGTGTGTACGTGTCATGGCCAATGAAAGAATTATCTGTACTGGTGTCTGTAAATGTTTCTGTTGTTACTGTCTGCTGTAAATAATTATAATTATTGTTCGCATATGTACTATCCACTGTCATATTGTCTCCTGAAAATAATGCTCACTGTAAATATTGTATGTGTATGCTCACTGTCAATCTCTCCTTTGTTATCATACCTTATGTTTATTATTCTTTTAGTACTTAGTTAATTGTTTAACTTATTCTTCCCCATAACGGGCGAGGGATAAACAGAAAAAAGTTTGTGTTGGTTACTTTACCTCTCGTCAATAAAGAATTATCATTGTCGCTGTATGTACTGCTGTATGTCGTTGTATTTACTGTATGTAAATGTATTGTTCACTGTACTGTAAATATCTACACTGTGTCTACACTGTCCACTGTAAATATCTACATTATGTCTACACTATCCACTGTACACTGCTTACTGTAAATATTGTGAGGAATGTCTCTACTCTGCCCGGTGCCAGAGCCTTATAATCTGACTGAAGTGTGTTTGGCCCTATAATCAGGTGCTGGACATGCTGATCGTGTTTGCCACGATGGTGGTGGAGGTGGCGTTTGACGTGGAGCAGACGACACCTGAGCTGGAGGCCGCCACCTACATCGTGATCTTTCGACTGTGGAGACTTCCACACACTTGCAACAGTAGGTACATGTGTATGTGGTGCACTGTAGTCACTGTAACCATAGACACCAGTCACGTGATGCAGTCGTATAGTATTAGCAGTAGGAGCTATAATACTAACATATTATCATTGGTAGTAGTGGTTGTCATTATTATTATTATTCAAACAGCTTATGAACAACTACCTGCACTACGACATGTCCACGACAAATGCTCGGCTACCAGAGACTGTGGTCGTTTGCTGTTTACTACATTTCCTCTTGTAGCATTTAATCCACATTTCAAGAAATGTGTTTGTGTCAATAATTTCTAACACTGTAAATCAACTGCTCCACACACAGCACAATTAACGGTATATTTCTGTAATAAGCAGCACTAATCAAATTCTTCTGACAGTCCCAGGATGCGCTGCATGCACCTCACAGAGAAAAGTCGCTCGTGCGACACTTGTCATTCTGATAATCATGACAAGAAGCAGGACTTTGAGGTATTGATAGATAATCTCTCGCAAGAAAGGAATTCTGGGAGTTCGTCAACAGCCGGTGTCACGATCTCAACCTTCCCCCCAGACAGACAGTCGCCCCACTCAGTGCGCATGCGCCGGCTGGCAAGAGATATGCATGCGCAGAGAACGTCGAATCGCTATCGTGAGAGATGGCGAGATGAGGAGTACCTTGAAGATCTGCTCATATGTCAGTATCTGTCAGTATCTGTCAGTATATGTCAGTATATGTCAGTATATGTCAGTCAGTATATGTCAGTATATGTCCAGACTCTAAGCATGTAACTAGTGTAAGACGAGAATTCGCTCACACACCAGACAACATCATGGCTTCCAAATAAAAGCTGCGAGACCATCAGTCACTTACAGACTAGTCACTAGTGCAATACATGTCTCCCATAATCGACATCCTCTCCTAGACCATCATTCGCTCATACACTAGGACACAATTTCTTGAATTTAATAATGCAGATACATCACTGAGTCATTCGCTGGCATTCCCGGCCAACTATGTCTCAGACATACCTGGCCTTGGAAATGGCCGATGGACAAGGTTTGTGTACAGTCAGAGAAATGTAGTCTTTACGGAAGGACACGTGACTCCTGAGCATGCGCACTTTTGAGAGGGGAATGGTTTTCTTGGGGCAAGGTTCAGATCCTCCCCCAGGCACCGCTTGTCTTCAGCCTCCTGCCGTCCCTCCCTCGCGACCACCTTGTGGCAGGCGCCGTCGGGCAGCGGCCAATCATCTTTCATCGCCGCAGGCTTGGTGCTGCAAAGAGGTCAGATGATGATCGTCTGTACTCTCGCTTCCTAGTCAGATGCAGTTATTCAGGTAGCGCCACCTGCTGTGTGGATGTAGTGTTAAGGATTGCGAGGAGGGGGTTTGCTATCATGCACTATGACCACCTCAGCTTCGCTCAAAGACATCGACTGGATTGAGCTTGCTCAAACATGCTGACAGACAAGTTTTCAAGTCTGTCTGTCTGTCTGTCTGTCTGTCTGTCTGTCTGTCTGTCTGTCTGTCTGTTTGTTTGTTTGTTTGTTATTTTGTTTGTGCATTTGTACAAGCGTGAGCGCAACTTAATCCGAATAATCAGGGCTAGCTGGTGTGTACAAACACTTTAACATCAAAGTCTCTTCTGTGTTCAGTCAAAGCCAAGGCCGTCCAGCGCTCCCTGGAGCAGGAAATCGAGGTGTGGAAGGCCGGCAAGATCAAGCTAGACGACAAGTGCAACAACCTGGAGATGAAGAACAACAAGCAAAAGGTCAGTTGCTTTGGAGACGGTTGAGTGATGTGCACTATAGTCAGTCCCGGTCACACTCTCCAGTCTCCTTGTTAGTCCCGCCTTATCCAGTGTCCCGTGTATGGGGCCCAGCAGAGAGGAAGTCGTGAGAGAGGGTTGGGGGAGATTGGGTTAATTTGAGTAAAACACAATATCAGCGACATAAACAACAAGACATTAACTACAGACAGGACAACATGTCAGAGAATGTGAAGCAGATTAAGTATGAAACCTGTGTCTGCAAAACCAAAGCAAACTACGATTTGCTCAGCATCCTGGTTTTTTTTTTAAACGAGCCTTCATGTATTCACCTGTTCCGTGATCGTGTGTATGTATGTACCTTCATACACACAGACATACATGCGGTCAAGTATACACGTATACACACAGTTCAGAAACAGGTGCGATTATTTGCTTTTGTTGGTGACAGGAGAAGACAGATCGGCTGGAGAGTGAGCTGGCCTCACTGAAGGCGGAGATGAAGGCCAAACACGTGTCTGCACATTCAAATACCACAGGGGCAGGTAAGATACAACAAAAAGAAGGGCAACGGTCAGCCGCCATTGTTTAACATCTTTTCTGGATTTCATTGGTTTGGCAATGGTGTCTGCCGTGTTCTCCAGGTCTTTGTTTGCTTCTCGGTTTCAGCACCTTCCAGCAACGCGCACATTCCTTTAGACATGGTGGATGGGTTGTCCAGTGGCCGTCTCGTGGCCCGACATTCTTTGTTACCGGAAGACACATTTACGCATGCGCAAAGCCAAAACAAAAACAAGTTCTCAGATAGAGAGAAACTACGAGCCGAGGAGGATGATGGAAAGCACAACGACAGACACGAGGAAGACGAGGACAGGGGCGATCGTAGAAAAGGAAGATACTTCCGGTCTGGCAGCGAGAGTTCTCTCTCTTGTCATGCTATGGAGCACGAAGTGCACGTGCAAATCGAAGACCGACCGGAAGTGCGCACCGAAAGTTCTGGGTATACGTCATCGCCAGAGTCGACAAGGCGCTTTCCGCTGCAGACGACACCAGAGAGAGGCAGAGGCCAGCCACACGACCGGGCCGCCCTCGTCACAGGTAACACTCCTTCACTCGCTCTGACACTCAGCAAGACAGGAGAGAAGTAGACAGCACAGATTATCTCCACATACACTGGCATTAGTAATGTTGTGCTGTTAATGATGTTCTTTGCGTTCTTCCCTACAAAGGAATTGTAGGTGTGCGTGTGTGTGTGTGTTGGAGGGTGAGATGTGTGTGTGTGTTGGATGGATCGGTGTGTAGGTTTTTTTGTGCTTACGTATACGATATGTGTGTTGGGAGGGATGTATCTGTGTGCAAATACCTGTGTGTTCCTCTCTCTCTCGCTCTGTGTATGTGTGTGCGTGCATATTTGCATAGCTGTGCACGTGTGACCGTCTGTGCTACAGGTGAGCAGCACGAGCGCGACGTGGCCTACGACAACGAGGGCTACAGGTGGGACGAGGCTGATGGTGACGTGGAGATCACAGGAGTCCTTGTGCACGAGATCGACGGTGTCAAGACCTACAGGAGCGCCGTGAGTAGTGCTCACAACGATGTTTTAATGTCAATATTTCATTGTAGAAGTGAAGCTGCGTTGATAAGAAACTTGTCTGAGCCTCCATTGTGTAGATAGTGTGCCACAGGTAGATGCAATGGCACCTAGCAGTAGAGATGTGCTTCAGTATAAAGACCTGCTGACCCTTCACCTTTCAGGAAGGTATCCCTATGACATCCTTGTGAGTGGGCGGGCAGCAGCGCGAGAGGACCACAGCCCTACACGTCAGCACCAGAGTCTCTGGAGTCCGGCAGTGTTGCTAGGCGACGCCACTGGTTCCATGCCAGGACGTGCTTTTTGCGGGGCGACTGTCAGAGACCACACTCGCCAAGACTTGCCATGCTCACTCCGCCTGGTCTGTTTACTCACTTTCACTTTGTCCTCGTGCCAACACAACTTGCCTCCAGGTCGGTGCCACAGCCCGGTGCCAACGGACATTATGCACATCGCCTTACTTACGATGCAGAAGGAAAGTCTTTCAACTTGTATTCTCAAACCCCTCTCGTGGCCTCCCTCTCCCAGCCAAGGCTGCTGCTGTGTACCAGACACTGGCAATCTCCAGGGTACTCAAGAGGTCAAGGATGTTGCGATGTAACCCCGCGGCCAACCACTGCCCTCGGTCAGGCTCCCTAAAGGTCAATGACAGTCAGCTGCTGTGGGCACCCAATGTCACTGGCAATGTCGCCGGGGGATTGGGGTAAAAAACATTAGTAACCTCTGTCCGGTAGCCTGGAGATCAAAAGAAAGTTTAAAGTGCAAATGCAGAGAGAACAAACTTAAAGAGTTGCATGCGGCGTTTCCATGACAACGTGATGTTCTGCTGGAGGTCAACAGCTGCTTGTGGTTGTCTGTACAGTGAACGTTTGTACATAGCTTTAAATTCTTGTTGGACCTGCAGAGCTTTCTGGTGGTATGTACAGCCACGGACTGAACTCCCATTTGCACCCATGTCCATTGTAGCCAGTGTGTATGTGTGTGTGTTTCTGTCAGCCTGTCAGTGTTCAGTTGGTGTGTGAGTCTGAGCGAGCGTGCAGAATCCGTATGTGTGATGTGGTCAGGTGTGGAAATACCTGTTTAATAATAAAAAGAAATTTGTTTCTTGTCCGGTGTCCTTTATTTTTCTGATTTTGCTTTCCATGAAACTTGCCTGAAGAGTTCTGATGTTGATAAAGTAGACAGAGCCGTCAAATGGCAGGAACTGCCTGTGGTGCCACGAAGTAAATGGAAGTGCATCAGGTCAGGTTATCTTTGTCAGTTGTATCGCGAAAACCATCTCAATCTGCTGATACCTTCTGGGATATCTAGCTGGGTATGCTTGCTATGTTTTGAACAGATATGTGTATTATCTAGAATGAATGCAACTTGTTAGACAACAAGAAGTGAACAACTGCACAATTCTGTAAACAAACTACAACAACGCCTACAGCGTGTGCCAGAGTATAGCACAAGCATCTGATCAATGTTTAACTAAACATATGACATCACTGTTTCTGGACAGCATTTGCCAGCCTCAAACTACATACATGATTGAGGCGAGTGTCATGTTTACTATAATTTTGTTAGTTTCTGAACAATGTGGATGAAATGATGTAAAAGTCTTTAGTCACAAGTAGTGTTGTATCTTTGGCTACCAAATGTTTTCTCTCAAGATGTTTTTCTCTTTTTTTTCATTCAAAAAGGACCTGGTGAGTTTTCCTCACACTGTACCTCTCTTGAACATTCATTCTCCTGCCACGTTCATCTTGCCAGCTAGAAAATCAGCAAAGGATATCACTCAGGATGTTACTCTTCCACTCCTTGTGTCATTCAAACAACAGCAGCACAAAACACATTTGATGCTTACACTTAATACAATCAGCACTATCAATATATATAAAAACTTCACATCAATGTTTCAGTAACAATAGTTACACAGTTATGCAAAAAATTATGCCTTTTCTAGAACTGATCTATAATTGTGTACACCACATTCACAAAGCACATCCACAAGATGGTGTTCACAAAGCAATTGGTATGTTATAAGCAGATCCACGTTAACATAGACACCACAAAAATTCTTCACCACTTTCACATTCTTGTTGCAAGCTACTTTTAATTTATAAGTGCCATACAAAGTTTTTCACATGTTAAGCTTTAAAAGCTCCACTTATTCTTTTAAGTAGTCTAAGAAACTCCACATACTTATGCCATTCAAAATAAATGCTTCGTACCCATGTGCATTAAACTTCGAAGGAGAAGGTTTTGATCCTATTTTAGGTATAATGACTAAGCATCTTCCTACCTCCACCCAGCACTCAACTGGTACTTGAATGGATGTATTTAGGCAGGTAAAAGGCACTCCAAGGAGAGGACTGAAACCTACCTTTCACTTGCAGAGCCCTAGACAGTCAACCACTTAACAGCTCCATTTGTCTACTGTCCTAGACACAATCACTGCTTACAGTCACCAGGCAATGACATTACTTCAATCAACATCCTCCATGAAAATAAGCTCACACACTTTATGGCACAAAATAATTTTTGGCAGCTCTATGCTATATTCTTTCTTACAGAAAGCTCCACAAAACTCAACAAAATGCATCTGGTTTCAGAAGCTCCATACAAACTGTTCCACAAGCTCTACAAATGCCGTTAACAACTCACTGATATAGAATTGATAAAGTGAGAATTAAAATTCACCAATAGTTCAAAAATATAAATCAAATAAAGTCAGGATATAGATCATATAAATTGAGGACAAAGTGCAGCTCTGCAGCTTTTTCTAAATAATGCCTTACGATTCCTTGAGCATGTTAGTGCTGGTGTGTGTGGGCACAACATAGCACCAGAATCCCTGAAAACAATGAACACTTTTACACCATTAGGCAGAAGACAAAAGTCCACCTGGTGTTAACAGCTGCTAAAATAATATCAGTTCTTTTTGTCACAACCAGCAAAAGGTGAAGAGGATAATTTTGTGCCCATCATGTGTACACAATGTTTGAGAAAGAAAAAAACTAGTCATGCTGATGCATGTCTGCATAAATGTGCATGTCCATATGCACAGCACATCCACATACACACACACATACATATACTGCAATGCAAATGAGTACAGGTTCAGAAATAAACAACAGTTCCAATCACATATTTACGTTCATGTTGAAGTTTACCCTAGTAGTAAAAAATAGACCTGAGTGCACCCCAACTCAACGTGGCTAAGTAGATTTGTTTTATTAAATGAACACATTCTTTAAGTCAGAAAATAAGACACAGTTCGTTTCAAAGCGTTGACAATAAATAGTATATAGCACACATGATCTATGATCACTCAGAATCTTTTGAATGTCCATCAGCTTAGAGAAGGTTCCATGTTTCGAACAGGACAAAGCTTGCTCAAGCCTTGAAAATGTTCTGTCTACCCAGCAGTGAATGGATACCTGCTCTTTCTGCAAAGGTAACAGAAGAAGAGGGTCAGGGTCCACCTCACGTCTGCTCAGGACCACACTAACAGCTCACTGTAATGATGGCCAGCAGGCAATGGGATGATACCTTTAACTTCATGTTAAGCTTCAGGTACATAGAGATACCACAGGGAGGAGTTTTTTACAATGTTCAATCCACCCTCAAGACCTTCAAACATTTGTATATTCCAATTAAGCAAGTGTTATTTCACCATCTCCCCATTTCAGACAGAGAGTTAAAACCTTTGAACTGGTAACACTTTTAGACATTTTTTATTTAAGATGTATTCACCAACGCTAAACTCTTAGAATTAAAACCTTACTTTATGGGTTTGAGTTTTGTAATATAAGACAGCATTTTTCTCATTATGACCATGATACAAGCAGTAGGCACATACAAAACACATAAACATTGTGCAAGACAATCACTTGCACATAAAAATCATTTTAAAGTTAATAGAAAATGACTGAAAGTAAAACTATTTACCAGTCTCTTTTGTGTCAAAAATAGTAAAATCTATAGCTTGCTTTCACAATCTGTAACAACCATACATGCACACAGATACAATATTTTGGCAGACACTGTAAAATCACAACATATTTTAGAACGATTAAAGTACAACAATTAAAAAATGTAACTCTCCAATGCTAATGATCTGTAAGCATAAACAAATCTGTGAATGTGAAATGCGTTTTCCAATATATATATATATCACTATCAAGCTAATGAAGTTTATTAAATCCAAAACTTCTCAATTAAAAATGAGGTAAGTTGAATTTTTGAACCCACAGAGATGTAAAAATATACTAAAAAGAAGGGAAAAAACCTGACTAAAAATGCTTTTTCTGAGTAAATAAACATATTTGCACGCTAACTTGAGAAAATATGAGTGTGTGTACATGTATATGCACATGTTCATGTATGAATGCATTTATCCACTAATTACAAGCACACCTATAGAGATGGGTGTACAACCCATTGCACCCAGGATATTTACTGCATAATACTGACCATTTCTTGTCAATGGATAGTGACCAAAGCTTGCATGACAAGTAGAGTTGACAGCCAGAGCCAGTGTTACCACAACTAGCATAAGCTGATAAAGATGTTCTCAACCCAATTCAAAAGCTTCCATTCAAACATACAAATAACCTGACTTCTTTGCTCCTCTGTACATCAAGTGTCTTAGACTCTATCATTGTGATATTCTATCCATCCACAAAAACCCACCAAAGTGATTACGATAAAAGAAATTTTGAGGCCTCTTTAAAAAGTCTTTGATGATATACAAATAGTTTTCATGAAATTCTAGCTGCTGTGCTTTAATAATGTTGTGAAGTTTCTTTTTATTTTAGTTTTTAACATTCATAATTTTTTAAAAGTGGTCAGAAAATCTACTTTTCCTTGACTAACACACATTCTCCCACTCCATTCCTAAAATATTTGTGTAATGTTGTCTTAATTTCTAATCTTGTATTTCAACTTGTTTAGTGTTTGCTTTGTTTTCCTTTATATCTCCTTTTGTTTTGTGCTTCCCCCTAAAAAAAGCATGCATTATTGCTAAATAAAAATGATAAGCTACTTTATCAAGTCACCTGTATGCAGTTTTTGCAACTGTGAAGTATCTTTTTATTCATTTATCTGCTAGAAGAAACATCCACCCAGCATGCCTCTACAAGCACAAGAGGCAAGCACACACAAAAGAAATGAACTTGCGCATCTCACATTATCACAGTCCAAGTACAACACCCTCATCAGCACCTGCAGGTTATGTCTGCACAGCTCTGCATGATCACACAAGCCTGGTCTCCATTGCCATTTTATAACACAGCCCTCATTCAGAAATCATTTGCCACATGTCTACATCACAACCACCTTTCCTGTCACCCTTTTGAAAAGATATCTGCACAACCTTGATCATCAGGGCCATCCTTTGCAAGCATATCTCAGAATCCTAAACTTAGAATAAAATTAAAAGATGGAAATTAGCTAAAAGCTTGTAAACAGTTTGACCATAACTGTCACTGAACAAACCATGAAATGAAAAGGAGAAACACAAAAGATATATACATGTATAAATACTTTCATATAGTAGTGGCTATGGAATGGAAACCACATAAGGCAAGATAAAAGCTATAGATGGCTAGCACTGATGCCATACTTCTTGTTCTTAAAAGCTTTTACATTCTCTCCCTTGCATGTTGCACCTTGAAACAAATTTCTTGGACAAATTTATGACCCTTTTCACAACTTTACCTTCTAATTTTTTCCAAGCTTACCTTACAAAGATGAACATGATGATCACAGTGAATTAGAGATATCGAGACCATCTACCTCACAAAATTTCTTTAAAAATCAAACCTCTCACAAAATCTCTACAAAGTCTGTGCTGACCTGCTTTGCTGCCCATTTAAAATATGTCATAATGAATCAAAGAAAATAAATGTTCATACAACAAACTAGCTCACTTGTAAAGTATGGCAACTTACTGAATATAATGCTTAAATAGAAAATAATGAACATTCGGGAAACAGCTTTTCTGAAAATGACAGACACCATCTACCCTATTCAACAATGAAGTATATGATAAAGAACAGAAGACAGTCTACTGGCCCATTTCTTTGGCATGGTGTCTTCGCTTGTGCTCGTTAAGTTTTCCACAGTGTAGTATGCCTTGTCACAAAACTGACATTCATGCTCTTTGATACCTGAGTGGCGCTTGAGGTGAATTTGGTATCGGTAACGTGTAGGGTACGCTTGGCCACAAAGCTGACATGTGTATGGCATATCACGTGTGTGTGCCACTTGTATGTGCAACTTGCGATGTCCCCGCTGCTTGAAGGCCCGGTCACAGTAATCACATTTATAGGGCGTTTCTCCTGTGTGTGTGCGCATGTGTGTCCGAAGGTCAGACTTGGTGAAAAACATTTAAAGCACATCTCACAGGCAAATCGCTTGTGTAGTCGTGCCTGCAGCATGGACTGTCGAGTCAGTTCATTGTAAGCTTCTACCCCTAAGGCAGGCCTGCTACTACCATTTGCATCATTGCTTTTGAAGTTAGCTGGACCAACAAAAGGCAATATCTGCTTGACTGTATTTTTGCCATCTTGTGCTACAGCCGTCTCATTTTGCTCATTGTTAGTCTTTGCTTTGTCACAAAACCCATCACCCTGAAAGTTTTTTGGCTGTTTGAGAGGATTTAGTCCTGAGAGTAGTGAGCAAGATTCCTCATAGGAGTCAAGAGGCTCTGACTTGATGACGGGTATATGCACTTCATCTTCGTGTTTTTGATAAATGTGCTTCTTGAGGTCTGTACATGTCAGGAAAGTTTCCTGACACTCCACACACTTAAAGGGGTTGCCATCAGCAGTGCAGTGACTATGACTGCTATGGATTGACAAGTGCGAAAGTGTTGCAAATTTCATGTGACACACATTGCACTCATAGGAGACTTGGGTCTTGTCATACTGGTGTTTGCGGTTCTTGTGCTTTTCCACTTCACTCAAGAAGCGAAACTCTTCCCCACATATATCACAGTTAACAAATTTTGTGAAAGAGTGAATCTTACGATGTGTCTCAAGAGACCATTTGCGCTTGAAGACCTTGGAGCACTGATCACAGGGAAACATGTCAGACAGGTTAGCATGGCTGCGTTTGTGCCGTTCCATGTATTCTGCACCATAAAATCTCCGACTGCAGACCTCACACTGCTCTAGTTTTGCTTCTCTGTGCAAGCGCCGTATATGTGTCTGCAATCTGTCTGCACTAGAACACGTGAGAGGACAAAAAGGACACACATGCACTTTGTTGTGCATCCGACCATTACTGCCATCTGGCACCTTGTTGGCAACAACACTCAAGGAGGCTGAGTCCACAGTTTTGCTGAGCTCCTGCTCAATGATCTTAAAATATTTATGTGCATCCATCTCCCCTGTTTTCTCTTTCTTTTCCTCCTTCACTTCCACAGACTGACTGTTTTTATCCAAAATCACCTTCTCCACCTGGCTCCCTAGACCAACCTGAATCATACCTATATTTCTGTGGGCTCGCTTGTGGGCAATGTAACCGCTGCGGGTAAGAAGCTGCACACCACAAATCTCACAACGACAGTCCTGCTGTCGTCGGTGCAGCTGTCGGTGTTTGTCCAGTGAGCGCTGCTGTGTGAAGGTGGCACCACATAAGTCACACCAATATGGCCGAAGCTCTCCATGAGTCTTCATGTGCTCTTTGAGCTGAATGGTGCTGAGGAAGACTTCACCACAGTCTATACATGCCAAGGTCTCTGCTGCTGCTCGCTCTTCTTCTGAATGTCTGATAAAAAAAAAATATGCAAACACTTAGGAAACAGGATTTACAGGATAGAACAATATCTACAACATGTATTTTAAGTGCATCAGAGAAAAATATTCTAATATTACCCTGATGAATCAAACTAATGCATCAAGATGTGTGCATTTAAGAAACTCTGTATCTGTACATGTACACATGTATGCATGTAATAAATGTAAAACTTCAAATGACAGAACATCATCGGTACACACTGCTCAATGCAATGCTTCACATACGTGTAATAATGTTTCTCCAGCTCATCACCATTAGGGAAGCGAACAGCACACACGACGCACGCTGGCGCTTGGCGACAATATTTCATATGTGTGGAAAGAGAGCCACGCTGTTTGAAGTACATTCCACAAGTCTGACACTGCAGTGAGTGCTCAACCGTGTGCTTAGTGGCAACATGGATCTTCAGCAGCTGACCCTCCATAAAGTTGGCATCGCACAGAGCACAAAAGAATGGGAAGAACTTCTCATGCTCAGCAACATGTGCCGCAAGGAGCTCCTTAGATAGCAGTGCCTGTCCACACATGCTGCACCAGCACATCCTAGGACTGCAGCTAGCTCCTTCTGCATCCAATAAATAACATTCTTCTTGTCAGCAATAATCATTCATATGCACTAACATTTCAACTGGCAAGAAATCATTGACACAATATACTTTACTGGTAAAATATTTTTATTATTTTGATTATCCTTAATTTTGATGTAAACATGTACATCTGCACATAAGAACACACACAACACATTTGCTCTCTTTTTACACCATCTACCCCCCTTTCAAAATCACAAAAAATTCAGGCTTACAGTCTAATAGTGAGAATGAATTTTACTTATTACTAGACAAAACTATTCAGTTTGCTTCAATAAGCTCATCAACATGCATAAACCATAAAACTTACAATTACTTGATTGTACAAAATGTCTTGAGACGCTCACTAAATTAATCACTCAAGGAGAACTTAACTCCGTAATTTGAACAACTATCAGCAAGGATGTGGATTTAGCTAAGTCTAGCTATCTGAGATCATCCAATAAATCAATCATAACTAGGATTATCTACAGGCTGTAGCTTCTGGTAAAAAGGAAACTTCTAGTTATTTGCTAGCTGGCTTGTAACAAAGTGTAATGAAGCTTGCAGTCCACAGGTGCCTAAGCCTGCAGGTCAGTGTTATCATTGTTTCCCACTGTTAGCAAAGATCTCGAACTACCACTGTGCTCAAAACATGATTCTACATGCTAGTTCCATAATTCATCATAGTTTTGGCTCTAGCGGTCTCTGCTGTGCAGCAAAAATGAGGATTAGTCTAGTAATGGACAAAGAATTCCCAAATGCAGGGACAAAGACAAAACAAGCATAGTCACACAACAAACCTGCAGGAACCTGAAGCGTGCTCTGTTCAGCCTTTGCAGCAGAAGATATTAATCCTGTTATTCCTGGCGGTGATCGACGAATCTTAACAGGTTTTGGACGATTGGCCTTGCGCCTTGACAATGAGGTGCGACATATCTGTGTGACTGAGGATGGTTCATTACTCAAAGATGAAGCTGTGGTATCATCAGCTGACGATAACAATGTTACATCATCATCATTTGATCCTGCAGCTTCAGTAAGACATGATGAAAGAAATGGTTTTGGTATCATCTGAACATGCTCAGGCTCACTGTCTAGATCTCCCTCAAGTTCCCTGTTATCTGAGGACTCACTGCTTGTGTTATAGCCATTCACCTCGTTTTCATTGTTTAGGACATTCTCCTCATCTTCTGCTAAAGTTTCTTCATCCTCGTCATCATCATCAAATAATTCTTCTAAATCTTCCTCATTTTCTCTACTTTCTTTATCTGCAAATTCTTCCTCCTCTATCACTGCTATCTCATCCTCTTCATCACTGTGCACTTCATGCTCATCATCACCATCACTATCACTGACATGAAACCTTTTGTCACACTTGGTTCTGGCTGAACTCCCATAAGTATTCTCTACACTTTTTGCCAGCTCTTCAACCACTGTTTGACAAAACATATCTGGGAGCTTTAAGGGTGGAGTCGTAGACATGACCTTGTTCAAGACTGAGGCATCCACAAACATATGCTGATCCAAAGCAAGCTTTCCTTGAAAGCGCTTGTTGCAAACTGTGCATACAAAAGCATCTGAACCAGTCTGCCATTGTTCCATGCCCTCTGCTTCCAGAGTTAATGACCTACAGCAATCAGACTCCAGGGATGATGAGCTGTTATGCTTGCACCCATTGACCTCAAGATGACGCTGCAAATCCTCTACAATGCTGCGCTTCTGACTTCTCCCTTTATCAACCTGATGACTCCCAAAATGTCTCATAATTGCATCTGAAACATTACAGAAAGTCTCTATCTTCAGATTTGATGAGAAATGTCTCTGTTTAAAGGTTAAATGATGATAATGATGATGATGATGAACATGAGAATTTACAGTGCAACTGTATAGTCAGAGAGGAATTATAACCTGAGTTCAGTTTAAAAATGTAATTTGAGCAGGTGCTTGTCAGGTACTTGTTTTTTAATGATTGAGAACCGCTCAATATTGACATAGATTGCACTATTCAACCATCTTAATGACATGCAGTGTTTAATGTCCATAACACACGCAAAATTACACTAGTTATCAGAACTGCAAGTTCTTTACCTGGCTTTCCTTTCAAATCTGCATCCTGGTCAGACGGAGGTGCAGTAAAAGCAAATGCAGATATATTTCTACAATTCCTGCTTTCACAAACCCCTTCTTTGGCATCCTGCCTCCTGTCAACTATTAAGACAGCCTTTTCCCAACTCCGTCCCATGGTGTCATTTGCATGTTCAGATTGCTGGTCCAAGGCACTTTCATTCAACTGATGACAATCTGGCTGAAATGCTACATAGGAAAAATAAGAGAAAAGTTTATATATGACCAGAGTTTTAGAATGTGTATGGCTGACTAAAGGTGTAAACAGAGTTAAACTAAGGATGGTTCAGAGTGATCTGACTACAGCAATGCTAACTTGAGTTTTAATATCTTAATAAAGGTTAATAACAAATTACCCACACAAAAGCTCTCTCTTTTATAATAATTATGATATTGCATCGATCAGTTAGATACAGTAAGATTTTTATCTGCATGTATGGCTATGGAGGAGGCGATTTAACTTATGATATTAAATACTTCATTTTAGCCAGTTTTCAATTTGATATGATGCTGAAGACAATAACAAGATGACTTATACAAGCATGTCTCCCACCCACAAATAAAAGAGTAAAATGAAAATGCAAGGATCAGAACTGGTAAATGTCATACTGTATAAGTGTATTTGCTTTTTTCCTTATCCTAGATATGTGGACATAGTTTCTTCTTTATCTCACCTGTGCAAACAATCTTTCTTGATGCTGGTGAGCACTGCTTTCTCCTTGAATGTTTCTCCAAGGTAAAGGTGCCAGACTTCTTGCCATTACTGCCTCCAATTGCCAAAATGCTTGTCTGCAGTGCAGGTACTTCCATAATCTTGCTCTACGTTAGCTCTGCATACATCATAATCAGCTCACAACTCTAAGTAAACACATGTTTCTGTTTATGCATTCTTATTTAAAATAAGAACTAAATATAGCCTGTGGATTTAAATAGCATTATCAGCAGTAAAATCAACAATAATAATCAAATAGCCTATCATCTTTTCTACTTCTTTTTGTCATTATTCTGTGTTCTATCATGCCTTTATTCTTCATGTTAAATTTGGTTCTGCTTTGAAGTATTTGAAATATTCTGTGTATACAATCATATGATGCTGATTGGCATAACAGAATTCTCAGGCTGGTTGGCTAGAGGCACATTTCCCTATAAATTTGCCATAGAAAGCATGCTTCAATATAATTTGCTTTTGTTTTGGTGCCAAAAAAGGTACTATTGCCCAGCATCTCCCAAGTAACTTGCTTAAGTTGACTGCTCATTCTGGGTACAGCAAAGCTGGGGGGTGGGGCCCCATGTTCAACTCAAGAGAGTTAAACAAAGCAGTGATGTACTTAAATGACATCAAATAGACTGACAGTGTGAAACAAATCAAGCAAGCAAGAAATTTTATCTACTTCAATTAGGAGATAATTTTGTTTCTTTTACACGCTAATCTGTCCGTGTTTCCTTAAGTGTCTATTAGCTGCCAAACTAGGCTTTGTTGACACAATGGTCATTATTTACATACTCTAGCAATAAAGTATAAAGCTCTTGTTTGTCACAAAGTGCCTTTTTCTGTTGTCTTTTAAGTTTCTTAATAAACACTGAATTTGTGTACAACTACGTGTGTACCAAATTTACTTGCATTACAAAAGAAACCCTCACACCTCTAATACATATAAAACATTCCAACATGAAAGTGAGTGGGATGGGACATGCTCCCATGGGCACCCTGGGATTCTTCATAAATGCGTCAACAAACCATTCTGTCTCCAGCCATTGCAACAGCAGCAGTAAGAAAGAAGAAGAAAAATCTACTGGCAAAAATGCAACATTCTGTCAAAAATGTGTTGCAGCGTGTGCTACTGACAAAACGAAGAGAACTGTCCTCTGTGTCTATATGTGTGCGTGCCAGTGTATTTGAAAGGGTGCATACGTGCGCTCGTGTGTGCGTGCTCCAGTATAACTGTTACATGTTTCGCGTTAACTGACAGGCATATATCGGCGTCAGTCCAAACTCTGCAAGCAGCTACGCAGCGGAACATAGACGTTTAACAGAGAAAATATAAAATAACGAAGCACGTATGTCTGTTGAGCAAACTGTTTAATAAGACTTGTCAAATAAACATATTAAAAGGAGCACAGGAGGCATGAACTGCCGATTACCTGTCGACAGTCTTACGAAGAACTGTATCTATTCATCATTGTTATGTCTTGTATCCCTCATTAATAATCATCTTCCGACGACGGTAAATGCAAGAAAACGGTTTCTGTTTTCGACGGTTTGTCAGCTTTCGCTGTTTATGCAGAAGCCGGAACACGGGGCGATTGTGTCCCCTACTTAGCTACGGCGCATGCGCTGAGGTCAACATCAGGTCGTGACCTCGTGACCTCGTGACCTCGCAGCAATCAACAAGCTCTTTGTCTTCGTAAACAGAGTTAATCAGATACCTAGATGAGTTTACCTATGAATGATTTACGACGATATTCTGAAAAATGCCCCAATTTTGCTTGTACTGACAACGAAGGGCTGGAGAAACAAAATTTAAATATAATAACAAATAGAAAGAACTGAGAGTATATACATATATCAGATTTAATTAACGTCTCCTGTATTCACACGTACACCATCTTCAGCGACAACGATCATATATATATATTGCCGTTCCGCTCGCGAAGATGCTATCAAAGAGACCATGCATACGTGGCTGAGTCGCGTGAGCTTTCTTTTTCCCTTTCCGCTGATTAATTCCCACATCCTGCATCGCTAAACGGGCTCCGCGAGTTTGTTTTTTTTTATTTTATAAAAGCCAACGAGGCTCACTCCAACGCCGATCCGACCCAGACCGGATGCGCATATTTTGAGTACTGGTATGATAGGACAGCCTCTGAGGTCTGTTCTTGCTGGGCTACAAATACTGCTACCAATCCCATAGCTACCTCCACAGTAGCCAGCTATACCTGTAGCTAGGGTAGTGTCAGCTACCTTATTAGCTACTTCCACAGTAGCCAAGCTGCTGCTTCTGGTCCTCAGCTACACCTCTAGCTAGGATATAGTGTCAGCTACCTTATTAGCTACCTCCACAGCAGCCAAACTGCTTCTGGTCTTCAGCTACACCTGTAGCTAGGGCAGTGAGCTACCTGACCAGCAGCAATCTCCATCGTCAGCAGACGCACGTGAACTTATATAAAGCCTTCAGTCGTCTGTCATTTGTTTTACAAAATAAGCACTTCAACATCTACCATCTACAGGAGGTGATAAAGCAGAGAGTGTGTAGAGTAGAGTAAGGTCACTGTGTGTGTTTTTGTTTTTTTTTTGTTGTTGTTTTTTTTTTTCAAGCGCGTCACGTGCGAATCCACACCATTTATATATTCTCTTGACTAAATTTTTCGGAGGCACTCATTTCGTCTAAAATGCGAGAACCACAACTGAGAGGTCGATCAGCATCGTCAGAACTGCCATATGGTCCAGTTTCATTTTCGGATTTTGGGAGAGAACTTGGAGGCTGGTCATATTACCTAAACCTAACCTTCTCATTGTATGCCCTCGGGCAGACAGCCTATATACCTACGTGTTTCTCTTTCTGTCAAATACACATTCATGCCAATCACCGACCCTTAACCCCGTCAGGAAACACACAGGTATGCAGGTACACAAACGGCTTCGCCAGCCCAATTTTTAAAAGTCATTTTAATGTTACGAATGTCACAGCAGCTCATAAAGAGGGAGGAGCCGGCATTCCCCAAGCAGTAAAGTCATGGCAACAGGAAGTTGAAGAGAGTGCACTGATAAAGAAGGCAGTTTCAAGAAAACATAAATCCATCAAAGTCGATAGTCGAAACCTTGCTGCAGTTAAACACGAAGAAGGAAGTACAGAAAGAACATGGCATATTATTTGTCGACCCTTCTTCTCAATAGACCTTCGCCACTAATTTCATTCCCTTGACCTGATTTCAAGGAACATTAACAAAATAATAAAAATGTAAAATGAAACGTGGTTGTAGAAGATCAGGTACAATATTGTATTCCAAGACATTCCTTGACGTCTGCGCGACAACTTTCTCACACACTTTGGTTGCTCATAACGGTTTAGACGAGGGAATCTGTCTCTTCACTTTCTGTTTGCCTTTTCCACTTCACCCACAAGCTTTCATTTCTTTTAAATTTTGTATGCATTCATTCTGCACCTTTTTTGTATATCTCATTCTATCTTGCATCTCTTTTACATTGGGACACGTTGTCCTCACTGCCCTAGTCACTGTCCATCCTCCTTCAAGCAGTGATGTCATCTCTTTATTTTTCCATCAGTCCATTATTTTCTATTACATTGGTAGTGTCTGCAAAAAAACTAACAGTGGATTCATTAGAAACATTTCGCATTTATGGTGTATTTCAGGCTAATTCCCTTTTGTTTTCCGTTGATTTTAGCGGTCTTTCCATGACATCAGTCATATGTCCTTTGTCATACAGGGATTCATTGGTCATGAGGCTTGGGAGCTGGTGTAAAGCTGTTGATGTGGTAGCCTCCACATCGCAAGTTGTGATACAGCCTTGCCTTGTAGTGAACAAACTCTTGGTTGTAACCGGTATACTTAGCTGTTGGTGAATGATGTCGTGGTTAGGCCCTTCAATAATTCTGTTCAAATCGCTGTTTGAGATTTCCGGATTCAACATGTCAACATTATACATCCGGGTATTGCAGACATTCCGTGGTGGGACATGTGAGTGGCTCAATGAACAGCAAAGCTTGACACGTGCCCCGAATAAGCGACACTGGGAGGATTCAAGGTCCACACATCATCACAAACATGTGCCCACTGCACCCTTGGGGTACGAGCTTTAATGCTTGCACATCGTGCTCCCCGTCACGTACAAACATGCACGAGCATGCACCCGGAGGAGCTGTTCTGGAGGATGAAAGTAACGGGAGGAGTCGAAGGTAGTGGGGGGGAGGGCAGAAAGGGAAAAACAGTTATTACAGGTGGTGCTTGATATATATATATGTATAATGTCTTTGTTAGAGGGTGTCACATTATACTGTTCACAGTCTTTGTTGGAATCTGAGGTCAGATTAACATATTTGTCAGATTTTGTTGCTGTTGCTGCTGCGTTTGAAAAGGAAAAGGTGTTTGTCACGTGATACTAAATGCGATTTCGCACTGCGGAGAGAATTGGACATCTGGGGAATATGGGGATGAGGAGGGAACGACCCAAATGTTACGGGACTTGCGTTTGCAGGCTGGCGTTGTCAGATTATACTGTACACTGTATTTGTTTGATGCTGAGGCGGTCACACTTCAATTGTATTGTATGGTAATAATGGGTGAAATGTTGAGCTGAGATACTGTTGCACCACTTTCACGAGAAGAAATCCGGATGTAAGTCGCGTGTTTGTGTGCAGGGCGACTCCAGGCTCGTGACAAAAACAATCGGTGGCCGCCTCGCCCGCCAATGTCACCAATGTCAATAAAACCAAGTGGCGGCCCGTGATATTCTCATTACGGTCAGAACGATATAATACTACATGTTATACTACAACTGACTGCTCCGACTCTAACAACATTAGTAAATACAACGGACTAAATAACAACAACACATGTTGGCCACATTGCCGCCAGTTGTGTTGCTATTTTCTCCTTCTGTTTTATATTCAATGTATATTGGCGTGGCGGCCCCTGGGATTTGGCGGCCCTGTGCACGAGCGCAGTTTGCACATACCTACGGCCCCTGGTGTGTGTGTGAGAGAGAGAAAGAGCGAGAGAGAGAGAGTGCTTCTACAACTCTACTCAGTTGCTTCCATTCACCGCTCGACACACAGTGATGTGTGACAACAATGAAATACTACTTCAACGAAAATTCAATTTCAACATAGCTTTTAAAATTTATTTATAGAAACATTTTATTTCTCGAAGACCTAAAACAAAAATAGATCGTCCGATAACAGACTTCAAGAGAGGGAAAGAAAGTCGGTAGCGAGGAACTGGCGGTGAGCTGTGCCACGGTCAGCCAGACATCCTGTGATGTGTCACAAGACCACCATCTGTCACAGCCCCACCATCTGGGAGGGTTTGCGACTGTGACGTCATGCAGTCTGCTGACCGGCCAGCTGGTGTCGGTCATTCACTAGCGACCTGAAGATGGAGATGATAGAGAGTAGAGGACGTGGCACAACTTGACAGGCTGTCTTCTCCGCCATTTACTTTAGAACAGTTGCAGCATATCTCCCTCGATGTCCTGTAAACACAGACACACGGCACATTCATGTTACAATCTTGTTAACCACAACACTTGAATGTGAAAACCGTACAAGTAATCTTAAAAAAACAAAAAACAAACAAACTGGAGAGCACGAATGCCAGGCAAACATAGTTATGATGTGTCGGAGGAGGTAAGACAGTGACGGTGACAGGTGGGTAACCACGGGATTTGTCACATGACTTGTCTTCGGTTTGTTTTTATGAGGTAAGAAGTGGACTGGACATGTCGTAATGTTTATAACCCTCGTCACTGCACATTACACAAGATTCACATTTATTCAAGCGTGTGTTTACAAAAACATATGATGCATTCTTCTATCTGCTTTTGCGATACAAAGCAGAACAACATCTGTGCGCCGTACTAAAGCATTCGCATCTTCTTTCTATCAAGGCGGCGGGAGCTGGGTTCCATGGGTATAAAAAGTAAAAAGTGTGCGAGCCACAGACTCCAGAGATCATCGAAGTCTGTTTCACGGGTGAATGACTGACTACACGCGGCGTGGCGCCATCTACAGTGTTTTCTCTACATCATATACTTACAAATGGAGGCACAGTTGATGCGTATCTCTTGACAGGCTGTCCGTTTTTGTCGATAAGAAATTTGCAGAAATTCCACTCAAGGTCCCTGCACAAGAGACGTGTTGCTATGACGACAAAGGATGCGGTTACTACGTGGGGAATATGGAGTTGACCAACCGGTCCTCAAGCAAACATCACAAGACACAACTCATCAATGCCAACTAACCGCAGGGTGTAGGGTCAAACGTTTCGAAAACTCACACGCAAATAAATATAAGCAGGAGGCAGCCATACTTTCATCAGTTACATTAGGTACAGACACAACAACGTTGAAAGACATCCAGATACTTCTGAAATGCTTCAGTTCTTTGTTGTACATCTCCTTCCATAAAGAAACACAGTTAACCCCAGTTAGTTCCAGCCATGTACTCTAAAATATAGTGACTAACCCTTGCTCAAAACAGGAACAAAAGCTAAAGAATGGATGAAAACCCGGATAAAGAAAAGTCTTACTCTCCATCCTTTCCTGCGAGTCTCGACTTGAGCCATCGGTACAGCGGGTGAGTGTTGGCACCATTGACCTCGATCTTGCTGAAGAGGTCAAACTGCACATTGTATTTTTCTGTCACGAATTTCTTGATCTCCGGATTACTCCATGGCTCCTGCACGTGGATATTCATGTCACCAGTCATGGATGATGTAATACAAGTTCGTGATGTCCACACTACAAGCTGAAGATGAGCGCTTTTCACACACGCATTTTATTGAAGTTTTATCTTGACCCGCAAATAATGGCTAGTGGTTTTTTTCACTGCTTGTGAATAAGCAGTAAATTTATTTTCATTCTTTACGCATCAGTTCTGTTTAAGATGTACATTCTTTTTAAAATATAGTGTGGCACTTCAAGGCGCAAAAAAATATTCTTCAATGTTTATTTCAAAGTCTCGCGTTTCCCAGAAACCCTCATACGTTTGGTCTCATTATATTCTAATTAACACTAATTAGTCCCCTTGTATTTGTCTTCCACAAAATGAGTTTTTTAACTTGTGGTCGGTGGGGGCGCACGTCGGTTCGCTTGCAAAAACCCTGGGAATGCCAGGGTGTAGAGTCATATAATATATACAAGTTAGCAATAAGTAAACACTCCTGCAGCATCATCAATTACTCCAGCTATGTTGCAGCTAATGGCTGGTGGGAACAACTTACCTGTGCCTTGAACTGGTTGCATGGAAAGGCCAAGATGCGAAGCCCTCTGGTGTCCCCGTGCCGCGAGAAGAGCTCCTGCAGCTGGGTGTAGTCACGCTCCGTCTTCCCTCAGATGGACGCCACGTTCACGACCAGGACCACGTGACCCCTGCAAAACACACACACACAAACACCTCCAACATAGCAATGAGCACGAACACCTAACACACTGCTGTGCACATCTACAAGGAAGCAAGTGAACTCTGGCTGGTGTAATTACTGCAGAGCATCTTTACTGTAATGTTTATTTTACCGGTCATAATGTCGTTGGTGACTCGATTCTTATTAGTGATGTGCACACAACAAGTGTTGACATGTCTTTTACTGGCTACCCTATGAGGGACGGGGGTAAGAACCCAGCAGTTGTACTTCAAACAACAAATTGTCATGACAAATGTTTCGCTACATACGACAAGACTCAGTTTATTACAGCACAAATGTTTCGATATTTCGCGACACAGTTACAGCACCCACGTTGATCACTAAGTTTAATAAGTTTGAGACAATAAATAATTTAACAAAATCACAGTAGCAAGAGTTCGAGGAATAAATCAGTCTAGAGACACTTTGAACATGTGCACAAACCTATATTTGCTGAGGGATATCTCCTGTCCATCGATGTCCAGAGCAGAGAAGTTGTAGATTGTTGTCGCAGTGTCCAGGCTACACTTGGCCATGTTGCTGTCACTCGGTCTCCTTGCACTGACACAAGTCCGGGGTGCGGCCTCTTTTATAACACACCAGCTTCCGCCACCCTGACCTCACGTGACTTCTTTGCCGACGAGCTTGACCTCGACAATGTTGTCGACAACCGCTTGTACCACACACCTGAGGATGGACTCATACGAGTTGAGCGTGGTGTGTGTGTGTTGGTGCAATAAATTCAGCAGTGTGAATCCTTTCACCAAATCATTTCTTGTTTGTAATGAAGATCTGTAAATAAACATTCCACAACCCGTTTGATCCCTTATCCGTGTGTAGACCATTTC
Organism: Pomacea canaliculata; assembly: GCF_003073045.1. Classification (NCBI taxonomy): domain Eukaryota; kingdom Metazoa; phylum Mollusca; class Gastropoda; order Architaenioglossa; family Ampullariidae; genus Pomacea; species Pomacea canaliculata. Next base: position 816,578 of record NC_037602.1, read on the forward strand.
AACACTTCTTTCACTGCAGGTTTATTCCTGACTTTTAGTAGACACGACACACTACACATGATTGTAATAATCACTCTTTGACACCATGCCAAAGTCAAATATTGTAAGAAAAAAAAATTCACACTAATTTGAAACAAATTCATGCTTGACTGATATCTGTGAGCCCATGTAAAACTGGCCATTAATGCCAGCCGGCAGTGACCAAAGGTCAGATACTTCTGTAATGGATTGGCCAAGCCTAGTGCTATTTATTCATAATTGCTAAATACAGTTCTAATATTTTCTTTAAGACAGTCAACACGTATACATGTACCTGTCACAAATTTGCTGAAAGATGTGTTAAGGTTTACAAAGACATAAAAATACGCTAAGTCTAATCATGATGTGCAACCATTGAATGTTTTTATATTCTTCCTCAGCTACAACATTGGTACAAATGTTAAAGTAAGGGCATAAATGTAATGTCCTCCTCTAAAGAATAAATCTGGTTAACTTTCCTCATCTTAAAGTTTATACTGCAGATCCTGCTGAGAGAGCCGAGAACTTCTGTGATATTTCATGAATACAGAATCACACAATTTTTCTTGTCGTATTTTGCTTTCTCGGCACTGCTATGGTGGTCACATTTCACTAAACATCACTACACTTTATATCTATAAAAGCCAACTGTAAAGGGATTCCCGTCTTTAAATTGTAAAACAAGAACATTTAAATGACACACCCACAGTGACTCATAAAGCCCAGCCACATCCTGGTTTCTTTGCAGCTACAAGTGATGAACTCGTTGTTTGAACTAGCTTGCGGGAACTGACGATGTCAGGTCAAACCTTTGTTCACCTTCAAATGAACTTGAACTGCACGTACTACAGGTGAAAAAATGGATAGAGAAATGTCAAAGGACTGAAGTAACAGAGAAATAAAAATTAAAAATAATCTTTAATAGTTTTAATCTGCTTTTCCGTTTTCTATGTGAGCAACATTCCGCACATCACCCAAACACCATTCAAAAATAATCTTGCACATATACCGAGAGCAACTTCTTTTAATTCCTCCGCCAATCTTTTGTAAACAAAACCTGGACATTAAAACCTCTAAAATGCAGAATCCATTCATCACTCACAAACTGAAGTGCATCATAAAAGCACAAGTGGGCCCAAGTGTTGCATGCACTTCAATGCAAATATACATATTATCTACATCAGTTACAACAATAATGGAGAGTAACAACTGAAACAATGATTGTTGAACATTTCTAACAATTTTGTTTTCGCACAATTCAAGACGTGTAGTTGATATATCTAGATACCTGAAATAGAAAGGTTAATATATCAGGTACTTGACGAAGTGGAAGAGGTGAGAGGAAAGGAAAGACAGGTAAAGGCGGACTACTCCAGAAAACAAAAGGAGAGAGATATTGTATGTTACAAGGGGGTTACAGGTGGAGCATCTTCTGTCCTGCTCAGTGCAAACTAATCTACAAATATACTTTTCATTAAACTGGTCAAACTGACCATGTACCTCAGCCTTTTCTCTGCCCTTTCTCCCTTAATATATGCCCCAGCAGAATCATAAGCCTTCTTGGTGAAGTCACTTCAAGTCACACTTGGAGAAAAATCCAGATACTAAATCAATGTTTCTTGATTATTATAGTTTGATGCTACATTATGCATTAATTAAATAAAAATAAATTTAAAAGAAAAGAAAACATGAAGAAAGGCTTCATTCTTAAATGCTTTAAAGAAAGAAAAAATACTTTGAATACTCCGACTAAAATGTTTGCAGGTTCACATCCTGATCGTTGAAACAGCTTCATCAAAAATAAATATTTCATTAAATAACCAACTGCTCTGTAAGTGACAAACCAAGTTGGCAACAAAACGTTTTACAAAATCTTCCATTCACTCCACTGCTGTAACACAACTATTAGCACATACATTTTCACAGAGAGGAGAGAGAAGAATCAATGACTATAGCTTGTACAACTGTCACATAGTAACAGGTGCACATTACTCAAAGACAGGCAAAAGATTAATGAATGCAGTCTAAAATCAGACTAATCCAAGTCAATACACTTTTTAGAAAGAACATATTACAACAAAAAAAAAATCTACAAAGTACCAAACACAAGGACTATGAAACAAACAAAATAAATTTATTGTTTATATATAGACATTAATAAACAAACGAATAATGAAACCAGTTTATCAAATATAAATGGTGAACATCATGATCTTTAAAGTAAAATGCCCATATAAAGAAAGGCTTACTATCATTTTATTCAAATATTAATTTTAAAAAATTCAAATAACTACCAACATCTCAAAAATATAACAGGTACTGTTGGTTTACAAAAAGATTTTTAAAAAATGCTAAAACAAGTGGGAGCATGATTGAGAAACAATGAAAGGAAGACACACACAATGCTTAGTTAATTGCAGATTTTGGACATTTAATGCACCAATGCAAATTTGCTTTTAAAAATAGACTTAAAGTAAGGCATGAGTCCATCTTCATCATATTAGGGTAGAACTTCCACACACATATATATACATGCATACAACCACGACCACACCTCAAACACATACTGTAGTTTTAAACATCTTAAAACAATGCAGATCAAATCTGGTGAAACCTTGATTTGAATATTATTAAATAGAACTGCAACATCTCTCAAAACCAAAACAGCAAACTTTAGAACTGAAATATAGTGATATTGCTAGAAGCCTTGGAATGATTAAGACCATTCTAAGCCTCTGCATTTTCTCATAAATGTCTGCACATGTAGAAGTCTTTAATTGGCCTACAGTGGTGAAACAGGTCTCTGAAAAACTGTCAGTTGAGATGTTGATCAATGTTAGTATGCTTAATCTTATGCACAGCTGTCCTTGCCCCTAATGACATGGTTAGAAGGGCTGGCTCAAAATTGACTTTGCCTTCCTGGTTTCTTTCAGAGTCCGTGCACTTCGTTTGAAAACATGCATAACTCGCTGGAATATGAATGCATCAAATACTGAACGTGCTGTGTTGGACCTATCAAAGGGTTCTGGAAAAAAAAAAAAAAACAATAGCAACCATTTGGTGAAGAGCAGTGAACATCTGTTCATGGTTCCTAATAGCACAACCAACAAAGGATACTACAGTATAAATGTAAATTTAAAAAGTATTAAATACTAATTAAGTATTTAAAACAGAAAATATTAAAATTTAATTTAAATGAAATACCTGTAACTGAAATAAAAATATTTTATACCTTGGATTCTGATTTAAATGTTTCTGCTACATGTCAGAGTTAAATCTGATAAATAGACAAAATATTCTACCACGTTACAGCAAGTAAATCCTTAAAGAAAGACTCTTTTCATTGGTGATTATTAGTAATTTGTTGTGCAAGAAATGCGCTTGTAATGTGGAAGCATTAATCAGAGGCTTAATGACTGAATTCTAACTTCACATTAATGCCTGGTAGCTAAAAGGTCTTACAGTGTATCGACACATGAATGATGCTTCTTTAAAATTATCAACACAAGCTGTTTTTGTCACCAGAATAGTACCTTGTTCTGGTTAATATGTACAGTCATGTGAGGCAGATGTGTCTTAACGCAGTTTTAATAAGAAGTCTGTATTTCAATATCTACCTTCGATACAAAGGCATTTCCACTGTGAAGGTTCATCACTATTGTATCTGACTGATTGGATGGGCAATACACCAGCCTCTCTCACGCTTATCACTTCTTGATCTGGCCTGTACACAGAAGCATATAGCACTTGCCTTTTTTCCAAAGCATTAATAAGATACTGAGTTTAGGAATATACCATATATAATTATATATATACTCTATGCTGCAAATGCTAAAGAAAAAAAAAAGGGCACACCCACAGGCACCAATCATGGCTCTTATTCTTTGCTTAGTTCAAAGGCCTGAATAAAAAGAGTAAAGCACAGCCCTGTCCAAAGGCAAGAATCAGGAATTGTGTCAAACAGAGGTGGACCTTCATATATAAATTTATGGGTGGGAAGCAGGAGATAAAAAATAAAACCTCCGTCAGGCAGCTTTGTGATATCTTGCAGGACAATTTAACTGCAGTCATCACCCGCAAAAGATATTGCTGTATAAATTTTTGGCTTATAGGTGTGGGTGTTTAAATAAATATACTTTTGCAACATTTTAGTTTTCCAGAATTAACCCAAATTGTCATTTTGTCCTTTGCCAGAACTGCTTTAGCAAGAATTTTGTGCATGTATGCTGATTTAATGTGAACTTGAAAAACAAATATCTTGAGTTTAAAGAGATCAGAGAAGCAACATGGCAGGTCATATAGTTACTGGTTATCATGTTTACAAATGCATTTCAGAGCAGAATACAGGTATATTTTTTAAATTTTACCCCGGCAATTTTCTGTTTTTAACAAACGACTGTTTTGGCAAAATATTACACAGGTGACTTACTTGAAATGAAATGCAAAATACTCAAGAAAACCACAAAAGAGTTTCCCCAAACTATCTCTGTTGGAGGTCTGGACATTATGTAATGATTCATCAAGTCTCAGTTTTCGAAGACCAACTTGTGCATTGAATCGTGCCTGCACAGAAAAATTTCATGTTACTCCAATAAGGTTCTAAAACAAACCAGCAAACAAAACAAAATCTATCTAAATATGCGTATCCAAAAACTAACATCAGTGATGATGCATTTATTTAAAAACCATTAATTCGGACTAAATGGCTCCCTGATTTCGAAAATATCTCAAACTTCGCCCACCATAAAATACGACAGTTTTTTAAAAACCTTACACTAAAAGTTATTTTCTTGCATGAGGAGAATTTTGAAATTATTAAAAATGTATATAACTGTACTCAAGTACACAAAACTTTTTAAATATTTGTGTAAAACAAAAAGAAAGATGAGAAAAAGGATCGCATGGCATCCTTTCTTTTCACCATCATCATCCGTAATATATTATGCATGGATTGAGAGCAACTCTTTGTTTTTGCTATTTAGTTATTTAGTAGAGAAGTCTCTCTATGTTGAGTCTGAAGCAGAATGTTTCTATTATGGAGGATGAGTCCTTTCTCTTTTCTTATTAAAATGATAATTAGGAAGATGGAGATAATAGAATTATTTGTATAAACCATGGAACCACTAGTCGTGACTAAGGAATGTAAACCAAACTTTTATTTACTTTTTATGATCACTAATGATTACTTATCAGAGTATTTTTACAAAGAGGACATGATCATTTTTATGGTGATTTATTTTTTTTAAAGAATATTTATTAAATTTTGAATTCTTTTAGACTGTCAGGATTATCCCTTGTGTAGAACTATTATATACAAAGGATATTAAACACTTATTTAAAATATTAGAAAACTTCTAGTATGAGACAGAAGACATTTTCCCTCATGTTACTACATTGATAATTTGGTAATTATTCCAAAACATCCAAACAACTTTAATCCTGTATATTTCATTTTCTTTCACTTTTCGTTTTACTTTTAATCAATCTTTATTGTCTGTACCAGGCGTAATCCAAGGCAGAATTTTTTCTTTTGCTCACAAAAATAATTTACACATGTAAACATAATGTAATGTGTGTGTACATATATATACAATATAAACATACATACACATATAACGGCATTTAACACACACGCACACCTATACCCTCTCACAACTACACATGAACTTCATCTCGGGATACGATTCTATCGGGGTTCAATAAGGCACTGTCGATCTTAAAATACATGAGTGATGAAAGTGAAAAATGTTCAATTGAAAAAATGATTCCTATCGGTGCAACACCTTTATCAGTGGTGCTAGCAGAAGTAATAAAAACCATGACATCCAAGTTATTCACGCATGCAGTCATCTGCAGGCCCATCAAATCACGATGCTACTAAACAAACATCATCTGGAAAATTATGACAGGCTTTAACAGTACAGCCATCAGGAGTCAGTGAGAGCTTTTAGCATTTCTCAAGACGAGATTTTCTTTTAACCTGAAAATGAAAACCCTGTGATCAATCAACAGGTCTAGGCCAGCCCAGGGAGACATAATTCTCTTTTTCCCCAATTAGTCAGCCACCGATGACCTGAATATTTGCGACTGGCAGATGCAGATCATGACTTTCAACAGTTATAACTTGAAAGTTGTCATTTTTCTTTAACTTGCTGTCAGCAGGGATATGTTTATTACAACTTCACGTTTTCAAAGAAATTTATTGTGATACAACCCAAATCGAAGTAATGAAGACCATCATCAGAGTTAGCATCTTTAAACAGCAATATCCATAGTAAATGTAACTAAAATTTAAGAAAAATTTGGTATTCTACAGACAATTGAATGAAATTGAACCTTTTAATGTTTAAATGTATTATCTCAAGGCTTAAAAATTAATTATTCTTTGTGATTGTTATCATTTAGTAGACCACAGTGAAAATTATTATTTAAAATAAAGTCAAAGATATTTCAATTTGAGTGCTTCCTTCGACTTTTTCTTTTAGTATCATAAGTTTATTTATTTTCCTTTGGTTTGGTATACAACAAGTGTACTTTTCCAATACATTTGCATCTGAACAACAAGCTTTTTTAACACTCCCAAAAGTAGATGAGCACTCTGAAACCTCCAGTTTAGTAAGTGTTAAGAAAGCAGCAAAGGTGAGAAATTTGAAGGATTTGAAAGAAAAATAAATGAACTGATGCAACTGTTTTTTTTTCCTCTTTCAATTACCCCTTTTTTAAAGTGTCAACAAAAATGTAGACTGACTGAAAATCGAATCGAATATTCTATTGTTTTAGGTCATTGGCCCCTAACAGGAGGGTGACATCACAATGACTACATTTCTAGTGCATTTACATAAAGATATGCTGCAACATGTGTATTATATAAATTTTAGAGTGATGTCCCTTTGCCAAACTGGTTCGAGGGTGACTCCTCTTCCCCACTTTTTCCTATTTGTCCATTGATCTGCATGCAGTTTTGTGTCTAATGTTCACTAGTTCATTTGTTATAATATTTGCAATGTTTCTGGATGGATGTCTGTGTCTGCACCACTTTCATCTTTTCCTGGGCAATTTTATTTCTACTGTCACATCTGCACCATCTTGCCATTACTTAGATTTGAGATCTGTGTATCTGCAGTGCCAACTCCAAACTCTGATTGCCTTCCTGCAGCTGCTTCAGAATGTTGAGCTATCACAGCAAGCTTTGAGTGGAGTACAGGCCATCTTGCAATGACTGATATCATGTATTTCCGAGAAGTTGAGTGAAATATGCCACTAGACTAATCTGACTGATGCTGATGCTGATGCTGAGAAAGGCCAACTTGTTTCTCAGGCCTTTGACCTGACTACTGTATTTATGTCCGCACTTCCCCATGACCTGACTAATGTACATATGTCTTTCTTAAAACTAGTAGCTGGTAAAGTTTGTAGATTCAAGAGAGTACCAAGAGGATAAAGAGAGACAAAAGTCACGTCAGGCAAATTAGGAACAAAACATTGTGGTTGTTCTAAATCTCCACCTGCAAGTCGGCCTCACATCACCTCCCCACCAGAGAATATAGTGAACAGAAGTTAAAGACTGGAGTGCTGGCAGTGAAAGTACTCACTGGATAGAGCTTCTGAAGAGATGGCAGAACTGGTGGATCACAGCCAACTATTGCAAATAATAAAAATATATGTATCAATCAACATCTTAATAAAACTCAAAGTAAATATTAAACTATGTTTATGTTAGTACATTTCTCCTTACAAGCGAACATATATATATATACAGTTCACAGACTAAAACCACAAAAGCAAACAGATGTTTGCTATTTGGTTAGCAGAAATCAAAGATCAGTAGAATGACATTTAAAAAAAAATCAGTCCCCCTTTATTTTTTTTTATTAAATGCAATGCTATCTTTTTAATGTCCAAGGTATAAGAGAAGTGCATGTACCAGCGCTGTTTGTGCATTCGTCATTATCTATTGTTACCTTGTAGATAGTGAATCAGCATCAGGGCCAAAGAGTAGCTGGAAATAGTTCGCTTGCGAGCATCGTTGATGTCATGGAAACGTGCCCAGTATTTGATGTACAGCATCAAAGGACCTACCCTTGGGTCAGCTACAAAGACAAGCAAGAGTTGCCAACTGATAACAGACTTTTTCTGGCACATTGTCTCAACAACTATTTATCACGTTCATATCAAGGGTTAGGGTTAGGTCAACCAGGCCTCACATATGCATATGACAGCATAGATAATTCAGTATTGTGTTGCTTCTTAATTCTGTAGCTTTACTTACAAAATAAGACTTGGATTTCTGAAAAAAAAACATTCAAAAATAGCCAAGGTACAGATTATCTCAATTTCCTAAACCCTGATGGCTAATTAAGAAGCAGGAAGGAAAAAAAAAAGGTTGAATATCATACCCATGCAGTAATATTTCAAGAGATGTGTGTTACGGATTCCCACACCATTGTTGATGTTGAGATCACACTCTATATTTCTGCAAGATTACATATCACTTTTGTTTGACATCCTCAAAATGCTTTTCACTAAGTATCATTGCTTTCTCTTTCCAGTCAGCCAAAGCCATTGATCTGATTTTAAAGTCATCTTAAAAATTTAAGAGAAGATAGATATATTATATATCCTTAGTAGTCAGCCAATAATACTTACTGAATTAGCTATTGTACATAACTGACTTATGGGTAACTAAAAATCTAAACCCTTAACATCCACAAAATGTCAGTTTGGTTGCCAGCATCCCAATCCCAATCAGCATTAAATTTTGTTTGCTTACTTTTTCTTTCAGAGACTGGGGGAGGGAGGGAATTGGTGTTTTACACTGAGCCAGCAACTAAGGCCATATTACAGCAAGGCAGCCAGCCCTGTACACAGATGCCACATGCAGAGAAAGAATAGAATGCCCAAGACGAGAACTAAGCCCAGCACAGCCAATACTCAGTGTATTAGTGACAGACACTAATCATTGCTTCACTGGACCGCTATGAGGCTTTGGGAGAAGCATTGCTTTTTCTCAGCCCTCAACCTGCTGTTGCTTTTTTTTTTTTTTTAACCTTTCTCTGGATGTGACATCAGGGTTGACTATAAAGGGTTTTTTTTTGGGTAATCTATTTTCTTTCCCTGTGAGGGAGGGAGTGTGTGCATGTGAGAACTGCGTTATGGAACTGTCAATGGCAGAAACCAATGATAAATCACGTTGAAGATAAAAGGCAGTTATACAATGAAATAAAGAGTTGCATAGAGAAGAGAAATATGTGTTATAATGTATTATACATTATAATTTATAATGTTTTATATATTATTAAAAATCATTGAATGTTTAACTATATACTAAAATATTGCTCACTTTTTGATGTCGGTGAATTTCAAGATGGGCACTTTGGCTTTGATGACTTGGGAGTACTTTACAAATGCTGTAAGTAATTTGAAAAAAAAAGTTGTAATACTGAGAAATATGCAAGGCAGTGGCTTAGACAACAGTTCTTTTTATAATGTTGGATAGAATGCACCACCATTCTAATCCTTTCCTCTGTAGGCACTAATCATAGTACATGGTGCGATAAGTGCTTGACTACCACTGTCATAACAAGTTCCACAGAATTAATTACTTTTTCATACTTTGATCCCTCCACATCCACAAGCTAATGACATAAGGACTACTTACTGCAACATCTGAGTGCATTGTGAATACTGCTGAGGATGTGTACAGCTTCAAATCTCTGATCAATTGCCTGGAACAGAATTAGATGTCTGTCCTACTGTATTCTGCAATATTTTGCCCTAATTGTCTTGTAATGTCTTGTATGTTTCTAGTACTTCTTTCGTAACTGATGTTTAAAAAGGAGGATATCACTGAAGAACATGCACTTATGTTTTCAACCTGTCCATCTTTTTTTTTTTAATACTACAGAACTATAAATAGTCCATCAGCCAACCAAAAAAAAAAAAAAAAAAAAGCAAAAATGAATGAAAGAAAATCAATATCTTTGAGCCCTTTTATGCAAAAAAGCTATTTTCACCTGCATCTCTGTTACATATTGGATGCATCTATCTTGCAGGAATTTATAATAATAATAATGAGGATTTATATAGCGCCTTTCCAAAAAAACCAACTTGCTCAGAGCACTTTATATAAATCATAGACTAGATCATACACAACCATGCAGCTATATTCACATATAACAAACATGCTCACTCCTACTACTGATGCTACACATATAAAAAGTAAATGTAGACACATGTCATGCATGCTCAGGGTCAGGACAGGGTCACAGTGAAGTCATTCTGAAAAGATGTGTCTTAAGTTTGGACTTAAAGGTGGTAAGAGAATCAGAGTGACGAAGGTTGACGGGTAATCTATTCCAAGTTGATTGGGCTTGGTAGGAGAAAGACCATACTTCTTTGTCTTAGTCAGTGGGACTCGCAGAAGCTTGGTGTCAGAAAATGAGCAAAAGAGGTTGAGTGGGTGTATACATGGGAGCGAGTTCATTGAGGTACAGAGGACCGGTGCCAGAAACAGCAGAGTAAGTCAAAGTGGAAAGTTTTATATTACTTCATCTTTTTTTGGATGTCTTTATTTGTAAGCTTCTGCATCCCAGTTATGTCTTCCTGTCAATCTAAAAATCCCCAGTCCCCATTTTGAAGGCAACCAAAGAATACCATATCCTACTGCAAAACTTTACAAATTATTTTACAGTAAGTATAAATAGCTAGAGTGTAATGTTACATACACTTTCATCTGCATTGATCCTTTAATGCAGGGGTGGGCAATTAATTTTCCCAAGGGGCCGAATGAGAAATTGGGATGGTGTTCGAGGGCCGGACTAATATAGTTAACTCAGTTTTACCCAATACTGTATATATAGTACATATACTGGCGGCGTGCCAGCGGGCGAGCCGTCAGAGACAGGAGGCAGGCTGGATCCGGCCTGCAGGCCGCCCCTTGCCCAGGTCTGCTTTAATGCATACTATGTGAATGATACATCAAAGAGAAAGTGTAAGTCACTCCCTCTCATTCATGATGTGTCATCAACACTGCACTGTAACTTTTAGTTTCTAAGTACATTACCCAGAAACTGTATGCCAAAAGTGTAAAGTCAAACTTAAAAAAATGAACAAGACTTGACAAGATTCTTTTTAGAATTACAGATTTAATTACCTTGTCTTGAGACAGCAGAAGACACAGGTCCATGTCACTTGTGCGTGTACCAAAGCCATTGAGAGAGGAACCAACAATGAACAGTTTGCATCCTAAAAGCCAAGCATCAAGTCGTGTCAATAATGACAGAAAATGAATTATTTAAAAAAGTGATCAAAGGGGACATGGAAGGCAGGAGCAGAAAAAAAAATACAAGGGTAGAAAAGGGGGAAAAAAAACCAAGAAGGAAGGATGGAGAAATAAAAAACAAGGAGATACAAATGTACATTTGGCTTACCTGGAAAAACATCTTTGACTATCGCATACAAACAGTTGCTCAGCATAATTTTATGTTCCAGGTCTTGCTGAGACTGGTGATTTTGATTGTAATGGTGGACAATGTCCTCTGTAATCTGAAAAACAACAGTTAACATTTAAAACTTTCAGATCTTTGGCAAAGCATATGAAGACCAAATTTCAAATACCTTTATTTTCATTTAAATGTGTCTATTGCCAGCAACTTATGCTAAAAGTAAAATTCTTAACTAGGCAGATTTTATAAGGAAATAGTTTTCACATAGGTTACACAATTTCTTCACATGGAAACAATAAAAAATGATGCTTAAACAACAAATTTTTCCTGTCAGAAATAAGAAATCAATTCCAGGATTATACAGGCAGTCCTTGACTTCCGACGCTGTTCCATTCCTACGTTGCATCATAAACTAATTTTCCCTGTAAGTCGGAAAATACGTACATATTGTACGTCATACTGTAAGCACTTATCCTATTCTAACACCTATCCTAACACAGTAATTATCAAAAAGTATGAGCCGCGTAACCATGTATTCTTCCACCGTGTACACCAAACACGAAGTTCGCATTACGACGTTTACAACGCAAAACCTTTTAAATCAAAACAAGGCTTTATACAGTAAATGGGAGATGTGTCGCAACCACGAAACATTCTAACTCGGGAATGACGTACCCCAAGGACCGCCTGTACTGAGACATGGATATGGTCTACAACACGAGCTTTACTCTCCCTTATAGTCAGACATGGATATGGCATAACACAAGATCCTTTCCCTTTTCACTTACGTTATCATACCCATCTCCTGGTTTATAGATGATGACTTTTGAGGTAAGTGGTGCAGGTTGGACAGAAGACGATGCCTTGGTCTCACATTCATTTTCTGTCAGTGACTCATGACGCCCTTTCTTGCTGTAGCCAGGCATTTCAGAATCATCCTGACAAGAACCTTTGCGTCTAAGTAAAAGAAAAAAGCAAAAGTATTACAAGTGCATATATAATCACTTTCTTTAATCTCTTAGTGTCAGACAGCTTGCTAGTCATCATCTTTATCATTTGTTACTATAAAAGTTCCCAATACTACTCTGTGAATCAATGGATTGCCATTCATTAATTTTATTTTGGACAGAAATTCAGGACTTCTCCCCCTTCCCCATCAAGTTCTTCCCCATAGAAAAATAAAAATAAAACAGAAATCACAACTCACTTAACAGTTCTCTGATTAACAAGGTTGCCATTCCATTTTGCTGTCATTTTACTGCTGAGTTGCTGCCCAGTTGTATATGCCCTCTGATCTTGTGTTTCTATGCTTGATGGTCTGTGTACATAGCTTTGGCCTATAGGAATATACTGATAAATAATGCTATCACTGGTGAAGTCTTCAAAACTTGTCCTTTGCCCTTGGTGTACATTGTGTGGATAGTAATCCATTTGTAAGGATGCCTTATAAGCAGTGGAAAAGGTCTATGCATCATTCCATTTGCAGCATATTTACCAATGTTGGGTACAGATGGAGGCAGAGCATGACTAGATGGTCGCTCTAGAGAAAAGTCTATGCCTCGAGCAGAATGATGGATCTGGTTGTTCAATGTCAATCGAGCATTATTGTAGGGAAACATTATATGACTGGCTGCCAAAACCACTTGGCTAATATCCTTATGGTACAGTTCTTTTAAAAAACAAGATGTGGACAACCTCAGCAATGCAGACACAAGATAGTTCTGTGCAAAAATTTCAATAATTTTTTTGCGAAAAGTATGTTTAAAACAGAGTTTCACACAAAGACTGGCATTTGAGATGAAGTATATCCAAGGCCAAGCTGTAAGTGTCCCCAGTGATCCTGTTAAAACCCCAGCATGTGCAAAAGCCTTCATTTACCATGACGAATGCCTGTAAAATATCCTGAAATGTAAAAAAAAAAAAAGGAAAAGTGTATACTAAAAGAACATCATCTGACACACCAAGAACATGCATTTTTTTCAAGTCATCATCCTTGTCATAATGAATGTCATAGATGTCTTTTGCTGCCTATCAATGATGGAAAAAAAAAAACCCTAAATTCAGTTCTGGTTTCTCTTCCTTTCAACGAATGAAACAACTGACTGCTAAATATTTGAATTGCTAAACAAGTTAACAACCAACCCATCTTATTTTTATCTCCTGTTTGGTCACCTTCTCCATTAACCGATTTAGTATGTAATAACATCATGAATTTTGTTATCACTAGTTTAAAAAAAACTCAATAAAATTTTATTCAACTTTTAGTTTTACTTTTGCTTTTCAAAATATTTTCCAAATAACGCCATCCAAGATTTCTTCTTGTCAAAATGGTGTACGTGTACATGCTTGAGGTATTCAAAACAGGTGATATTCTTACTGGATTTGTTGATGATATTTGACACGCATGAACTGTTATCACTCTAGCTGGATACCGTCTCGATTAATGGTGAACTATTGTTGAAGTCAACTTACATGTTGCATTAAACTTTTATATTTTATTTCTTCACTTAATCAGAAATTTCATACGCTGGTCACAGACTTCAATATCGTCTCTTAATTTTAACGACATTTACATACGTATTATATGGCAGGCATTGACAGAAGTTGGCAAGGAGTTAGGTGGAATGGAAGGAAGCATGTAGACCTAACGGAAACGAGCAGATGAAAGTAGAGTTACCATTCTTTTATACTTGAGTACTACGTCAACGCCTAAACTTTTGTGCGAAGAACGTCATTGGTTAGTGCCGTTCACTGACGTAAGCAAGGGAGAACGGAATGGCGTGTGTAAGTTGATCGTCGCAAGCAGTAGGTCTACAAACGAAGTATACGAAAACATTTTTCGCCATGCAATTCTGGTGAATAGACTGAAACACTTTAAGTCAGTGTCTAGTTCTTGGCTTTAGGGTCACTTCAAGTATCACCATGAGTGTCGACACGTACGGTCCGAGCTCACAAACGCTCACGTTTTTAGAAACAGAAGATGGGACCGACCTTCTGGGTGCAGACACTCAAGGATCCGAGTTTGAATTTACTGACTTCACTCTTCCGTCTCAAACACAGTCACAAACCCAGGCGTCTCAGATCGAACTCCAAAGTCAAAGTCAGGTAATGTACTGGTTATTGATTTTGCTTTGTTGTTACCCGTAATGGCGGTTTCCATGTGGGTCATCCAGCAATGAGCAAGATAGCAACGTCCGGCTTTTCAGAGCCAATCCACACCCTCCCATGTGCTGCGGAGCATGCATGCATGAACACTGACGCCATCAGTTTCAGCAATTTTATTGTGTTATGGTGAAGGAAATATCTTACAGAAAACCCAATAAACTGAAGCATTTCAAGAAATAGTGACATTAGTGCCTCCATATTTACTGATAAAATAAATGTTTTAATGACATGAGTCTCATTTAGGCTGTTTATTGATTACATACGTGGTAAAGTTACTGTTAGTCACAATACCTCAACACAAGCATGAAACTGGCCATTATTTTGTTATAAAATACCTTTTATCCTAATATTTTAATTCATATCATTAAGAAAGCTTGGTAGCATTAACTTCGTTATATTGATACAGTCTTTCTACAGACCAGTGCTACAAAAAGATTTATTAAAAGTTTTAAGACAACGGAAAATCCGCAAAATAGAAACGGTATATTTATTTATACGCTATATTAAGCCTTTATAAACCCTACCCCATTTTTTTACGCTGCATAAACCATTCCCATTTCCTTAATAACCATTCCATCACTGTTGTTTACAATTGTGGGTAGGCAGGTAGCGTCTCAGGCAAGTGATGCTGGTTCTCGTTTAAGAGGAAATATACTATTTGCTGTAATTCATATTAATTTTATTATTTATAAGATTTCTTTATTGTTAGAATTAATATTAGTAAAATTTTTATACACTTTGGACTTTTTTCATCAAAAAATGCATAAAATTTATACATGTTTTCCACTGATCAAATTTTGCAGAAAATACTCAAAGAACGCCTAGATCCGTAAATCATTTTCCCATTACCTTCTTATAAAAACTCCCGAGATATTGAAGCCGCGAAAGGTGAAGCGCAAAGTGGCGAGGATTACTTTATTCATTTCCAAATCTTTATCAGAACTTCTGCCTGTTTCAGTTAACATGTTTTCTTTATGCTCGTAATCTAATTTGTTTTGTTCAACGACACATCTCTAGATATTTTCTACTAGTTTATAGGTTTTCTGTTTTAAATTGCGTTGTCCAAGTCATCTCCGGTTGTGCTCAACACTTGTTTTGTTGTAATTTAAAGTATAATCTCTATCAACATGCTCATTCCAGTCTAAAATAGCAAGACCCATGCGCATGTCACAGCGCCTTGTGTTGGTTATGTGAACATGCTTAGGCAGATAGATCAGACACGCATTATTAAAACTTTCAACTAAAACGTGTGTCCCTGGACAGCATGTTGTCCGCTGGATGTTTATGCAGGACATGGCCATGCAGAACGTCACTCAGAAGCTTGACAGCAGCAGGATCAGTTGGATTAGAGATGGTATATATAGCGATTGATGTTGATGGTGAGGCTAGTCATCGCTCGAAAAACTGACATCTTGTTAAAGTCAGCGCAGTGTACTCCTACCTTCCCTTGAACGGGCGAAACACTTTTATAAAACGCTTTCAAGAAGTTCCATCTTAATTCTTTTAACCAGCCAGCATTTTATCCCTTTCCTTGGGTAAATTTGTTAATTTTGGTCTAGATAAAGATAATTGATTAAGTGGAGCCAAGCAAACAATTTTTTTAGATCTAACAAATAAACTTAAAATATTATAATGGCTCAGCATTGTTCAGTAAATACCATTTTTATTGAATTTATAATTTGAGAGTAATTGATGGGAAAAAAGTATAACCATTTTAATAAAGATGGTGCCATTGTTGTTTTTAATGATCAGTTTTCAACTGAAAATGATTATTTTTAATCATCTAATGCTTGCTCAAGGATTATAATTTGATCAGAATAAATAAATTAGATTTTACAAAGCTGTTTGCTTGCCTTTTTAAAATTTCTCATAACCCCCTCTGGTAAAATAACACACCTTTTTCTGAGCAAATATCTGCTGTGCTGATCAGTTTGCTAACTTTACTTAGTTGTTCATGAATCATAAGTTAGCTTGCTTGTTAACTACTTACCTATTGCAGAAGAGCAAGTTTACCCACGATTAAAATACCGATGTTATGAATACGTTTCCAGATAACTTCTATTGTGTTAGAAAGTTTAGAAAATCCCCACAGATAGCACCTCCATAATAGCCATAAAAATGTAGGTTGCTTTGTGTTGAAGAGTAAAGTCTTATTCTCACATTTTTTGACATTTTAACTTCCATTAAGGGTTCGGCCATTTTTTCATTCAGTTTTAACATTTTGGAGTGCTTTTGAAATTGAGGTAAAAAACAAAGTTTTCGGGTGCTTTCTTGTGAGGAGTGATGATTGGAGATTGATTCATCTTTTTCCCATGAGTCAATTGGATTTTTGATGCTAGGACAGTGTGTGTGTTTACCCAGGTACTTCTTTTTTTGTTGTACATTATGACTCCTAAATCATTGATTTTTTTTTAATATTTGTTTTTTTGAAAGGATTTAAAACCAGCTTGCAAGCAGTATCCAGCTGTATTTACTTGCTCTCCATCTCATTATGAAAACACTTCACATGCAATTTTTGATGATATACAGTCAAATCTCGCTACTATGCCACCCCGCTACTATGCCACTCTCGGTATTATGCCACTTTTGCTCGGTCCCGACTATAAATTCAATGTAAAAAAAATTTACTATGCCACCACCGACTCTCGCTACTATGCCACTTTTTTGTGACTGTTAAAAGACACAAGTTGTGAAATTCCGTACAGTGCTCGATTATAATACTCTATGGTAGTGTGGGACATCGCAGTTAGGTGGATGGAACATAGCACGCACACAGGGAGGGTGGAGGGTGGAGGCTGGCGATGAGGGGTGGTCGCTGGCTGGGTGACAGTCACGTGACAGAGGGAGAGCGGGAGGGTGTCGACTAGCGACAGGATGCAGGTGGTTGGGAGGGGTGGAGGATGAAGAGGTGAGGGAGAGAATGAGAGGAGACAGCTAGCGCCAGCCGACAATTCTTGAAAGTTTTGAACTGACGGGTAACTTGAGCAAATAAAGCCGTTTTTACAAAACCTCGCTACTATGCCACTCTCGATACTATGCCACTTTTGCTCGGTCCTGGTAGGTGGCATAGTAGCGAGATTTGACTGTAATAATCTCAACAGTCTTCTCTCTATCTTTTAGCAGATATAAGTATGCTTTAAATACTTAAGTTTAGTGTTGTGCTTTATAAAAGTCAGTGTTGTGCTTTATAAAAGTCAAAGGGGGGGGGGGTTTCTTTTCCATTTTTGTTTTAATCCAGTTCTTTGTTCCTTTCTTGGTGAACACGCTTAAAAATGAAAAGTGCATGTTTTATGGCCACTACAGATTAAGAATTAATAACTCCTCTGGTGATGAAGTAGACATTTTATAATTGTGTGATTGTTGGTTTAAAGATAAATGGACCAGACCAGCTGGTACACAATGGAATTGACCTTTCCATCAAGGCCATCAACCAGGGAATGGGTGAGCTTAACTTCGAAGAAGAGGAGGAGGACCAGTTCTATATGAAGGATTTGCCCAAACATGCGTGCGCGTGAGTGTTCAGCTGCATTATTGTGATTCGAGTATTGCGTGGCAAATTGCAAGAGCAGTTGCATTTGGCATTGATGCAGTTCAGAAACAGAAGTATTATTAACTGCTTTATCACAGGCAACAGCTGTATGGATGTGCTTGTTTTAAACCTTGATGTCTTCTGTTTCAGCTGCACCTTTTCTTTTTATTTATATGTAGCTTTTATTGAGAGAAGTGGTTCATTAGGTAATGGTAGGTGATCAATTCATGTTAGCAGTACTATGCTCAGTAATTACTTTTGAACAGAATATGAGCTCAAACACCATAATATTTTGAAATCTGAGTTTGTGTCATTGGATGACAGCAAAAAGATCTACCAAATCTTGACCTTCGCCAGGTTGGATCAACACAAGACCTAATTCATCAAAGACAGCAGCGACCATCTCCTCACAGAAAGCACCTTCTGTACTCAACTGATGGGCTATATTTTGCTAAGACATGTACAACTTATAGCTGAAGACAGATGCTAACATCTTTCAAAACATCCAGGCTAAAACCAGCTAACATGCAGACCTACCAGTACTATGGGAAGAAGTTGAAAGAGCAATTCACAATTTGAAGTGAGAAAAGTCACCTGGCAATGACAAAATTGCAGCTGAGCTACTTGAGTTTAGTTAATTTCTTGTTACTCCTTGGGCAGCATAAGGCCACAAGCTACTCAAGCAAGGTGGAAATGAAGTAGCAAAGGCTGTCACTGCTCTGTGCAAAAACGTCTGGGAACACAAAGAATGGACACAGTCACTAGTCTTACCCCTCCCCAACCAAAAAAAAAAAAAAGGTGTAAGTACCACAAACCAAAGAGCAGTAACTCTAATTAGACTGAGTAATGTCATGCTGAATGTAATATAGAACTGCATCAGCATCACAGCTGAGGAACTGCTAGCAGAATAGGAGGGCTTCGGACAAGGCAGCAACACAGTTGAACAGATTTTTAGCTGTTACATCCTAATTGAGAATCATTTTCAGTATCAGCTTTATAGATAAAAAAAGGGGGGTAAAGATAAAAAAAAAAAGGGAGTAAAGGCCTCTGACATGAAGGACTATGGCATGTGAAAATTCATCATTGATGAGGGACTTCTCTAAGTCATTAATGTGCTGTATAAGAGCTCAACAAGGGCAGTACTGCTGAATAACCAAATAGGAGCTTACACCCAAAAGTAGGCATCTGTCATGGGTCCTCTGATCACCTGTGCTGCTCAACATTTTTTCTGGAAAGACAATCGCACTTCTATTTCTATTTCCATCAGCGAAAGGCTTATTTGCAACCTACACTTTGCAGATGACATTGACACTAACGGAGAACTGCAAGACCTTGCCAGTAGACTAACAGTTCAAATACATATAGAATAAAGACCAGCACTTATAAGAGTAAAGTTATGGCTGTTTGTAATGGCTAAGCAGGTATCTGCATAAACAGTATGGATTGAGTACTCTGGACAGCCCTTTCCAAGGACTCCAGATATCCACGTCTGGATTGCAACAGCAAATCTGAAATCTTTTGTGCCATCCGCAGTTCAGCTACTCAATCACAGATGAACTATCAGCGGTGTGTGTGTGATGGGTAGGTGTGCATGTGTGTGGTTGTGTGTGTGTGTGTTTTTTTTTTTTGTTTTTGCTTTTTTTTTTGCCCCCATATACATATATTTTGGAAATAGGGCACAGCTCCCATCTAAATTGCCCGTTGGGATTAATAAAGTCGGTTGTTATTGTTATTATTGTTATTGTTAACAATGGCAATTGCTAGGCTGTGTAGGGTTGGGTGCAGCCATAATACTCGGTTTGCTACAAAGTGCAACTTGTACAAGTGCCTTATAGTACTGATCCTGCTTTATGGACTTGAAATGTGAACTTATTGATATGGAGAGCACTCAAGAGCAAATTTCTGAGAATGAAGCTCCAGAAATCATACAGAAAACAAAAAAAACTAATGACTTTGCATGAAGCATGTTTGCCACACTCATGGGACACAAGGAACCCATACTTGCAACAGTCAAGCACTGTAAGCTGGTTTGGTCTAGTCATATGACCTGGAGTGACACTAAGATTTTTCTTCAGAGACTTTGCACCAAATTTAGGCTTTACAAGTCTGTCATCCCAATCGTGTTGAACAGCTGCAGTGCATAGACTTTACTGGTGGAATCATAGTGATGGCTCCAGTCATTTGAAATGAAGTGCTTCAGATCTCGTAGGTAGCAAAAGACAAATGACTTTTCCACGTTGTAGTCACATTCTTGTTGGGTCCTTCAGAAGCTTTTGCTCATTACCTTCAAGCAACTGGAACTGTTGTGGCCTGGTCATCTAACATGACATCAAGGATATGTTAAAGGCTATAAACATTGTGTCAAGCAAAAGAAGAGCTGGGTGAGTACCATGAAGGAGTGGATCGGCTACCCACTGGGGGACCTTACGAGGGCGCATAACATTCCCTGCTGGAGTGTTTATCTCTGCTGCATCACATTGTTTCTCCTGCAACTGGTACCTCCAGTAGCAGTTAAGGGATGAGAAAGAGTACGTGTCTTGCAAGCATGACAATCAACCTCTAAATACTTGCCTGTGCCTCTTTCATTAATCTTTCATTACTGCTTTTCATTGTGTCTGTTCAAGCTAGACAGCTTTACTCTTTTTGTAAAAGTGAGAGCCATCCCAAAAACAAAATATATAAATCCTTTCATCCTTTGATATCTGTCACTTCTTTGTGCAGCTACTGCGGCATCCATGACCCAGCATGTGTTGTGTACTGTAATACTTCCAAGAAATGGTTCTGCAATGGTCGTGGCAATACTTCAGGGAGGTAAACACAATTTAGTTAAAGTTTGAATGAGATGCTGTGAGACATGACTTCAAAGAGCTTTACTGCTTATGTTAATGATAGTATCTTTCATCATAAAGTTATAGAAATGAGAAGAAAGTTGTTTGTCTGCCTTATAGCCATATCATCAACCATCTGGTGCGGGCCAAGGCTAAGGAGGTGACACTGCACAAGGACGGCCCTTTGGGAGAGACTGTGCTTGAATGTTACAACTGTGGATGTCGCAATGTCTTCCTACTGGGCTTTATCCCTGCAAAGGCAGACACAGTGGTTGTGCTTCTGTGTCGTCACCCATGCGCCAACTTGTCCAGCTTGAAAGATATGAATTGGTAAATATTTACTTTTGTTTTTCTTTTCTTTCTGCAGACTCCCTTACTTTCCTGTTCTTTTCACATGCTTGCTTGTCCCTAGATGTGCATCACCAGGTGGCGATATCTGCATACCTGCAGTTTGAGACTTAAGCAAGCAAGATATTCCAATAAAGTATAAAGAAGAAAATAAAATGCCTAAATAGAAACCTTAAAAGATTTCTTTAAAGAAATTCCAGTAATAAATTTGACTAATAGACACTGGATTTCTTTAGGGATCCAAGTCAGTGGCAACCACTCATACAAGACCGGCAGTTTTTGTCATGGCTGGTGAAGGTGCCCAGTGACCAAGACCAGATGCGTAGTCGACAGATCAGTGCTCAGCAGATAAATAAACTAGAAGAGCTCTGGAAGGTATGCAGTATCATTTGTGGTGGACTTTGAGGCATTTTTTTTATGACAGTAGTTGAGGAAAGGATGTTTTAATACAATCCTAAATGTTTTACCACAGTTAGCTTATGTCTTTTTGGATTCTGATTCAGATTGTTTTCATTGCTTTGCAGGAAAACCCAGATGCCAAGTTAGAGGACCTGGAGAAACCAGGTGTTGACGAAGAACCCCAGCAAGTCTTGCTCAGGTGAGACAGGATGCTGTGTTGTCTTTGGCTTATTGAGATTTCTGGCAACTTGCATTTTGTATCAAGAACTCACAAACAGAACCCTACAAATCTATTTTATTTATAAATACCCCCTTTTGATGTATGCTTTATATGTTTATTTTGAAGAGGGTGATTTATTTATTTATTTTTTTTAAAGATAGCCCCGTATACATTTTATGAAGCTTGTTAGGCATGGTAAGAAATGTGGCATTCACCTTCCCCAGTTCTGCTGATATTCAAACCCCCAGCTTTATGTTATTTGATCTTTAATTTGGGCACTGGATTTTAGATTTGATTTTAGTGTTCATTTTGTATGTGTAGGTATGATGATGCATACCAATACCAAAACATCTTTGGCCCCCTTGTGAAATTGGAGGCTGATTATGACAAGAAACTTAAAGAATCACAGACTCAGGATAACATGGTCGTTCGCTGGGATGTTGGCCTCAACAAAAAGCGCATTGCATACTTTCATCTGCCCAAGGCAAATGATGGTGAGTAGAGCAGCTAAGATTTGGTCATTTTGCTGATAACGGAAGTGGTCATTGCTAAGGGTTTAAACCAGTTGGATCATGTTTGAGAATTTTCAGCGGAAGCTATCAAATAAGCCAATAACTATTTGATTTGGAAAAAGAGTGACCCAGGAGAATTGATAGTCGCTTTAGGCCCTTAATTCATTTACCTAGTGAGGGGAGAGATTGCTGATTTAATGAACTGCAGCATTCTGGGCTTTGCACGGTTGTAGTGTACATAACCATGACTCAAACAAGAGCCTAGTTGGTGTGAACAGTGAAAGTTTTTAGCATCAAAACACTTTTTCTCCGTGATATTACATCTGAACCTTATTTTTGTAGATTAAATTTAATATATGGTGTCATTTCAGATTTGAGATGGCACCCCAAAATAGTTTTTTTATGCTACCTGTCATCTTGGCACATTGTGTTTAATCTTGCTCTTAATATGTGTAGTGGCGAGGTGGGCAAGAGGGTAGACGGAAACATTAACAAGAAATTGCAATCAGAAACTGTCTTTAGAAAAATGCCAGATATTTTGAATGGAGACATAATTTGGTTGATGGGTTTGCTCGAAATGCATTGGATTATTACAATCCGATTTAAGCTTTATTCACATTCTTTGACTCTGGCACTGAACAAACATATTTCTGTTGTTTCTGTTACTGTTTGCAGAGATGAAACTGATGCATGGAGATGAGCTAAGGATCCGTTACGTAGGGGAACTTCACAAGCCATGGTCAGGTGTTGGTCATGTCATCAAGATCCCAGACAGTATCCTTTCCTCTGTTTACTACGGACTTGCGTTGTCACTAAGCTTTCCCTGGGTTTTTTCCCGTTCTTAATAATGTCAGTGATTTTCTCTTTCTCCTTCACTCACATTGTGTAAAGCTTGATTGTCTGTTAAACCTTTGAATTTGAGATAGACAAATATGTCCATCTCTTTCAGCAAATATTGTCTGAGCCCACCCACTTGTGTGTGTTATATTCAGCAGAATCACATTTAAAAAGAGTTAAAAGGAAATGTTGTTTGAAGACTTGAATTTATCTTAGTGTTACCTTTTAAAAAAACATTGGCACCATGAGCTTATTTCATTTTATTGGCTATATAATATAATACATACATCACACAGTAACAATCTGCTATGAGTGCATATGCAAAGACAGTTATTTTTCACATTTTCAAGCCCATTTCTGACATTCAGGTTGTTCTTCATCTTCATAAGTTGTTATGTTTGTTAATTTTTACATGGTGTATGACCATTAAAATCCACTACAGGATTAACATGACAGGGATCATCAAATGTGTGTAAGCCTGTATCAGAATTTTGTTTTTGGAAATACGATTTGATTGTCTAATTTTCTTTGCATTTACAGAAAAATACTGTTTCCTATTGATGAGATAAGACAGTTTCTTTTTCTTAGATCTTTATAATTTTGATTTATCTTCACAATGTATTTTTTTTTTAAACTTAATTTAAAAAATACTTTAAATTCGTGCATTTGTGGGGATCACAATCAAATGTCAAGGTTCAGACACAGAGTGATAGGTTTTGATGAAAAATACGTGAAATTTTGATGATAATAAACTTCACTTAGTTAGAGCCTTAACCCAGCTTCAGACTACAGTGATGAGGTGGCCATTGAGCTGAAGAGCAATGCTGGTGTACCTGTTGAATGTACCCATAACTTCGTCGTTGATTTTGTGTGGAAATCCACCTCCTTTGACAGGTTAGTGCATGATAATATGGGTCAGATATTTTGCTGTACTAAAGATATGGGGTTTGTTTTGTTTTCTATTGGAAATAACAGGCTTGTAAAGTTTGCCTGTATGTGTAAGAATCCATGATGGGGATTAAAGCTTGACGGGGGATTAAAGCTTGACGTGGCCTGAAATTTGATGAAAATCTTAATATTTAGCGAAAATATGGCGTAATTTTTCATAAATACTAGGTAGAAATCTTGTCACTAAAGACGTTGATTTTTTTTTTTTTTTCTAGCCATGCTCAGAGTTCGCGAAAATAGACAATTATGGGACATGGCAACGCACTTTTAAAAATCTGGTCATATCACATTCTCACAAAAAAAAGCATTCATTTGCTTTTCAAGCAAAAGCCTATTCTGCATGATGATTTCTAATTGCTAAACAAGACACAGATTCCTTATATAATGTGTACACACACTTTGAACATAACCATCAGAAGTAATTGCTTCCTTGGCCAGGTTACAGGTCACATGCTTAAGAAGTTTTGGGTGTTCCACATTCCGGTTGTTTAAAGTTTCCGGATGTAAACAAATGTTGATGCAAACTCAAAAAACCAGTTGGAGGATGTGAGACATTCGTGCTGTATATTAAACATGGGCTGTACCTTCATGTGCACATGGAGAATAACATTGCATTTAAAAAAGCAATTGTAGTGGCAAAACTGTCAAGAAGTGACAAAACTTAGTGCACCTAATTCTGCTGTCGAAATCACCATCGATCCCGTGATAAGTGCTTTGAGAAAAATATAAATGAAAGGTAGTGGTCAGGACCAAACATTTACAAATGTAAGTGCACCTACAATAACTATATATAACTATAACTAAATGCAGTGATGAATGCCTTAGACTTTGTAGCATTCATTGTCTACAGACCACTCTATTGCTGGAGCTCTAAAAAGGCCAGACAGCTCGTGCTTTTACCAGAAATCTTTGGTAGATAATAAGGAATCAGCTACAAAGATCATCCTTCTTTAACTTATCTGACCACATAGGTGGTTCATAAGATTTCAGTATACAGCAGAATGGCACATAAGTAGTTCCTCAAAAAGCACTCAGTGGTGTATGTCTATTCCATAAGGTCATGCTGCCCCAAGACCTTGCATGAGCCTTCAGAAGTTTGTGGCTTTAATTATTGAAGGTTCAGTAGTTGTGTTTTAATTTATGAAGGAATGGATTTCCTTGCTTATTAGCTGCATGTTGACATTCTGACCATCAGCTGTCGACTGATGTTAGCAAAGGTCATTAAAAAGTAACAAAGTTCCTAAGACATTGAAACAATCAGTTAACGATTTCGTTAAAACATGTTCATTTCACTTGCAACTGGGGAAAAAACTAGCTTTTAAAATTATTCATTTGGATGGCATCTTGGATTGTTTCTTTGACAACCAGTAGTGCGAGTTAGAAAAACCACCTTTGTTTTTTCGTGGAAACAGGATGCAGGCAGCCATGAAGACCTTTGCTGTGGACGAAACATCAGTGTGGGGCTACATCTACCATAAACTGCTGGGTCATGAGGTTGAGGATGTTGTGTTAAAATGCTCCCTGCCTAAACGCTTCTCAGCACCTGGTCTCCCAGAGTTGAATCATTCTCAGGTGTATGCTGTCAAAACAGTCCTGCAGCGCCCATTGAGCCTCATACAGGTGAACATTCTTGCTTTTTCTCTGTCGGACCATCTCCAGCCATTCTGCTTGTTTCAGATTTAGAAGGAGCCTTTTTTCTAGTGAGTGATGTGGACACTTCACATTTTCAGATATGTTTGCAGCAGTCTGTCATACCACTGTGCTGGGGATCTTGGCTGCTTAGAAGCAGGAACATATTTTTGAAGTTTTTTTTAGTTTAGTACCTTGTGTGTGTGTGTGTGTGCTTAACACCTTTAAATTTATTTGATAGGGACCTCCAGGAACTGGGAAGACCGTTACGTCTGCTACCATTGTTTACCACCTGGTGAAACAGAATAATGGTCCTGTGCTTGTCTGCGCCCCCTCCAACATTGCTGTGGACCAGCTTACTGAGAAGATCCACAAAACAGGCCTGAAGGTAAACTTGTGCTGGTCTTGGCTGTCAGTCATTTAGTTAATACATGGGAACCAAATGTTGCAGAAGCTTGGTTTTGAGTGGGAATTGGGCCTTTAAGAAGTTAAAATATGCTCCTCAGTTTTAATTGGGCAATATAAATAGTTGGGTAGGAGGAAAATATTACAGTTACTATAAAGCAAATTTAGAACCATTGTTTAGGACCAAGATGATGTTTGGAATCATCCTTTATTTTTTTAAGAAGCTGCTAAGGAAGACAACAGGCTTTGCTTATTTTGCATGTCAGGATTACAAGTAAAGTGAATTCATTGCAATCTTTATCTTAGTGGTGGTGTCGTAAAAAAAATTTTTTTAGCCAGTCTTTTGCATTAGGTCATAAAGAATCTGTCTTACAATTCTTCTGTGTCGGACAGGTGGTGAGGCTTTGTGCTAAGAGCCGCGAGGCAATAGACTCCCCAGTGTCTTTCCTGGCATTGCACAACCAAATCCGTAGCATGGACAGGTGAAAAACACTCATAATTATATGTTTGTTTTAGGATACTCCCTAAGCTCAGGCTGTTAATTGCATAATTCCAATCTGCATTGAGGTTGACATGGACCTGCATGACAACTATAGTCTTGCTTGATCTGGGTCTGTTGCGTTAATATTTTATATTTTAGTATTCTTCCTTTTTTTGCTGATCTTGTGCAGCTGTTAACAGTGTTTTATTTTCAAATGCCAAACCATGCAGTTTCTTTTTAATACTGGGATAGCTTGTCATTAACTCCTTTATGCCTTTGTATTGTGAGCAGTGTTCCTGAGCTGTCAAAGCTGCAGCAGCTGAAAGATGAGACTGGAGAGTTATCATCCACAGATGAAAAGCGTTACCGCGCCTTAAAGAAGCAGTGTGAAAAAGAGCTGCTGCAGGTAAATTGGTGGCAGTTATTGAATTCCCTTATTTTTAAAACCTCTCATCTTCCCTTGCTTTGACATTCACTATTTCTCTCTTAGCAATAGCCCAGACTTCAGTTATTTTCTTGTCATCTCTCCTCTTTTTATTCTTGCTTTCCCTCTGTCACTTAATGGCTGACGTTGCTTCATGTACCTTTTAAGTTCTTTACTATTTAATAGGGTCCATTCCCATATTTGTCATTTCTTCAGATGATACTGGGCTTACTGATTCATTATTTGCCCTAACCCTCATGTTACCTGACTGGTGAGGTTAATGTCTCTTTGTGCAGGCAGCTGATGTTATCTGCTGCACTTGTGTAGGAGCAGGGGATCCTCGCCTTGCCAAAATGCAGTTCCGCTCTGTGCTTATCGATGAAAGTACACAGGCAACCGAACCTGAGTGTATGATTCCTGTCGTTCTTGGGTGTCGCCAGGTCAGTAGTTTGGGGCTTAATTAATGAAGTTCAGTAGTTTGTGTTTTCATTAGTGAAGGTTCCATAGTTGTTCTTTAATTTATGAAGGAATTGATTTCCTTGTTTAATGAGCTACATGTTGACATGCTGACCCTCAGCTAAACCTTGCATGACCATAAAGGTAATTTTTTTTTTTTCCCAAACTGTTGTAGTTTTTGTTTCATCAGAATCATCTCAGCTGATTGACTTAGGCACAGTTTTATACCATTGCATGTACTCCTTTATATTATTCAATAATATTGAAGTGTGAGTGCGAATATTACTATCCATGAACAACTCATCATTTTAGTTCCTTGGCTCAGGAAGTATACATTCTGCCTGGGGGGGATAAAGTGGTTATGTGGAGATTTTGTTACATTTACTTGTGGGTTTCAGATACTTGGATACTTTTCTTTAACCTCCTCTTGTCCTCGTATCAACAAATAATGGGGTTTGTTACAGCTAATCCTGGTGGGTGACCATTGTCAGCTGGGCCCAGTAGTAATGTGCAAGAAAGCAGCGAGGGCTGGATTGTCTCAGTCACTGTTTGAACGTCTGGTGGTGCTGGGTATTCGTCCCATTCGCCTACAGGTGCAATACCGCATGCATCCGGCACTGTCTGCCTTCCCATCCAACATCTTTTATGAGGGCTCACTTCAAAATGGAGTCACTGCAGGTGGGTGTCATTACCTTGAACTGCAATGTGACCTAAAAATATGGCATGTGATATTATTGTTGTGGGGCTGCACAGAGAAGAGTTTATGTCTGATAGACATTTAATTGAACTTTGTTAAGGTTTGGGATGCATAAATTAATCCATTCAAGGTGGGAGGGAACTCCAGAAAATAGCACTTACTGAAGTGGCATAGTTCTCTCTCTATAGGGAGTTGGTTGTGCTTTCTCTCTAAGTGCTGTAGCTATCAGCTTCTTTTCTGTTGTCATAAAGACTGGCAGAGGCACTCAGTCTCATGCTTAATTCTTGTTACCAGCTGAACGTTTACGCAAAAATCTGGATTTTCCTTGGCCACAACCGGACAAGCCAATGTTCTTCTACTGCACAAACGGGCAGGAAGAAATAGCCAGCTCTGGAACCTCCTATCTGAACAGGTAATGTTGTACTGAGTTTATCCTTCTTATCTGCAAAATATTTGTTCCCTTTCTTTAACAATTATTGTTTGCCATTTTCAGCTTTAAGGTAAAACATTTGTTTCAAAAAAGTCCTAAAATCCTGTTTAGTGCTTTATAGGATTGTATGTTACAGGGATGAGTTAATGATAGAGCTTATTAATGTTTCTAACCTCTTTCCTAACAGGACAGAGGCAGCCAACACAGAAAAGCTGGCTACCCGTTTCTTGAGGGCAGGTGTCAAGCCAGACCAGATTGGCATCATAACACCCTATGAAGGTCAGCGTGCATACCAGGTTCAGTACATGCAGTACTCTGGAGCACTCAACAAAAAACTTTATCAGGTATTAACGATGTTTAATACCCACATTTTACGAATTGTGTTTGCTAAGATGAAGAGAAGCTCATGAAAATAGCATATGACAATCTGGTCAAATTTGAGATAACATCAAATTTTGATCCTTTTATATTTAAATACACAAAAGTCATGTGTTAATGCTAAAAAAAATTTATGATGTTAAATTTACTTTTCACACCTAACCACACTGATTTTCTTTCGAAGCTTTGTACTGATACTAAGAGTGCCTCTTGCTTATGCATATAGTGATCATGCAAAGCCTAACATTTTGTATACCATTGGAATCTATATGTGGGAAAGGCTTAAGCCGTAAATACTAATGAAGCTGTTTTCAAGTTTCTTATTAACTTTCTTTTAAACTTTAGGCACAAAAAGGTGGTAGTAAACTGTCTTCTGAAAAGTTATTGAGGCTCTTTTAACTTCATTTTTTTTTCGTTTTTTTTTTTTCTTTTTAAATTGGCATTGCAGGAGATAGAGGTGGCCAGTGTGGATGCTTTCCAAGGGCGGGAGAAAGACTTTATTATCCTTTCTTGTGTTCGATCTAATGAACACCAAGGTATTGGTTTCCTAAATGATCCACGGCGCCTCAATGTTGCCCTTACTAGGGCCAGGTGAGTTTTTATCCTGATTGTGTGTCGATATAAAGGAGGTGGCGCGAGTGTGACATCATTTGATTTTCTCCCAAGATATAGATTATAGATTTATTTAACATTACTATCTTTAAGATGCTAAGATTGTGTTGCCTGTGGATCAGTTTTTTGTGAATGTAGCAGAATTTCTTTTTGTCTTAAATTTAAAACATACCCTTGTTGCATCTATCCGTTCCACGCCATAACCACTACCATCTAATCCAGAATGTTTTTTCTTGTTGTGTTATTTTTATTTATTTTGTTCTTGTTGTTAACTAATCTCATCTTTTGTTACTCATCAACTGTTTCTGCCTTTTAGATATGGAATCATCATTGTTGGAAACCCAAAAGTTCTGTCTAAGGTAAGAAATCAGCAGGGTTTTATGTTGTTTTTTTAAAAATCAGAGGATTTTTTTTGGTGGTTTTTTAAACAACCTACATTTTGTCAACAGGTGTTCACAAAAGTCATTACATTTTATATCTCACTTCTCTGATAACACTTTTTTCATTTTGTGTTTTTCAAGTTTTAAAGAAAGCATTGCATTTACTTGAGCCATAGGTGTGTCTGGGTATGTTGCCAGCTGGTACTGGCTGCTAACTGTAAAATGCAAGGGGCGGCACAGGGTTTCCTAGAGAGGATGAGGTGGTCGGCAACTGCAGTCTAATTCATGGAGACCATGATATAGGTATGGAGCAGGCCGTTCATATGACTGCAAGCTGATTTTCATCTTAATGTGGAGTGCATACTGCATCCCATGTAATTACCCAGGGGAGAACAATATTTGGAATGTTGTAATTTGAAGATGCATTTGATTGTTTGTGTACAATATGCAGCAACCTCTATGGAACCATCTGCTGACATACTATAAGGAGCAGAAATGTCTTGTGGAAGGGCCTCTCACCAATCTTAAAGAAAGCCTCATTCAGTTCAGCAAACCACGCAAGCTGGTCAACTCTGTCAATCCGGTCAGTGTGTGTACATTCATGAACATGCAGTTGGGCAAGGGACTGTAGCTGTGAACATGCTTAAAGGGAGTGTGTGGGGGAGATAGTGATAAAGATAGTGACATCAGCATAAAGGTTGAGTGCATAGTAACTTGCATGTGCTTGCAAATCACAAAGATCTGTCAGGTTATGTTTGTAAATGGGTGTGCACACACTTATATGTATATCTATAACAAAATGGAAAATCTCAGTCTTGATAAGAAAAAATTAAGCTTTCTGCCATTAGCATTTTTAAAGGATTTTCTCTAAGGCATTAAGAGAGGTAGGGTGATCTCTTTGTAGATGGCAGGCACAGAACTTTTTTTTTAATTAATTTTTTTTAAACTTATTTATTTTTGTATAAAGATGAAACACATAACCCATCCCTTAGCATCTGCAACAGTTGGATGTAATGGTGGGTATGGATTATGTTTTAGGGTGGTCGTTTCATGAGCAACACCATGTTTGATGCCCGTGAGTTGTTGGTGCCTGGCAGTGTGTATGACCGGGGCAAGTATTGTTTGTTTTGTTAGTATCTGAAGTGGATTTAGAATAGTGTGGCTTTTAAAACATTAAAGTCAATTTTTACTGTACTTCCAGAGGCTGACATGGTCATTAGTCTTTCTTTGGAATGTGTGGACTTTGATGTTTGGAAATGCACATTAAAAGGTGCACCTTTCGAACTTTCTAGTATGATAAATCTATATTTTGATGCTGCATATGTCTTTAGGTGTGGCCTACAGGGAACCTGTGGTCCATACTCATGACCAACTGAACATGATTGGGCCAGAGCGTGCCTACACACGTACTTCCATGAACTTGCCTGTGCCTGTCAACATGTTTTTGCCTCCTGTGGCCCAGCCCTTTCCACATCTTCAGCATTTGCCAACAGGTATAGCATCAAAAAGAAAAAAAATGCTGAACAAATTTTTTTCCGATCTGTCAGAAAGTAATGTGGATCTTGCAAAAGTTAATAGTTTAAGAAAGGATAGTTGGATTGATGCATCTTGCTGTTGCAGATACTGGGATTCAGAAGGGCATTCATGGTATGCATGGCAACAGTTGGGGCTCTGGCCGTCGTCAGAAACCCCCACGCTACAGCAAGCACCAGCAGAACTCCCACAACACGGGTGTCTCACAGCACAGCCAGCCAAGCCAGGTGGGGTGACCTTTATTGCTGAACACAAAACATAGCAGACACATGGTATTGTGTACTGTGTCAGCCACATTAAGTATAACATGTATCTTACTACATCATGCATTGGGTACACCATGTTCTATAGAAACAACTGTTGTGACCTGTTCAGAAATGACTACTTTTTATCTTTCTTTGGCAGGAAGTTTCCCAGTCATTCTCCCAGGGTCCTCTAACCCAGGGCCTGTCCATGTCACAGGCGTTCCCAATGAGTCAGACTGGCATGAGTGGACTCTCGCAGGCAGAGCTGTCTCAGGTCAGTCTTTACTACCATTTTTTGGTCTCGGTAATTTGTGGTTTACTGTGTAAATTGGACACAAAACTTGATATGATGACATCCACATGCCTGGTCAACAGATATGTGAGATTTCTAATTGTAGAGTTAGGATTTGTGTTTGTCTTATTAGAAAAGTTGAATCTGGGGCTTTGAAAGTGCCATATGTTGAGTCAGGGGGAATAAGAATATTTACCAATTGTATTTTTTCTTTTATTTGCTTTTCCTGTCTGAGGGAGAGAAGTGTGTGTGTTTACCAGGTGGTGTGAATAGGGGGGTAGATGGTATCGGTTGAGGCAATAAGTACATGAATGCTAGCTATTTTTCACGTTGAGTACCGCATTTATTGTGCATTAACTTTGATATTTATGCAATTCAGGACAGCTTCCTGGCTGATGACTTCAAGTCTCAGATGGATGGCATGCTGTCACAGGACTCCACCTACCAGGGAGACCGGCACTTCTATGCCTCCCAACTCTCACAGGGTCCCTTCAACTAGCCCCCATTCTCCTTGCCCTCCCAGGTAGGGACATTCTTAGTCCCATTCTCCCTCATACCTCCAGGCAGGAGTCATCCGTGGGTGTTTTTCTGTTTGAAGCTGACTAGGGATAGTTTGAGTTTGCTATTATTAGTTTCTATGCATTTGTGTTGCTAATGATCCACTACACGGGATAGGCATGGAAATCAGAGTAGAGGTTGACATCATCAAGGCAGTAGAGGCAGGACAGTGAGATCGTGAACACCTGTCCACTTTATGTTGTAATGCGTTTTTATATATCAGTTGACAGTGGAGTGAAAGAATAAACAGCATTATCATTTCTTAGATTTCATTACTTCTTTGTCCATCAAACATCGCTTTTGCTCAGTCTGCTAACAGATTGAGCTGAATTTTGAAAATCTAGCAAAGACTGAAGTCATCATGTACTAATTATTTTTTTCTTTTATGCAGATGTGCATGGGAGGGTGCCGTGAGCACCACTATCAACAGTGAGGTTACATCCGCAGTGTCCCGCTTGCCCCTCGGCCAACAAGCATGGGTGTTGCAGAGCATTGGCACGGTTGCTCACCAGCAGACCGGCTGCCGCAGATCCCCAGTATGGAGAGCAGACGCTCTTGCAGCAACCGTTGCTGCGGGTTGTGTCAGGGCCTGCCTGGCGTCACATCCACCACCAGCGACTGAAGAGAAAGTCCATGTCCTCTTGAGGCCATGAATTGTCAACTGCCGGTGGCGTGACACAGACACAGCAGTCAACCGCATACGGAGTTTGGGAGCCACCTTGAACAGATGGAAAGGGCCATATGAGGAGGAGCGTGGAGGATTTGCTGACACTGCAGGACTTTTTTCCCAACCTCTCGGCAGAGAAGAACTCTCTGTTGGGACCCAGACTGTCGTGTATTGAAGGTGACACCGTGGTCGCCAGTGGAGGAGGCCATGGGAAGAGTGGGGAGAGCGTGGTGGCTGATGGGATACAGCACAGTTGCAGGAAGGAGATTCCTGCTTGCAAAGCTGTCCTGGCCACCCCCTCCACTTCACCTACTACACATTCTAGCGGTTTCTGGGATTGCTTGGATGTTTGATTATAATTTGTACACCCACTAACTTTGTCCCGTCTTATTTTTTTCCGTACTTGGATTTTGGTTTACTTTCCTAATCCTTCTCCTACTAATGCTC
The DNA here is from genome assembly GCF_003073045.1 of Pomacea canaliculata. Classification (NCBI taxonomy): domain Eukaryota; kingdom Metazoa; phylum Mollusca; class Gastropoda; order Architaenioglossa; family Ampullariidae; genus Pomacea; species Pomacea canaliculata. The sequence goes on from NC_037602.1 coordinate 850,460, forward strand.
CGTCTGTTTTAAACAACCTTTATCATGCAAATTTGTGTTACTGAATTGCATTTTTTTTAATTGTCTTCATTTTACATGCTAGGAATACAGTGAATATAGAGGAGAAAAACATGCCTGTGTTATTTTGAGTATATTAACATCTATGGCTACCTGACTGCAACTGGTAATCCTGCTTTTATTTTTGAGAGAGAGGGGGGGGGCAGACTTTGAGGAGTATTATTTTGATTTATTACATCAACCATAAACAAAGTCATCAGATGACATTCATTCACAGAGAAGAAAAAAAAAATCTATGTGGCAGCAAACTGCCATCCACCAAACTCGGACAAAGTATGCACTACAAGTACATGTAATCCCCAACCTTCTCCATTTAAAGTATTCACATCCTGTTTCACTACGTAGGGATATTTGTCAGTCTTGGTCCTGTACCGTTTTTGGTTTATTCCGTGTGTCCACACAATTATTTCAAGAAATTAATGCAACGTAAGTTTTTTTTTTTATTTATTTATTTTTAAAAAAAAATCCAGAAATGTTTGGGTTAACACAAGGTCTTGGCTGCTAATCTTTCATTTTTCCTTCTCATCCCTCTCCAGTCGTCACTTTGAAAATAGGTTGGATGTGGAGATCATTGCTGGTCGGTGTGAGTTTAAGGTACCATCAGGGCTAGTTGCAATGTGCAGACATTTGGCCAGAGCTGCACCTTTGCCACCATTTAAATGCACGTTAGGTCAAAGCCTTATTTTGGCATTACTTTTATTCTGTGCTAAAGCATTCTCATTAATGCATTCAACATTGAACACCCACACACACTTTCTGTACGGAGCCATCCCTGAATCTTTGGTTCCATGATGTATTATGGTTGGAATGTTTTACTGCAGAAAAAGTTTTAAAAATATTTCTCTTGCGTTTGCAGATAAATTTTAATTTTAAAATATTTTATACATTTATGAGGTGCAGACTTGGAGTGTTCACTCAACCGAAAACCGTTTTTGATGGTTAAGTTCCCCATTAGATTATAGTGCCAAGAATTGACTTTCCTGTCATGACCAGCTAGGTACACTATCTTCAACTTTTTGTTCATTTACTTGAGGGCTGCGGTGTTAAAGATTTAATACGAAGATTCCTGTTGTAGGTGTGGGGAGCATTTTTTAAAAAATCTTTTCCTTTTTAATCAAAGCTGTTAACTCTAAACAAAGGATGTGGAAAAAGGAAACAACGCTTGATTTCTTATAGGATGCAAACAGGTTATGCTCAGTTCAAAACTATCTCCCCTGTACTTGGTTGGGGTGAATCTTCTTAGACAGGATCATGCTTAGCCATTGTTGATGTCAACACATTTCAGAGAAAAAAATTAATCTGTGGCATTGTGGGATGCTACTTGTAGTTATGCTTCCAGGGATACATGATCATCTAAAGTTTGTGCTATAAAGAAGACATTGAAAACTATTGGTCAGATTAAAGGCAACTTTAGTTTTACAATTAGCAGTCCCTGATCTAAGACCCAGGTATGGTGATAGCCAGCATTAGAAGCTTAGGTTCTTTATAGAGGTCTTGTTACTTTACAGCATGGTTTATTTACACTTAGCCTAATCAACCTGGTTTTAAAAGCTGGTAGTGGAGGGAAGTGTAGCATTGGGCCTTTGTGCAAGATGAGCGTGCTGTTGTCCACAAACACCAAAAGTGGATGGTATAGGGTGTCATGTGATGTTAGAAAACAGTATCCGCATGGCTAGGGGTGCCGGGCTCTACTCAGAACCCAGTTGTCAGGTAACATGGTAGTAGCAGTCATCACCATCATGAATAGCTGCAACAACCTGGGGTTGTGGTGTAATCTTGTCCATTTCTGACAATGAACTTGCAGTGCATTCATAATCCTTTCACTTGCTATGTGTTCACTGCTGTGTTTAGCTTGTCCCAACTTTCTGTTCCTTTTTTTTTTGTTTGTCTATCTTTTTGCTTAAACCAGTGTGTGCTTTTTTGTGAATTTTATGTGGTAATAATAAAGCCATGTTAATGACTGTCTTTGTCTTCAACATATCTGGTTGGTAAAGCAACTATACAGCTTATACATTAAGTGGAAACCATAACTGGCACAGTTTAATTTTTTCCTCAATTCTTAGAATATTTGCCATCTTGTATATCTGGAAATATCGTTTGAAGCTTGAACTAAAGTTACTCTGCAAGGTCTTTGTAATCACAGGACAAGAAATACTATTCAAACCAAAGTAAATTCTTTTTCCCACATTAATATGGTTGGCTGCTATTGGTGAAACAGCTTCGTGGAATAACTATTTTAAAACCTGCCTTGGAGAGGACACCATAGACAAAAGGAAGAACTAGTTGACAATTATATTCAGGGTCTGCTCACAACAGCCTAAGATGGGCCTTGCCAACTGCTGCATCCAGCTATCTGCACTGATGATCAGTAATGGCAGACTAGCACAACCACTGTCAAGGGTTGAACAAAATATATACCTTGGAGGCTGTAGTTATATTTTAAGCCCCTACCTTTCACCCCAACAGCACCCTCCTTGATCCACCACATACCTAACCCTAAATAAGTATAATTCTTTCTGAATTTATAAATCATGTCATTTTCCAAAAGGCTGCTTACCACTATTAAAACCCGCATTTTGAAAGCGCAGTTATTGCATCGAAAAGATACTCTGAATATATACAAGTTTCTGACTACATAAATTGTGCAGCAATAATTTATTTTGATAAGCACAAGTACCATTACCATTATTAATGCCTTCAGCAGAATCATTATTGAAAACTCAAATATAAAAATTTTGAGACATGCTCCTCAAAACAGCCAGACTGAAATTACAGAGTTGGCCTATAAATGACAACAATGGTCATGTCCTATTATTCTCACTTGATGACTAATAACTGTTGGTCGATTAGAAGCTTATCTCAGTCAAAGCAACAGTGAAATAAATCTACTTATTTCATTTTCAGTAACAAGCAGGTGCTTGAAATATTATAAGTGTAGTTTTTTTCTAATTACGCCTGAAAGTTATAAATCGAGTGGAGATTCATGGATAAGACCGGACTTTTCTACCTCGGGGCGCAGTTAGCAAATGCACTATTATTAATTAAATATTTCAGAAAACCTTAATACGCTCTTACTTCTTAGCAATGAATGTCAATCTATATCATAAAATTGTAATTAGTTTATGTCGCAAAATCTAAATCTAGGTTTATCTTTATTCCTCAACACTTTGCTGCTGGAGAAGATGATAAAACTGTTTTTAAAAGAATGCAATAGAAACTAACCCTGAGAAGGAAAAGCCACACCACAAACCTCTAGAAGCTGCAGGCTTCTCTAAAAAATAAAAGCAGATTTTAAATGCTGTCAACAAATGATAAGATAAATAAACTGGCACAATTCTGATGGCATCCAGTGGTTTGGGATGTGTTCTAAGGTCAGTCTATAGTTTCTCAAGCATATTGTATGCTTGCAATAAGGAGACACATGCCCACAAGACACTGTTTTATCAAACCTAAGCACCCCTAGAAGGAACGGATAATGCAGGCAAGGCAAATGTCTTGTTAGCTCTACAAACTACTACAGATCTTGCATTGGTTTGCCAGCATTAACCAAGTCATTCTTCAGTACACAGCATACTACACATTCTGGGCTAAGGACCCAGATGAATCTGGCAACTCAACTACATGTAAAAAGATGCAACCTAAAAAAATCCTGAACAAGGTCTAAACTCCTAAGAACATGGTAAGCATGAACAAATTCAAGTGATGCGTTATTTGGTATTACCATGGGTGGGAGTAAAAATTCTTCTTGTACCAAAGGTGACATGGCCAGTATACATAAGCCTTGCACAGGAGTGGAGGCAGAGAACACTGATATTAAATCGCCTGTCTAGGCCCCCATTTCTTGGCAGTGAGCTGGAAAAGCCTTCATAGCTCTAGCACTATGGCAACCCCCCTTTTTCTTCACATCCATACTTTAGTATAAAGCTCCCTCAGCAGTGGTTATGACAGTCACACACTTCGGTATTTCAAAGTGTAACTGGATGGCAAATTTCAAACATAAATACTTGTGCACATAAAGGCAAATCTATTGGTTCAAGTAAGAAGGGGTAAACAATCTTGCCAACGCAGAAAGTTTTCACTTGTGTGTGAGGTACATTTGGTTGGAGAGGAAAAAAAGGCACTGGGGGAAAGGGCAATTTTCTTCACCATATATAAACATGCACATGGAAATCTATATAAACATGCGTATGGAAACTTTCCCACCTCTTTATTACTGTTCAGAGAAACTTTAAAGCTGCTGTACCATCTGGACAGCTAGAAAATTAGAGACTGATGGCAACCCATTCCTTTACATATGCTGCCTTGTACCTCCTACCAAAGAAGTTTTCAACTACAAGTTCTTGTGGCCTAAACTAGTGCTGAGCATTTTAGTTAAAGTTTTAGCCTTTAGGTAGTTTAGCGATTTTAAACCTTGATTTTTGATGCTACATGCCAGTGATAGTGAACCAGATTGCTCTGTGAGGTGGTAATTGAATTTCTCACTGACTTCCACTTGAGTGTTAAATGAGTCTCAGATGAAAAGCTATTTAGGTGAGTAAATGCTCTGCTTAGAGCTTGAGAGGAGTCCTTCACATATGCATTTACATAAGCTCACCGAACACAGCAGCTTAGTTCCTCCGACCATGTCTTCAGCAAAATGCTACAACAGTAGATTGAATAAAAAAACCACCATGTTATTGTAAAACATACTCCCATTGATAACTTTAAAGAAAAAATCTTTAATATACTGACCTTCCAGCCACACCAAACAAAAACAATTTTTAACACATTCTGACAAGCTACCCTATGTCTTCAGCAATAATAGTTAACAGAATCATCCAAATAAGGACTAAAAGAAAACTCAATTGGTCAGATGCTTTAAAAAAAAAAAAAAACTTGCACTGATGCTTCCAGAAAATCCTCTCTATGCAAGTAACAGACTGTCCTCGCCAATAAAATGTCATAAAGACAAAATATTCAAATAAAGAGCACTTCTAAATATTTTACATGCCCTTTCCAGGCCTTGACATGATAGCAGTCAGCATTTCCACACAATCAGCAAATCTCAAAGCTGGCCCACTTGATGACACGTCAGGCTAACATGATCACATACTCAAGCACTCTGCCAGTTACAGTGAGCTTGTCCCACATTAGACTCAAGTCACCAGCTCAAGATTTCTTGTCAGTAATGGTGGTAATTTGATCTGCGCTGATGGCTAGGACTGGCATACGGTCTTTTAGGGGGAGGTGGTCCATAATTGTAAGCATCGAAAGGATCACCTCCACTGAAATAAGGAGGATTCCCAGGATAGGGATCAAAGAAAGGAGCAGGGGGTGGCCCATAGCCAAAGGAGCGACTGTCCCTATAGTCATAGCTTTGACCTGGGGAGTATGCATCTGAGGAGCGTCTACTGTAGTGTCTGTCTTTGAGGAATGCATCCCGGGGATCCCTTGAGGAGGATGATGAGTGTTCATGGCTGCTCAACTCTCGACCATCTCTCAACCTCTCTTTTTCTCGGCTCGGTTTCTCTGGGTGTTCTACTCTCCGTACCACACTGCTGAGCACCGGGATGCCTTTTGGTCGCCCCACTTCTCCTTCAGAAGCACTTTCATCCTCCTCGTCCAGGTCCATGTCCATTTCCCCCATGCCATCATCCCCATCTGATCCGGGGGTAAGGGTCATAAGATTAGGGCGTATGGGGTTTGGTGTGTAGGAAGCAACCACAGAGCTGACCGTTGTCTTGCGCTTCAGCTTCTCCATAAACTCTTCAGCTTCATCTTTGAGGCCAGATCCCATAGACAGGGAACCAACTGCAGATGCTCCCAGAGGTGGCTGATCAGGCGGTCGAACATCAGCTGAGCTCAACGCTCCAAAAGTTGGAGGAGGTGGTGGGGGAGGCAACTGTGAAACAGAAGAAGTGATCTCTTCAGAACTTGGTGTCAGCTCCTTCAACACTGAGTGACTGGTCTTGCGCAAAATACCTTTCACTGGCACTTTGCTTATGGATGGGAAGGTGGGGGGAGAAACCTCCTGCAAGGGAGGATAGACAATGTTAGGGGGCCCAACATCAACAGCACCATTTGTCCCAGACTGCACTTCAGGCCAGTTCTCTTTCTGGCCTGGTGAGGTATGCTGGTAAAATGTGGGGCTTGCCATGGGAGGTGGTACAGGTGGCACCATGGTGGGGGGTAGAACTGGTCCAGGTGGTGGTACACTCATGGAGGATGGTGGAGGAGGTGGAGCCAAAACAAATGTGGGCAAAGGTGGTGGAGGCAATCCAGCACCTGAAGAAAGAGAGCCTGGGCCTGCCATGTCATCGACCCCTTTCTCTGTCTGTGCTTTCCATGCAGCCCATGACTTGGGTCCTTGTGAAGGAGGTGGCGACATGCTCCCCTCTCTGTCTCTGCTGCCAAGACCCACTGGCTCGGATGATTTACTGGTCAGCAGCGAGAATGTCTCCAAAAAGCTGCTGCTAGAACCAGTGGGCTTGCTTTTCTGAGTCTGTGAGATAAGCCTGGACAAAAAGTCAATGGGATTCTCTTTCTGCTTCTTTTTGTCAGGGGGAGGAGGTGGAGGAGATGACCCCACACTTGGCTGCTCATCCATGACAGGTGTGGTAGGGGTCTCATCTGTTAAAGGTGTTCCACCCCCTTCCTCCACTGGGAAAGGAAGCTCTGCCTCTGTAAGGGTTTTGTTTGCAGAAGGTCTGCGGGGGGTGCTGGAGCTGATGGCCAGAGGCTGAGGGATGTAGACAGGGATGGGCTGCTCTTTCATTATGGAACTAGACTTCAACGTAGGTATTATGCTGGCCAATCGATTGTCCAAACTCCCACCTATATAATAACATAAAGTCAATGGTTTTCTCTTTTCTAAATATTCTTAATCAACAGCTTTTGGAATGAACAAGTTTTACATTAACAAAAACTTTCTTCAGCGGTGGAGGAGACACACTATGCCTCTTAATATTATAATAGAATTCAGATATTCCATGCATATGACTAGTGATAGGATCCTATAATATAGTTTTAAGTCTAAAATCATTTAAACTCATGATCATAGTATTTATTAGCCTAAATGCACTCGCCTCACTGAAAACCACCTAGGAAAGGAACAAAAAAAAAAAAAAAAAAACTTGACAGAAATCTTCATGCTGACCTTTGCCATCTACACCCAAATCATCAGGGGAGCTGACTGGTGATGGTGCCTCCTCAGGGGGGAAGGTATGTCATCATCTGTTTTAAAAAAAAATCAGAAAGTTCTATTTCAAGGACTCTATGACCCTGACAATAACTTTTCACCACAAGAAAAGACAGATAAAAAATATTTAGTTCAACACTCATTCTTCTGTATTCCATGTTTAGCTACACACTCATATCAGGCTGGTTTGCAGCAACAAATGTTGTGGTCGTTACAGCTTCTTTCTTAGCTCCAACACCTTGGTTAGGTTAGATGTTGGTGGTCTTCAAATACCTGCTAAATCGTCTCTGGGTTTGTGTGCATGTGTCACACCAGCATTAGTCAGTATAAGACATTTCCAGGACTAGGCTTGCTCTAGAGCTGAGGGTGGTTGGCTCTCTTGAGCACTTTCTGGATGGTGGGTGCTTTCGCTGCTTTGAGAACTCTAAAGATCACTGTGCTGGGGACCAGGAACTCTGCTGAGCATTGGCTGCTTCCAAAAGGGCATTGGGTTCAGCTGTCAAACTGGTCAAGTGCAAGCCAGCAGGTACAGATCTCCATGAGTATTTGCCATTAGCTATTTAGCTTGTTGGGGAGGACATCGCAGTGTTACTGCTGAAAGAGTGTTAGTCATGTGAATGATGCTTTATCATTTCAGTCTGTCATCTGCAACATTGCACCAAGCGGGTGTTGAGGTAGTCTTACTAGCTTACTGTTCTGCCTCAGCACTTTTTATTAGTCTTTCCTTCAAAGACTGTAGCCTCACTGTTTGCTCCTTAGCAGTCATTGCAGCTGTCTTGGGAAGTATTTTACATTTTTATCAATATAGCTATAATAGCCTATAATCTTCCATGGAAGAGGTTTCAAAAAGATTTACTTTGACAAGGATTGAACAGCTAAAATTATGCCTGTGAGGTGTAGAATAAAATATATGCTGCAAAAAAGCATGGCAAAGAAGCTTATAGCTAAAATGAAGCAATATTATAAACTGCCAGGGTTACCCTAGGTAACAGTTGACCCACCTTCAAGCCTCGGCTCTTCACCCGTGTCCAGATCCATATCTACTGGATGTGTGTTGGTATCCAAATATGGAGGGGTGTTGCCTGGTGACGGAGCATCAAGGGAGGGAGATGGAATTGGGCTTTGTGCACAGGGTAGGGTCTTCTTGAGTTCATCCAAACGTCGCTTCATAGAGTTGATGCGAGCTCCAAAATTTTTGTAGGCCTGAATCAATAAGCAAGGGATTCTATGAGTGGTTAGGATTTTATGCTAAATTAAAGTTAACAACACCTATCTTTACTTCATAATGCCAGTACTAACAGCAAGTAACTAAATGCTACTGCACTAAGAACTTTTTTATCTATCAGCATGATGTCATTTATATCCACTTTAAATTTTCAAATTAATCAGTGTGCACTTAGCCAGGTCTGGTGCATATAATGCACACAAATAAGATATTCCATCTAGGCCATATTATTTCTCATTTTTCTGTATAGGTAAGCAAAGTACAACTAAGCTAAGGTAGTGTATAACTAAATACCCTCAAGGTGTGTCAGTATTTTCCTGTTTTTCAATTTGTGATAAAATCATTAGATAATATCCCAGTTCTTCAAAACTTTTGACTGAGGAAGTATCCCTCTTTATATAAATTTAAGCTAGATGGCTGCAGAACAGTTTTTTTTATAATTTAATGAGGTAAACATGAACTAAACCACGTAAATGGTTGTCAACCACGTCTGCACAGTAAAAATATATCCTTATCCTATTTTGCAAATATGTTTGCACACATTCTGAAATGAACCATTCTCAAATTGGCAGATACATTAGAGAAATATTTAAAGTACACAATCACTGAATTTCCATGCTTGGAAAAACCAGTTTCACCTGCACCTACAGGTCTGACAGGTTCAATTTCTTAAAAAAAAAACAAAAAAAACAACAATGTAAACATACAAAATTTTATAAAAATCAGATGAAAATTTTAGGAAATATTCTGACAACAGTGACATGAACAAAATATACCCCACCTCACTAAAATATAAATTACATCGAAAAAGATTGTTCTGCAGTCACTAGTTTAAATTCCTTTAAAGGAGATTGGCCCATGCTTCGTCAGTTGAAAGTTTTGAAGGATACAATTTTATCATAAACTGAAAAAAAAACCTATGAAAATATGATCTTGCATGTAATATGCTTACCTTGAAAGACATGCAAAATGACGGAAAGGTGTTAAAAAAAATCCACCCAACCCCCAAAAAAATACAAATACTGAAAAACTACAAAAGAGGATAGAAGTGGTAATAGCTGAATCACGTTTTCACAACTCAGAGCATCTGAAAGTTACTCTATGCTTTAATTTTTCAGCCTTACATTTGCCACAATGCGTGCTTCGCGGTTCTGCTCATCATAGAAATACTCGCTGATGAGCAGAATCTCCAGCAGATTGGCCTGATCCTGCTGCTTTTTCTCCACACCTTTGACCAGCTCCTCCAGGCGAAGACACGACTCTTCAAACTGAGTGGAAAACTCATTCCCATGGGCCCTATCTGGCAACACATCAGCCACATAGTGACAGAAGCCACCCAACAGGGCATCCAAATAAAGTCATTATGTTAATACAGCTATCCCAACAATTCATCTTGTCAATGTTAACACAATTCCTAGTCCTGCTTCACATGATCACCTTTGGAAATCATAGCTACATAGTAACCATAAAATAAGACAACCTGAAAACACAGTTTGCCTAAATATCAATTGATTAAACATGTAATAAATCTTTCAAAATTTTATAAAAATAGCAGAATGGGAAATATTTCTCACTAAATAGAATTCTCAACATGCAGGCTTACTTACCTTTAAGCTGCTTGATGGCTTCAATACTAGAGGCATCTAGTTTTAGATGAGACAACTGTCGAATTTTGACTTCAATGTCTGATTCAAGCCGTTTGTAGACACGTATCTTTTCTACCATCTCTTGAGGCTAATCACACGTAATTGAAAAAAAATAAGTTAATTAATATCCTAAAACCACTTTCTTTAGAAAATCATGCAACATAAAAGCCTTTTTTTATAAAAGCTGCTAGGTCTAATGCCATGTTCTAAGCAAATCAGGCAATGTAAAAGCTGCTAACTCCCTTGACTTCAAGTAGGAAAAGGCACCATAAGGAGACTGAGCTACCAAGTGAAAGCATGACAGACAAGTACATCACCTGCTTCTGTAACTGCTCTATGATTTTCAATCATTTCAAATGCCATGCTCAGACCTCATATGGAAACTTTTAACAAGATGACAAGATGGGTGGCAAATCAAAAATCAAAAAAGGCTAAGGGGTGTGCATTCCAGCTGGAGTAGAAAAATGCAGCGTTTAAAAGCACTGGAAACCATTTATTAAGACAAAAGATCAAACAAAAGAAATCTATGCTACCTTGAATTCTGCCAACACTTCTGGACTTGGTGTATTCTTCTCCTTTTCTTTGCTCTTCTCTGCCTGCAGGTCAGTAAGCGTAGGATCTGCAGGCTGGATAGCCTCCATGTCATCAACACTTGCAGGACTGAAGGCTGGGTCAATGGGTTTCTTCTGGGCCTTGTTGTGGTGCCCAGTCTTGTTGTGGTGATCACTAATATCTGATCTTTTGCCATCTGCTCCAACAAACAGGCAACAGGCAATAACAGCTACATGCATCAGATTGAGCAGTCATGTTTGCAGATGTAAAAAGTACTTGTCTGTTCCAAATTTTTCCTGCCCTTGTCATTCACATGTTCTGCTACATCTTTCCTGCACTGTTACATTCTCATCACCTCTGTAAATTATTGGACAATGTGCAACATTGTAGTTAAGATACAGCAACTAAGAATGTTGAAGATTTTGACACTCTATAATCTTGTTAGACACCTCTTCCTATTCTTAACTCTTTCTGTCCGATAGGCCGAAGGCCGTCAGACCCATCTATACACATGAATTAACCCCTTTTTCAAAAAATTATTTAAAAATAACTAAACAAGATAGAAGAACAATTCAAATTGAAAATAACAGATCAAAATGTGTAGAAATGTATCAGTCTTACCTGAATCTTGCTAGAGAACTCACTTTTATGATAATCCAACCAAAATTAGGTATATAAAGTGAAGTTTTGAAAAAGTTTTTTTGTACACATTTCAAACATGGCGTGGCCCAAAATTCGGGAGCAGATGAAAACCATTTTTACACTATTTGTGGTCAAATTCTTCTTCATCTGAAGCAGGAATATACTCTAGGATGTTCTTTCTGTTATTATTCGAAGTTTCAGATGCAAGATGTTAACGATCATTGCAGATTTCAACATTGCCACATGTACAATCGAAAAGGACAAGTAGTGTAGAATATCGGTGAGACTTCCGTTCAAACGTAGGTCCTTCATCATGTAAGGGAGATACTTGTGTTCAGAAATGCCTAAACTATCTTATTTATTAAGTTTTTCTTCTAAACCAGAAGCTGTATAGGCCTAAAAAAATTACAACAATGCATCACACGGGGTAGTTCAACATGGAGAAAAGCGAGCAGTTGGCCATCCCACTACCGCATTCAACGGGGAGAGAAAGAGTTAAGATAAAAGGTGAACAGAAACATGTGGATATCAAATGTTCCCTCATCAAAAACAGAAGCTACCCACACCTTTGGAATGAAAACTCAGTCCAACACTCAGCACGGATAACAAATGCCAAAAGCCCTGAAATAAATCTTATAAATTAGCAACAGTATGCCTTTTGTTTGTGTGTAGTGCTATGTACATCTCTGTTTGTCCAAACCTATTAACAAACGCTTAAGCAAGCTCTTGGGGAGACCCGAACACAAAGACATCCAATGAGCACCAGTACTTAATTACACAGGTATCACTTTCTTGAAACAAACATTTTATTATGTTGAGATACTGATGTTGCACACAAGAATTGCTGAATTGCACAAGCTTGACTCACATGAAGCATCAGATCCAAACCTGACAATATAATCACAGTCACAAAAGTTCATGGAAAAATAATTTCCAGAGAAGACTGTGTACTGTTGCTAGTATGTGTACATTTATGTGTGTGTCTGTATGTATATATAAATTACTCTTGACCTCAAATAAAGGTGGATAGCAAATGATAAACCGAACATTGATGAGTCACAAGCCATAAACTAGAAAAAAAAACCCATTTCAATAATACACCAGGAACCATGAGTAGAACATCATGGCATACTGACACACCAAAGCCTTTAATGGTGGGGGAAAGCACTATACAAATCTGCATATTATAATTGTTATAAGCAAAGAAAGACACCCTGGAAAAATACATCAAGACTCAAAACATAGACAATCCTTTATGCAGGAGAAAGCTACAACTTTTCAATCTGATTTCTCTTGAATTAATGAATATTGCCTGCCTATGACACTTTTCCCTTGTTACCTTTCTGTAGACACTCAGCACACTTGTCCCATTGAAAAACCAGTGCAGCCAATCTACACCCATCTGTTTAAATGCTGGTTTCGTTCCGTACTGCCTGCCACACTGGTATACAGCAAGCTCTAGCTTACAAGATGCTGACCATATTAATGGAGTGTACTGTACATGTAAATGTCATAAAAAACTAAAATGCTCTGAAACAAAACAACCTTGTCATTATACTTAACTATACTAACCCAAAATAGCCTTTATTTCTTTGATGAATTCCTTGTCATACACCTGTCTTTCCTCCCAAATATTGAAAATCCTTTCCACCTTGGCTTTGATACTAATGTCCCTGCAAAGTCAACATAATCACTTTTTAAACAACTGTCTTCTGATCTGTAGTCATACAATATTGTGCATTAAATACAAATATAATACAAATAATAATTATAACACAATTTGTAGGCATACAATATTTTGGATTATAGAAGAAATGTGTTGATTCTGTCACAAGGTATGACAGCACTGCCAGGGCAGGGGTGAGTTAAGACTGTCTTTTCCCAACTACCATATCAAAGGGCAAATACAATGCAAATGAATAGAATATTTTTCCTCATTAATATCAACAACAGCTTTCATGTTAAGGCTGCTAGATGTGGTAGACAGACAGAGCAGTAAACATGTCAAGACATCACCAAAGAAAGATTTAATGCAATAGGAAGAAATGACATTTTAGAAAACTTTTTAACATAATGTGGTGGTGTTACAGTCTTGCTCTACAATGTCTTTAATGTGTTTGCATGGTGAATTAGGACTACTACAACAGTGTAGGCCTTTTTGCTTTGTCTCATTTGAGACACCTAGATAATACTGAGCAAGTTACCCAGAAATGCAAAATTAAGCAATTTTATAAGAAATGTGTGAAATAAGCAGAAAATTCATGTTTCTATTTCAACCTGCCCTGAAAGTGCATTTTTCTGTAAATGCAAAAGAAATTAGTTTGTCCAGCACAAATTTGAAAAAAATATCTAGTTCTACACAGTTATGCAGACTATGTCACAGTCTATTCCCGCAGGAAGTAGACTAAAATAGTCACATTTCAAGTAGAAATAAATGACTTATCACATAAGGTGATGAAAACTAACTATAATATTTCATTTAACAGAAGCCAACCTTTGGCAGTTTACCTCTGATGAGTTGATTATCGCATGTTTATGTAGGTTGAAGATATTAGATCACATCTGCATCCATAAATGTATCATTTTCAACCCCTACCCAAAAATAATACACTAGAACTATAAAAGATCAAAAGTATAAATTGATTAATAACTTTGAAAATCTAAATGTTTTTAAATGAATGCAGCCTGAATTTTCTGATTTTTAAACACATTGGAAATGAAGTGAAATTTTCAAAAAACTTATAAATACAATATGGCACTCGATATGCGACAGATTTTGCACTCCAGCAGAAAATGCACTATTATGGGATTAAAACAGATATAAATCACTTATCAAGGATAAAGGAAAACGTTGCTACATCATGTACAAATATGACTGAATAAGACAGCAAGAAGTCCTGATTTGTCTGCCAACTTCAATGTGAGCAAAATGCATGATGGGAGAATTCACAGTTTGTGATATGAATTGTTCTATTTTGGTAAAAGGGAACTATATCTTTTACTAAAAATGGTCTCCTTACCCAAATTTAGAAAGTTCCTTTCCTTTACATTTTAACGTTTTTTTTGTTTTTTTTTTTTTAAGGGGCAACATTAGCAATCAGCAAAAAAAAAAAGTTACTGGAAATAGAGCATAAAATATCACAAAAACATGTTTCGGCAATATTTTAAGATGAAGAGGCATGAGAAATATTATATTAATATTTTTCTCTTAATCTTAATTTGTTACTATTTTGGGATCTTGTTCAGTGAAATGAGTCCGCCTTTGGCTGAGATATTGTGCTTTATAAACTCCCACTATTTATTATTAATCACACCTGGATTTGGCAAGAAAATCAGAAGTGACAAAAGGGTAGTATTTCTAAAAGCAGCAGCTTCTGCATGAGCTGAATTTGAAGAAAAAAAAATATGTCAGTAAAAGAAAACAGATCAGGACCAGATGTAATGTTGCTGAATGTTCTCTTCAACACTCACATGGAGTTAGTTTGAGCTGTTATTTCCTAAAGATACAGCTTACAAATGCCAGTGGATGAACACTGTTCTGAGATCAGTATATACAGATGGAGTTTGTACTCATGGTTATTTCCTAAAGATACTGGGTACAAATGCCATATACAGATCTCTGTTTTGTTCAAGCATGCCGTGCATTTTTGCATTCTAGCACCAATGATCAAAAACAGCAATTGGAGAAATTTATTTTGAGATACATATAACATGTGGCAGACAGAATACTTCAAAACATTTCTGATAATATTTATAAATTATACTGAGCATCCTACCATGTAATCTAAGTAAAATCTAGTATGCCAGAATATAGGTTTTTCCCTCACAGCTTTCTTGCTCGGGAACCCTTAGCTTGTCTTACCTTTTTTCTTTTCTCTGCTTCTTGGATTGTGGCATGACCTCATCATCTGCTTGCCTACATTAGATTAAGCCCTGTTTTATTAGATTCATTGGATTCCATGCAAACTTTTTTTTATTTATTTTAATGACTTATTGTTTATCACTGCAATATTAATAAGAGGTTGACAAAGTTTTTTTTAGCATGAGTGCATAATCTAAATTTACTGGAACTTCCACTAATGCAACCCAACAATGACACTAGTGTCCAATCTCCATTTCCATGTAACTGAAAATGAATAATTAATTTATTAATGTGCATCAAAAAATTTCATAATTCTTTCTGCTGCAAAAACAGGTGGGGAAAAGGCTCCAGAAATATCTAATATGTCATAAAACAACTGTACTGAGTGTGGGGGCTGGGGAAGTCCAAGACTAAATCATCTGTGGACTTGCTAAATACAATATACATTCTGTCAGTTGTCTTTCATTATTATAATCTAAACCTTTTAAAACTGTAAATTTTAAAATAGGTCAAAGATTTAATAAAATGTTTTTGAAAATTGTCAGAAACAGTCATCACTTGCACGTCATGCAGCATTTTGATTTTCTGACTTTTGAAAATTTTCCTCCAACCAAGATTTTTTCTTTCCACTCATAAATTAGAGGATGCTCAAGAACTGTGTCAATTACAATTAAGTTAAAATAACTCAACAAATTTCAGCCACTTTGCTCATTGCTAGCGTTATAAACCCATCGGATTCAAAATTTTAACCAAATCCTATCAAATAAACCAATTGCCACGAATAATTCACAAAAAAAGTGATCCCGGAAACTAGACAACACTTTCAGAACTATTTACAGCTTAGCCAGTTAGAGGAAAGAATGACAATCCCAACAATTTATGACAAGTTAAGTATTGCATAATCATTGTGTGTAACCAAAGCTTAAAGTTAAACAAGAGCCACTTCCGGTATGAGGCTATAAAGGTGTGAAAGATAAAATTCTGTAAAACCAAAACATAATTTTCAACAAAAGTACTTGCAAATCTTCTGTACTTTACATACAAAATTATCAAAATTTGACTTTATCTTTAATTCGATCGCTATTTTTATAAGCTACTCCTCGCCTTAGTTTCCACTTATTGACTATTTGCTGAAACACTATTTGCATTGGAAAATATACTCACCATAGACATAACAAACCATCCTGACCGAGTTAAACTCCTGTCATATGTAAATATGTTTGTTGCTTCAAATTAGTCAAAAGGTTTATGTAAATCAAGGACTAGCACTGTAGAATCATATAAAACTTTTAAACTTATTTCTTCAATTTATTGTGCTTTTTAATAAAAACAATCGTTGTTACCTGACTAGGGCAGTAGCTTGTTTCAAATGTTGTTTGAAAGTCTCAATGAAGACAGGAGCTTTCTTCCTCTTGCTGTTCTGCACCACGTCGTTGCACAAGTAGAAGAGAGTAAGTCGATGAGAAGGCTTTGCTGAAAAAAAAATACACCGCCTGAGGTTAAGGGACCTTCTGATTGCTAATGTGGAACTCGCTTCCCCTCTCGACCAAGGAGTCTGATAGTATTGCATCTTTCAAGAAAAATCTTAAGACTCACTTGTTTAAACTTATTTGAAGTTATCATTTGACCTGCAGTTTGGTGGCTACTGGGATCACCGCGCATTGAGCGCATCTTTGTGATGCGGATTCTAGCGCGCTATAAAACTACATCATCATCATCATCATCATCATCATCATCATCATAATGAAAACTGTTTTTCAGGTATATCTATCTGCCATCTATATTTCTTTATAAAGAATTCAAAGTCAAAAATATACTGTAATCATTATTGGGTTTTTGGTTTCTTTGAGAAATACTGATGCAATCAAATATGGCATTTATAAAAATCCTGTGCATTTAGTTCAGTTTTAAAAAAAAATTCATTCAGCAGCTTTAGTTTATGGAAAATATTTGCAATGAAGTTGCAGAAGCCAAAATTTGATGGAGTAATTTCATGCTGAAAATTAAAACTAAACACAAGTATAAATTTCTTGTGGATTTTGAGAATATAAATGATAAGCTTTACTAGCATACAATTCTTATTTCTTGACTAGCTAAACTTTCTAATCTGAAAGGCTGAGACTGACCTGAATTATTTTATTTCATAATAAACCACACTGGACCAATATGTGTGATCTAGAAATCAATTATTAATTTAGGTAGTGTGAACAATTTCACAGATGGGCAGAACTTCAATATCAAACAATAGATGTATGATCAAACTGAACCGAGATGAGCAATGTGTCGGGTATGGTCCCACTGAATAAAAGAGTGTGGAGTGGGACATTAATCAGTTGTCTTTACTAAACCAGATGATACCTCAGCTTTTTTTTTGTATCAGTTAAAATTAATGTCCAGGTATTATAACAGATGACAGATGCAGAATGGCCGTTGTTTCACCTTCTGGTAGTGGTATGCCATTTTTGTATCATAGCAGCTGACTCTATAATGAATATGTACCTATAATTGCCCTTCTATTTCTCAAATGAAGAAAACATATCAGTCAAGGTGAAATAAGGCAGGGAAGTAGTAGGAGCAGTACAAAATTTATAAAGCAGTTAACCTGAAACTTTGCAGCAAATTATGAAAATGAGGGGGACTAGACCGCCAGTGACTAACGCACAGACCAAAAAAAAGGGTTAAACACTGAATTACACACGAATAAATATTGTATGTTTAAATTACTTAAAGTGTCTTCAGTCCTCATACAATCTAAAGGCATAAATTCACTGACCTAGATATCCTACAAAGCGTTTAAATTAAAGTATACAACTTTTTTTTTCTGATAATTCACACACACACATATATATATACAATGAACGTGTGCATGTTTCTTGCAAGTACGAGTGCGTGCGTGCGTGCGTGCGTGCGTGCGTGCATGAGTGCGAGAAATTGGACGAGAAACTACTTGCAGATTTAAAAAAAAATGCAAATCCTTTCATACGTGACTCTAAATACTGAACAAATAAATCAGCACTTTGATAAAAAATAAAAATAAAAATACAGGTTGGTATTATCTGGTTCTTTCGCTGTACCCGATCTTCTCCATTATACCTCCAACACGAGACAACATTCAATTTTAATTAATTACAATCAAGTCAATACCTGATTTTCGCAGAACTTTTGACCATAGCTCCACGATACGTTCATGGTGAGACTTGTGATGAATGATCCAAAGTGACAGACTCTGAATACTATCTTGGGTGTTCGTAACTGTCATCAACTTCTTCTCAACACTCTCTTCGTTCAAACTTGACGCCATGTTGTTTTGGTTCAACCAAGAACAGATTGTTCTGACAAAGTCAGAGTAACATGCTGCACGTCTCAGAGATTTAAATTAATAAATGCATTTCGAGTAGAACACCTTTCACAAGTATATGTTATTAATATGTTAGTAGTTGATCATGCACAACACTTGCTTTATCAGGTACACGGATTATGCACTCTATTACACAGACGGCAACATATCGGTCGCCATTTTCGATACCTCGTGCACACGCGATCTTGGTACAAATTAGAAAAGTAAACTATTAAAGCCAAAATCCTTAATATTTAAGCATTATTTTCATGTTTAATTCAGAAACAATTATTATGAATGCGATATTGTATTCCCGTTATGACGTAATTGTGTGTCACGGCAGTGGCGAATGCTGTGGACCAATGAGCGCCAGTGTTTGATGGCGAGCCTCAGTCGTCCTGCGTGTAAGCCCACCTTTAGTGAATAGGAGGCGGTACTGTGAATGTCCACAAATGTTTTCTTGAAGTCCAGCGGAAACCTTGCATGTATGTGTGTGCTTTGTGTTTAGATTCCCGTGTCATGAAGAGATTACTTCTGTTGCCAGACTGTTCGCACAGGACTTATGGTGAACAAGAATGAGAGGGACAGGATGGCTGAGGTGGGGTGCATTCAGTCCCGACATTCGTACGGGTATGTTTCATGCGACTATCGTGTACCCGGCGTGACAGAAAGGTGACAAACTCGCAGATCTATACTGACAAGGTAACTTAGTTGTTGCACTTGGAAATGCCTGTGCTGGCCATTGGGACTGAAGCACTGTGTTTTGACACCTGCTGGCGTTTCAGCTAGACATCTCTCACGGCAAATCGTGTTCTCAGGCTCACCGGGGTAAGACTTGAACAGCTTCACAGCAACTCTTGGCCACGTTGGAACCCTCGATGAATGGCTAGACTAGCCATAGACTATGGCCAGAAAGAAAAATGGTTCTTACAAAGTTTCTGTCGCCACTGGTGTCATCGGGTTTATGGTGGGAGTGCTCTTGGCTAATTGGTGTACTACAAGTCTACTTACACGATGTGGATTACCAGATTTTTGTTGCCCAGCGGACTTGGCTGCGGGGGACGGGTCTGGTCAAAGAGAAGAACCAGAGGCAGAAGGACAGGTCGAAAGTCAGACAGCAAAGGACAGAGACTCTTTTGTATTCGTTGGAATCATGACCGCCAAAAAGTTCATAGACAATCGAGGTTTGGCATCGCATCGCACTTGGGCAAGCAGAATCAACGGCAAAGTAATGTTTTTCTCCAGCGAGGGCTCCATATCAAATTACGGGGTGCCAGTTGTCGCTTTACCTGGCGTGGACGACTCGTACCCTCCGCAAAAGAAATCATTCATGATGTTGAAATACATGCACGATCATTTCCTTGACAAGTACGAGTGGTTTGTTCGGGCGGATGATGATGTGTTTATCAAGGGCGATAAATTGGACCAGTTTCTAAGATCGATAAACAGCTCTCAGCCACGCTTCATTGGCCAGCTGGAGTGGGCAAGCCTGAGGAGCTGGGTCTGCTGAGTCTCAAAGCCACAGAGAATTTCTGTATGGGTGGACCTGGAATGATTCTCAGTCGAGAAACACTAAGACGAATGGCACCACACATCGGCTTCTGCCTGCAGAACCTGTACACAACACACGAAGATGTTGAGATCGGTCGGTGTATTCGTGAATTCGCTGGTATACAGTGCACATGGGCATACGAAGTGAGTAATTTCAATGATCCACACTTGGTCTTTCTGTCTTTTAAAAGACACGCAGTTTTTCTTATCCTGTCACCCTCGCAAATAAAGAGTAAAGAATTATGTTTACTTACAACATAAGTCAGATGTTAGATATTTCACTGATTACCTGACCCTCAGAAGATTTTTTTTATATCATTTGAACAGATATCCTGAAATGGGAAGAGTAACAAAATGCTTGATTGTCCTGTTTTTCTGCCTCCAAAATAGTTGCCTAACATATATCTGACCTAAGTTAAACTTGGGAAACTGAGCTGAGATTCTGTGTTACATGTTAATAAACATCAATAAAAGTGCATGATTTAACTGGAAATCGTGGGACAAAAGTGAAGGGGCATTTAGTGGCCATGGTGAATCAATATTGTCAGTGAATCAATAACAAACATCATCACTTGATACACATCTGATGCTAGTTTGCTTCCTTCGTGTCACCTTGTTTTGCAGAGTAAACATTTTGCATTATTGCTATGCAGTTTGCATAGCATATGATATAAAGTAGCAACTCAGCATGCTAACTCATCATGTGAACTAACCTTTTCTTAAACTATTAGTAAGTGGAGAAGGGGGACTGACTTGAAGAATGTATTGGTTTTTCTCAGGATTCAGCCCACATTATTAGCACTGTCATATGCAACTGGCACTTGTGAATTAAAGGGGGGTGGCATTCATCTATAGTGAGCTGCATTTGCCACTCCTGTACTGAAAGGCATTTAGCAAAGTCCCATCCTCTTTCCCTCTAGTAAGGACCTTACCTTTTTTTTTAAAGAATCACATGATGGCTATAGATTTACACATGACACAATGGAAACATTAGCTCAATAGAGCACTTGAACGATTTCAGCTGAGAGATATATGTTTACCAGCTCAGGGAATGATGAGATTGATGTGTATCGATATGTACTGCGATGATACCTGTAATCCATTCTATCACTAAAGTAGGCCAATGACAAAAAGACAGTCATGCAGTGTTTTCTTAGTGTTGTGGAGACTTCACACTTGTTCATTTGGTGTGCCCCTTGATGAAGGCTTTCACTAGCTTAGGGTTGAGTGTTCTACTTATAGCTTCATTTTTATAGCTCAAGAAAAACTGTTTCTTATATAATCAAGGCATTTTCCAGGATTGATGCTTAAGTGAGCTGTAAGCATTTGGTAAAAGCTTGCTGGTTTTTTTTTAAATGGTATTTTCAGGATAACGAGTAACCACTATTCACACTATTCTTCAAAAGTGATTTTTTTTGCCAGTTTGTGTAGTTTCTAATTCTGTTTAAAAACTTAAATTCTACACAGTTAATTTTCATAGTTTTACCAGTTTTTAGCATGAGTTATTGCCACCACAAATCATTTGGTGACATAAGGATTGGGAGAGTGTTGCTGTTATAAACTGTAAACTTCATTGTAAACTACTAGGTTGCAAATTTTAATCAAGATGTATGTCCGGAAGACCATTGGAATCTTTGGATATTTGGTTTTTTGCATTTACTTGGCAAGGCTATGAAACTAAAGGCTAACCCAATTGCAAAACTTTTTTCAAATAAGTAGGTTTAGTTCATTAAAAGATATTGATTTCCAAAATCTGATGGAAAATTATGTTCCATTTATGAAATACAAGCCTGT
This sequence comes from Pomacea canaliculata, assembly GCF_003073045.1. Taxonomy (NCBI): domain Eukaryota; kingdom Metazoa; phylum Mollusca; class Gastropoda; order Architaenioglossa; family Ampullariidae; genus Pomacea; species Pomacea canaliculata. Next base: position 872,303 of record NC_037602.1, read on the forward strand.
GATTATTAATCTGTTTTCATAAGTTTGTATTCTAGCTTTTCAGAACACAGAAAAATAATGCATCATGGTAAATTATTATCCAACTATACTGAATAATTATATGAACTATATTAATTATATATTTAATTAATTATTATATGAATAATTATATATGAACAGCTGCTAATATTGTTAGGATATGTATTGGTTGCCTGCAGTCTTATAAGAGATAATCAGGATCTTTCAATTTTCAGAAACAAATTCTGATGCAAATTTACAGTTAAGAGTTTCTTGATCAACCAGACTTGAAGACTTCAAATAATGTATTGAAAATTCTTAAAAAAAAGAAATGTAATTTACAACGGAATTGGGTACTCCAGGAGTTACAGTAACAGTTTTCTTTTTGTTGTGGCTTTAAGGTATGGACTGCCATAATGCATCAGTTAACATTATCATTGTGAATAGGCTGCACCAAGTTTTCACTGAATTTGGTCAAGGAACTACAATATGAGGAAGGGGTTCGGTGAATATCTTTATTTTTATGTCACGTAATTTAAGGTTTTGGGTTTAGTCATTCATGCAGGATGTGTGTATTTTAAGAAAAATATGTGCATTTTGATATGTAAATTTGTATAATTTCTACATGACCTAGTCACAGAGTAGTGTGTGCATGGAGGTGAGGTATTTTATTTGTACCTGGTTATTTGCGAACAGACAAAAAAGTTGTATTTTTCTCCATTTTTTTTTTTTTAATTTCCTTTGACTGGTTGCTTGATGAAAGGTGCGATTGAGCAACATGGTGAAGATCAGTAGCAGCCAGAGGTCACCTCACCTTGCTGCCATAATGATGTCACAGTGAAGATTATCATGGCTGATGGGCGCTTGGTCATCAGGCCTTATTGGCAGATAGCAGGCAATGAGTGCAACTTAATATAAAGTTGTCAGCAGCATCTGGCTCTGCATTGCATGACTTGTGTCTGTTTTGAGTGAAATTCCCAAGCCATTAGCATAATGTGTGCCCTGCAGATGATCATATTCTCGTGTCTATGGCTGCAGGTTTCTTCTCAAAATGAAACTTCTACTCTCACAATCATAAAGCTTTGCTGGAGTTCCTTGCTCAGTATTTGAATTGCAGATAATTTATTCCTTTAAGGGGACCTTTTGAAGCTGACATTCAGTCACAACAGTGTACGTTGTGATTTTTAATAAGGTGTAGGTTGAATTCTGGCTAAGGTCCTGCAGTGCTGTTTACTGGGTTTTTTTTTTTAATTACCATTGCTGTCTATTGTCTGCAACTCAGTGACCAAGTGTACCAGCCTGACTATTATAACCTGTTGAAGAAAAGTGTGGGCTTTGTTGTTGTTGTTAACTTTCCTGCTTTGTCAAATGCTTTTAGGATGAGTACAGCTGTGTGATGTAGGGGGTGAAAGTTTACTTTTAAGCACAATTGATTTAGCACTGCCCATTGCATTCTGCATCAAATGAAAATGATCTGTACAGCTTTCTTTTTTTGGGGGGAAGGGAAGGGGGAATGTCTTTATACCATACTGTAATACCGCCCAGATTTATAACCTCTGTTCTAACAAATTGAGGGTCAATTGTAGTGACTACTCTTGTTGCTTGGAAATTTATATGCATAGTGGAATAGTTTCTAGATGAGAGGAGACAAAGCCCATTTTGGCATGCCTGTTATTGTCATACATTGCATACAGACACATAGCAATGTGTTTTGTTTAGGTTTTTTTTTTTTTGCCTTCCTAGAATAGAGGAATAGGAGATGATAGTGCATAAGACAGACTTGCCTGACTGCAGTCATCACTTGTTATGATCCCTGCTGTGAAAATTAAACATTCCCTACTTCCTGTGCAGTCATCAGAGCAATATCAGGTGATGAGACTGATGCATGTTCTTATAATATTGACAGTCTTTGCAATTTTAAAACAATGGTAATGTTATAAGGGAGGTTGAATAATTCTTGTTTAAATCAAGACATCAAAAATTGTAAGACTGCTGTTAGGCATGTGAGTTGCTGTGAAAGTGATAAAAAGCAAATAGTGGCCATGGCTGCAAAGTCGCCACAGTTAAGGTTGGCACTACTGGCTGCTGTGCGGTCGGTCTGGTTATGTGTTTCTCTTTGAAGTGCTCACAGAGAAAATCGCGGCCCGTTCGATGGATGGATGTTACCACTTGGTGTAAATACCCCACACACCCTATCCCCTGGCAGTGACGCTGCTAACCCGCCAGGTGGCGCGGCAAGGAGCGGCTTGCGGGTAGTGTGGGTGGAGAGGAGGGACAGGGGCCGCCCAGGAAGCGGGGGAATCAACAAGAGATGACATCAAGTGGCGGGGCCACAGAACAGGGCCGCACGTGCAGTGCGTGTATTGTACGCGCGACCTAGGAGTACGTTAACCACTTCCAGGGTCGCCTCTCAGCCACTGGAAAAGTCTCTTTACCTGCCCTGCCAGTAGATGGGCATGTGATTTATTACGGAAAGTTAAAGCATCAAATTGAAAAAGTTTGGCCTTGCCTTATACATTTCCTGGATATGGTGAACCACTTAAAGACCAACCTGAATGGTTTGCATTTTTTTTAAGATATCGGTTCTCTCTCTCTCTGATTGGTGTTGACTGCTGGCAGTGTTGTGGATGGTGTACCAACGTGACGTAGTACACTGTTCTCGGCGCTCGTTGATTGCAGGTGCGAATGGTATTGGATAATTAACGGATGGGTTTTGGAGGCTGAAATTTATACTTTAGTTTTATATCAGCTGTACCTACCGATATTTGAATAAAACGCAAACCATTCGGCTTGGTCTTTAAGAGCCCTACATTCACCGTACCTCCACAAACACCTTTACCCACTAGAGTGACTAGAACTGCTACGAATTTCAAGTGTTTGATAAGTTATAATTACGGTGCTACTCTTACGTCTACTACGTATAATCGACGGAAGCAACTGTAGCAACTACTACATAAACCGGAGATTGTTGATGGAGGCAGACCACTAGTGTGGTAGTGTCGTACAACCGAGGTATGGATGCTCACTAGATGTCACGCCTGAGCGCCCCACTGTTGGGGTGGCTGTGCGACTCGAGCATTGCACAGACTCTTGAGGTACATGTACCCCCGTGGTACTGGCCGTCAGAAGCACAGATTGTGTCGTCAACATCGCCGTCGCTTGTAGAGATGTGGTCATTACACCCGGTATGACCAGCAGGAACCACAAGGAACTACACAGTGTATACATCTTTGGGGTTACATTCAGTGCATGTCTTTGTCTGTAGGGATATCGATGTAACACACAATGATCGTTCACAGGTGATATCACCCCCTGTACGGTGATAGATGACACTTGTCGGTCCAGTGGCGATGACTGACAGGGCGAGCAGCGATAAGACAGACGAAGCGTGAACGGCGCCGCTGTTGAAGGTTTTCCGGCGCCAAGCGTCAGAAAGCAGAGAAGTTCAGTCACGTGTCGGGTGGTGAACTCCAGTCATTCCGTGGAACCCACCTTCCAACGTCTCGAGTGAAGATCATTGGTGCCAACACCCACCCACCCCGTTTCCAGTCCGATAAGGGCGCCACGGGTCGCTGCGTGCGGAGTTTGGCCTCGTCAGCACCTTGTAAATTCACTCCCCTCCCTCTCCCCCTGTGGTGGCGGCGCTGCTGCTGCATGTTGCGCGTATCGCAAGGTGTTGATAGGAGGCCGGGGTGATGTGTGGTGCTGGAGTGTAAAATGGGGTAAGCGCAGTTCACTCCGTTTGCAGACACGTATATGTCTGTTTGCTGTCGGATCAAAAGGAATTGCAGGAGTCGCAGAATTTGGGGCAAAACAAAACTGTCCCCTCCACCATCATCTCCCCCTCCCCTACGTTTCCTTTCAACAGAGCAGTGTTGGGAGGCGTGGGTAGAGGGTAAGTTCGTGGGATAACATTTAGCTTGTACCCTGTAGTGGGTGAAATGTTGTGGTATATCGCATTCGCTTCTCGTGTTAACTGTTGCGCATATCGTTGACAACACTATCCTAAGTTGATAACCGATAGCAACTGTCCTTAAAACATACTAAGTTGGTTGTTTCCACATGTAAGCAGCAAGTAGTGAAGATCTCACTCTGGTAATCATTTTATCCACTGACTGTCGAGTTTGATGATGTTTAGTGACAACACGAGCCGCTTATTTCATGACAAGTGTTCACAAGTTGCACCTGCAGCTAGAGCCTGGTCTGTTCACACTGGTAGTGATGTTGACATTTGTACTTGTCACTGCTGTGACACATTGTGAGAGCAGAGCTCTATAAACATTGGAGGTGTTCTGCCGAAACTGTCGTGCTGGACTATACAATTCATTTTGTATACAGTAGACACGGAGTGGGAAAGCAGGAAACCCCCCAAACTCTCCTACATTAGCAGGCATACATCACAGGGTAACAGGAGACAAGCGCCATGCTCACTACACAACGGGGTACAGTGGAGGCGTGAAGTTAGAAGTTAACCCACTGCCTTCTCAATGTTGTATCACGTGGCGCCGACTGAATACAAATTCCGCCAGAACTCTTTTTGCAGTCATCAACGGCGTATGAACATCCCGTTCCTTTGTGTTGAGGAGAGTCGATACTTGCTCTATTTACATGCTGTTCTCATCCATATTTATTAGGAGCAGACAGTTGGTAATCACCCAAACACGATGTCACACGCGTCCACCCCATCATCACCCCCCAGCGAGAGTGTGACCTTCATCAAGGCAGACTGGGAAACCAACGGAAAAGTCTCTTGTTTCCCTAGTCATCAACAGATGTCAGGACACCGCGGGCACTACTTCCTGTTTCTTTACCCCAGGGTACATTTGCCACTGCTTGCTAGCCTCGGCTGCCGGGTGGTAGTGGGGAGGGAGCTGCGGGGTGTGAACAAGGTGCTGGTCCTTGAGTTCTCTGTGTTGCCCAGGGCAAAGAGCTACCCAACAATAACATCTACTGCCCTGAGGGAACCTTGTCCGTGCTGCTCCTTGCGATTTCGTGTTCGAAGCATTAGTAAGCTATACGAAAGGAATATTTTAAGACTAAGATGTGTCACTACGGTACTTATTTGTCCAGGAAAAAATTGTTTCATATTTTGGTCGAATGTTGTGCCAATTCTGTTAGCTACGACCGAATCAGTTCACAGGCGAAATACAGCCTCTTACTGCAAACATGTATCAAGACTTGCAGCTCAGTCCAAAAAATATCTAATGAAGACCTAACAAGCTATGTCTAGAGTTATTTTAGACATGTTAGTGTCATAGAAAAGCTTACCTACGACCATTGGAGTCAACCTCAATTCAGGACGCAATAATTTAAACCCATGGAAGTCACTTCTCGCTAGCCGGACGCGCCACACCGGGATTTTTTTTTTAAAGGGGGTAAGTGGTTGAGAAAGTGGTCTACAATAGCATCCTCCATGTGACGATTTTGTATTTTGCGGTGTGGATCAGGACATCTTCACTCCCCATTCACCTCCACCACAACCAGGGCTTGGGAGTTTAAACATTTTATATCTTATCTCAAATCTTATAAGCGTATCGTGTTGCAGTTTTTAAATCAGTTATCTCGCAGCATTTGAATAGGCTCACCCTCAAAATCGACAGGTTTAATGAACCTTAAATTTTGTTTTCGCTTTTATTACTGTCAGTTGCTAAAGGCTGCTCCACACATATTTTGAGAGAGCCTTGTTTTCTGTGTTTGCCGTCAGACATACCCCAACATGTTTCGCAAACCTGTTTCCATCATGTTTCTGGTTTTACACCGTGCTTCCCCTCCCTCTCCCCACACACCCTCCCTACAACGGTTCTCGCTTTCTACAAAATGGCCGCCAGGTCCACGGGTCCGCTTGCAGATGTAAGCAGGACTTGACCATGTTTACTTTAAATGATGTAAGGCCACTGGAGAATGCTGGCTAGCAGGCCACGATCTCGGGTATCATGTTCATTGAATGTGTAGCTGTCCATGGCGTGCTTGTCAGTGCCAGCATGGAATGCAAGCATCAGGCAGTGTCCGGAAACAAGTTTGTCCGTGTTGTCGCCAGCAGAAGTCCTGTTTCCAAACAGTTTTAAACATTGTTTTCTCCGCGTTTTGGAAAACACCGTTTGAGTAAACACGTGACTTGCCCGCTCCATCATGTACCTCGCCCTAAGGGGAAAGTTGTTTTAAAGTTTAACATGTTGTAGACTGGTGTTCTGAGTCTGCGTGCCGAACAGTTTGAAACAATGTATAAATGTTTTATCGTGGATATAACAGGTCAGTGACAACTATTTGTCAACGTAGGTGTTCATGCACACACCGGAAACACATTTGTATGTTCCTGTAGACTGTAGAGATTGAGCTCACCTCCAGTCTGTAGTTTTTATCCATTTATCCAACTTTTCTTGAAGTAGAAGTTAGTTTCATTAAAAAATCGCATATACCAGAGGGTTAAATTAAGCTTCCAGGGTACATTACAATCGGCGGAGAAACTAACTCACGTGCGAAAGAATGTTTGGAAGGCTGATCAAGAAAAACATGCACGACACTTTTGTTGTTATTTTCACGTTTTCCTCCTTCAGTTGCAGTAAAGGCCACCCCTCTTTCTCCGGTTTCTCACACACACACACGTGATATTTTTGAGCTGAAGTGAGGGTGAGATTCCCACAGAAACAAATTCTCCGCCGTCATTTTGTGCATATTCACCTCATAAACTCCCCTCCCACGCAGGCTTGACGTGGATTGCAAAACAAAACAAAACACAAAAACAAAACACGATGTTTTCCCTTGGAGAGACGGAAGGTTGCATGCTTCCCGTTTGCTTCTTGAGACTTGACACACGTGACAGATGACAGATGACGGACCTACATTCTATGTAGGTACACGTAAGTCCGTGACACAGATGACCTCCCGAGACACTGAATCGTCCCCTGGGTACAGCAGTTGTTGTTTACCAAAAAACACGATTACTAGCGATGTCCGAGTAGCAGATTATTACTGTTTACTGGAGAAAACTTTGTTTCAGTGTTTACTGTAGAGAAGTTATCAATGACGAGTACTGCTGTTTACTAATTATTAATGTAAACCGCCTTTGTTGATTGTTTGCACTTACCGGGTTGATTGCTACCTTTTGCTGGAGATAGTTTTTGGTGTTTAGTGGGTTTATCCAAGTTATGGTACTTTCCTTGTTGATTATTGCTGTTTACTGGAGAGAGCCAGTGCTAGTGTTGACGAGTTGTTGGATGCAGATGACTAGTGATAGGTCGGTGCCTAGTGGAGAGCTCGAAGGAAAAAGGTGCACGTGACCTGAGATGCGGAGGGTTGGTGAGGGTCTGTGTGCCACGTCTCCACACATGGCTTCCGAGGCGCGAGTGTGTCGGAGAGATAATTACTCCTACAGACAGCGGACAACACATCAACTCACAGAAGTGAGAGGGGGGACGGGGAATGAAGGGCAGGGGGGTATGGTGGTGGTGGTGAGGCGAGATGTTTTTACGGTGCTAGCGGCTGTTTATTTGGACGTGCCCGCCATCTGCACTCAGGTGCTCTCAGTACACTGAATGAAATAGCTAACGACGCAAAACATTTTTTTTTTTTTTTGAAAAGTCATTCATGGTTTTCCAACACATTTTATTGTGCATGGAATCATTTTATTTTCTCGCACGTGTTTGCTTCAGTGAAACCCGAATCGTGAATTAGTGGAAATCGTGATGTAGACTTGCCAGGGTTGTGGTAGGTGGGTGAGGGGTATGTCTGCTAATAACTTTGTGCTGGTCAACCACCAGCACTCCAGCACACGTCTGCTGAGTAGATTCAAGGCCTGTTTGAAGCTACAAACCCCAGATTAGTTGGACTGACATGCCTGTTTGGTCTGCGCCACCCAGTTGTAGCACCTGGTCATTTCTTGTCATGGTGAACATTCAGCGACTACCGGGGGGAGGGAGAAGTCAGGAGAGTGGAAACATCACGAACTTGTATTACTGGACTGCTGCCAGACCATTTTTTCCAGTTAACTACTAAAACGAGGCAGTTTGTACAAAGTTTCCAGTTTGTTCACATTTCAGATTAACTGCTAAAACGAGGCAGGTTTGTACAAAGCTTCCGGTTTCATGGAAAGATGAAAAATACTTTCAGCTGCATGATTGATGGGTCGGCGATGCCAAATTTTTTTTGCCTTAATTGTTATTGTGGATTGTTCTTTTATGACTTTTCCATTGAACTTAAACATGGCACAGGCTTGTCACTTCACTTTGGGGTGGGTGGGTAGTGAGAAAACCAATGGCCAAAAATACGAAAGCTCTTAGAGGAAGATACATTTGGAGGGAATGGGAAGCATCTGTCTCCATTGTAATACTTCCTGTAATCGGACAAGAGTAAAGCGCTTTACACTTATCTCATTTTCTCGTTCGAGATTTTATTTTAATAATGCATGCATGTTTTATGCCATATAGTTCTTTTTTTCTGGAGATTTTGATATTGAGACCTTTCAAAACAATAAAATACAAATAACGAGAGTTCGAGAGGTAAAGCTCTAGATGAACTCAGTCTCTCTGTTTCTTAGTACTAGGGAGAAGAGAGCTCGGGGAGTCGATGATCAATGAACTTGCACTTGCACTTTGATAATAAGAAGGTAACAGGCAAATAAAAGAAACATATTTTGATTTGCACTTGTGTCTATGCGATAAACATAACAAAACATGTATAACATGGAGTTGACAGAGAAAACTCTTGTTTGACAAATATGACCCAGTATTGTCTGTGACAATATGACCATGCACGTGCATATGCAGACCTGTTTGAAAATGTAAATTATAAGTTTGACTGCCATCTAGTCTATATGCTACTAACACACATAGGCACATTAAAAAAAAGGGGGCAAATGTGAAGTGTCGTAAACGGGAAGACAGGTACCCGTATGATATCAGTAATAACTATAAAGTAGTTGTATCCTGTATTTTGTGCTTGGCAATAAGCTCAACCTGCTTAAAGATTGGCAAGAGACACAAATTGAAGGACAACAAAACGGTTTACAGACTGCTAGAACAAAGGTGGAGATGGAGTGAAAGATGGTTGAGAAAGGGGGAACACCACCGGCCACCGACTGAAATATTCACAAATAATGCTAAACCCCAAATCGAAGTCTTGTTCCAGAAAACTCCACTTAGCAGACAGAGGAATCGAAGACACCATTGGTGTGTCAGGTCGGCACTTGAGTGATGCATTAGGAGGTTGTGGAGATAAATGCGGTATCACTTTTGTGCCTACATGAAATGCGCTGGTTTGGGTTTTATTTCCCCCCCCCCCCGAACAGGAGGCGGAGGCGGAAGTACTGGTCTCTTGGAAAAGTGTAAGGCCTGCTTTTCTGAGATGTAGGGGAAGAGTTTGGGGATGATTGTGAAGTTAGCCCTCCAGGACAAAGAAAGAGGGAGGGGAGTAATATTGAATATCGGCAGGATTTTGCACATCCGCACCACCCGAGCAGTTTTATGCCCCGTTAGGTTCAGTCCCAGATTTTATGTGCCCCCTTCTCCACCCTACAATTATTGCAGGGGTTTTTTCCTTTTCTTGAGATTGGCTTGGTCTAATCCAGTCACAACCTCCTGTACAACACTTGTCACCTCGCACCACTATCCAGTGGTTCTCACAGTTTACCAGCAAGCCCATATCAACAGTCCAATACCGCCAGGTGTTAGGCAGCTGTCCTGTCACTCAGCCTGCCAATATTGTTAACAAGAAAATGCTACTTGTATAAATGGAACAAGAAAAGAGCTGGATGAAAGGACTGTATGGTTGTGAGTGAGGACCACACCAAGCCTCATTCTGCTATAGGGTCCTCATATTTTTAATTCTTGGATAAGTGTTACTGTCTTGATGGTCTTATGTACAGTTACTGAACTAAAGTTATTTTACTTCAGTTTGTGGATCACTGACACTTCTTTTATTTTAAATATTCCCAAAAGTGTTTATTCCATGAAGAGGAGCTAGAGGACCTTGTGGGCAGATTCTCTCAAACCTGAAATCAGGGAGTGTGTCACAGGGAAAGCAACATGGGACACCTGGCACATGTGTCATTAACAGGTTTTATCATTGAATGACATAAATCTGAGTTGCTTGACAACCCTTTTCTTTAAAAAATATGATTGATATACCCACCCACCCTCACTTGCTACCCATGAAAAATCTAATTTAAAGTCAGATTGAAATGATGGGAACTGCAGGTCAAAATAGCAAAATGATAAAGTGAAGGTTTACTCCCTTTTTCAGAATTTTAATTCATAAACTACTTATCCATTTAAACTATGTTGCTGAATGTTATAAGTCATCTGCCATGTAAATGGATGGTGTTTGTTTAGGACCTCTAAATCTTGCAGCAGTAATTTGTTCACAACAAGTGACTTGTAAGGCAAACTTTAGTTTGCTGAAGATTGCTGCTGCATAAGTTCCATGAAAAATGTTCTCACAGTCTTAACTGACAAGCGACTCAAATTGGCCCAAGCGAGACACATTTCATTGTTTCTATATTTTGTAATATTAGAAGCTATTGTCTGTTAGTGTTGGTGTACAGTTTGTGGACATCAGTAACTGGTGTTTTTTGTGTGGCTTCAAAATGTGGAGCAAGCAGGGTTTAAAAGCTGAAAGAAGATACTGTGTCAATATTTTTTTATCTCTTTCCTGTCGCACTATTACACTTGAGTACATTTTAGTACATCTGCTTCCTGTTCTCTGCCTTGCTTCCTCTTTTTTCTCTCTCTCTCACACGCACGCATGCAGACAGTCAATAATAGCAGTTCCCCAAATTTCTGTGCATGTGTGGACTGAAGCAAGGAATTGGATATGGCAAGCATTGATGCTGGAGGAGATAACCCAGTTCGTGTAAGCCAAAACTTGTAAAGTTGTTGGCCTAGTCCCTGACACACGCAAGAGTTGTTTGCAGGGTGAAGGATGGTGTGGCTTAGCTTTTTCATCTTTGGCTGATCAGTTCTGCTTGGTGTTTATCAAAATCAACCCATTCTGCCAGGAAGATACTTTTGACCTTTGTTCGTGTATTTTTCCATCTATGTAGTTGAAGGTGGTTATTTTTTTTTTTTTGGGGGGGGGTGCTATTTTAAAGTATAGGATATTTCTTTTTGTTTGTTCATTAGGTCCCTTACATTGCATTATGTTATTATGTCTTGGATCCTCCTTGGTAACTGAAACAAAAAGAAAAAATGTATGAAAGAAGCAAATTTTTGTTTCCTATTCGCACATGAATACATCTGTGTATTTCAGTCTTTAAAACTTCTGTGAAGCTATATATACATACACTAAGACTTATTTTCATAACATAATGGATGCTCAACACAATATATAAAGGTTTATTAAATGAGGTGTTACAAATGTGCCTGCAAAGTCTTGTTTAACCTGCAGTTAGCACTAACATTTAAAAACTCAGAGTTTGCATCATCACTTTGGACATATAGAAAAAAATTTCCACAGCCAAAATTTTTCTGTTTTTAATGCGGAGCACTCTTATGTATGTTTGCAACAAAGATCACTTGGAAAAAAGTCAGAGAGATTTGTAGAATAAAGACTAAACCATGTGCTAAAGGCTAGAAACCAAGATCAATGCACACACAGCAAGGGCTTTGACTTACCTGATGTGGTTAGCCCTGATAATGGGATCATTAAGTATGAAATAGGCATATTGATCTTCATGCTGTTAGACAGTTATGACTTTCCCAAATCTTTAAAATCAACATATAGCAAAAAAGTCTTTAAGATAAATGCTTGTATGTTGATATGAAAAGAAGCTACTGTTGTGTGGAATGTTTCCAGATGCAGCAGATCCTATATCAGAACTATAAGGAGGATAAAGGATCTTTCAAGAGTACCCTCAAAAGCAAAGAAGTGGAAAAAGCTGTGACCCTTCATCCTGTGAAAGACCCAGATTATCAGTACCGCATCTTTAACTACTTACAGTCCGTCAACATCATGAAGTATCGGCAGCGAAGGGTAAGAACACTTAAGTGCGTTGGTATTTTAATTAAAAATTTTAAACTCCAATAATAATCTACTACATGGTGCATACATATTTTACAGGATGTTCTCTGCTGGAAAAGAGTGCTGAGAATTTTCATAAACATTTTGATATGTTCAGAATAAAAGATAGTTGCGTCTGTGACTGGGAGTGTTAAACATGTGTGTAGATGGAATGATTAACATCATCAGCTGTAAAACACTTCCGTTAGCTATGGTAAACAGCCACCAGTTTCGGCGGAGTGAAAGACTAAAGCCGAAACACTTTTGAGCTGGTGTTAAAAAGTCTGGAAAAGTCCTGTGCTAAATATGGAAATAAAGCCATATGGTTTTATTACTAGTACTAAAGATTAGCCAGCAGAAAGTTGTCACTTTATGTAGGTTAGTTTGAAAATATGGACCATGCACTTTTTGTTTACTGAAAAAAGTCATATGAAAACAGTTTTTAAATACTAAAAAATACAGTGCTGTCACTGCCAGAACTTGACCGTGCAGCTGTGATCATGTGAGGTTATTCCTAGGGCAAGACACTCTTGCTCATATCAAACCTGTCAATCTTCATATATACACCTGTGGAATGCTTGCACATCCCAATCTGCTAGAAAGTTTAAACTGAGGTTTTCATCATGCAGAAAAACTGCATCTCACGTATTTCAGCAGCATGGGAGTTGCTGTGCAAAGGAGAGGTGGTTAAATCCTGACATACCGTACAGAGATGGTAAGACCTTATAAAGACACACACAACAAAAAGTGGGGGGGCACAGTATCCTATGGATCAAATGAGCTCAGCTGTCTTTACAAGAAGTGCAAGGTTTTTGCATGTATTTACTGTACTGTGTCTTCAGTATTAGAGCTGGAATTTTCTTCCCCCATCCAGGTTCAGCTGTTTCGTGAAATGGAGCTGATGAACCACATGCTAGGTGGGTCTGCTGGGGCTAGTGGTGAAAGTGGACGAATAGCGCAAACACCCAGTCTCAACAAAGTCCCAGCGCACAGAGCTGAAGATGTTGTACCCTGGGAGTATTACAGCAAGGCCATCTTTTCCCAGTATAACAACAACCCAAAACGAGCGATGGAGGGTTCTTTGAGTGGTGCGCTGGATGATGCTGTCATGCAGGTTATAGTCTTACCTTTTCACAAGAACTTTTTATGCTCTTTGCCTGTTTTTATTACCTATGAATGCAAATGCTTTTGGTTTGGTGTATTTTAGGCAGCATGTTTATTGGGTTTAAAGGCTTAAGGGTTTTGTTTTTTCCTTTCTATTCCACTTTGCTTATAATGCTCCACCTTTTGGCAGATTTCCACTTTTAGAAAAACATTAGAAGTTTAAAAACAAACTTGAGAGAACATGTTCTTATGGATATACTTGTCTGTGATACTCTCTGGACACATAGAAATGGAAACTCTCTCTTCTGAATGGGCATGCACAATTGATTACTGTGCCTGTTCTTGTGCGGAAAATTGCAGTAAGCAAAATCATTCTGATAAATTTGACAATTGCAGCATGAAAAATGTCAAATGTTTCACTTCCATTGGTAAGTGCCAGTATCACTGTTTCCATTCAGAAATTCATACACGTTGACTTATTTTTACAACTGTTCTTAGTTGTCTATATATTTTGTGTGTCTGATTAGAGTTTGCCTATGTATGGTCCTTCCTTTTTAAATTTCTTCTCCTTTATAGGCAGGACGCCATATATTGTCCTCTCCTTCCACCCCCAAGGACACATATATATGCAAACATCTATATGGTAGCTAACTTGTATTGTTGAATATACAGACAATGATGGAAGATATTTGCATGTGTTTGCATGCAGGTGATGGAGCTGGTCAATCTGAATGCACGTCAGCGAGGACGAACAATTGATTTCAAAGAGATTCTGTATGGCTACCGACGAGTGAATCCACTGTCAAGTGCAGACTATATTCTAGACCTTCTCCTTATCTACCGTAAACACAAGGGACGTAAGATGACCGTACAGGTGCGCAGGCATGCTTATCTGCAACAGGGTTTTCTGGAACTGGAGCTGACAGAGGAAAGCCCTGTATTCCGCCCAAAAGCTTCAGTGGGTGAGCATGTCCTACAGCTCTTCAATCACATGGCTGGTCGCAAAGAGTGGCCTGGTGCAGTTCAGGACAAGCGCAGAGAAACCATTTACTTTGTTATGCCCTTAGCAGGTCGATTGAAGATCTTCCAGCGTTTCATGAACAACTATGAAGATGTATGTCTCAAACGACAGGAAGCTGTGCACTTGATCGTGGTCTTGTACAGACACCCTACTGAAGTGGAAGCTTTTCAGTTGTCTGTGGATCTGTTAAAGGACTACCAGCGTCGCTATGGATCTGATCACATTGAGATTGTCTATGCTGAGGGCGCATTCTCCCGAGGCAGGGGGCTAGAGCTTGGTGCATCACGCTGTCAACCAGATGCTTTGCTATATTTAGTAGATGTGGACATTATGGTTATGCCAGAGTCTTTGAACAGAATTCGTCTGAGTACAATTCAAGGTCGTCAGGTGTACTTCCCTATTGTATTCAGTCAGTATGATCCCGAGCCCCTATGTAAGGAGTACTCACAGCACTGCCACTGTAGTGATAAAGACAACTGCATTGTGATTCCGACGGACTTCAGCACTATGACTGGGTACTGGCGGCAGTTTGGATTTGGCATAGCTGCCATTTATCGTTCAGACATGGTTAACGTGGGAGGATTCGACCTTAGCATCCAGGGATGGGGTAAGGAAGATGTAGACTTGTACACCAAGTTCATTGAGAGTAACCTGACCATTTTCCGAGCTGTCGACCCAGGCATGACTCACATATTTCATGCCATTTTTTGTGAAGCTAGTCTCGAGCCTGCGCAACTGATTATGTGTAAAGGTAGTAAAGCACAGAGTTACGGTGCCACCTCCTTGCTAGCCAGCAAGGTTTATGCAATCCCAGACATTATGCGACGACATGAAAAGCATGCTCTCAACATTGGCAGATGACCCCAACATTTATTTGACTAGCCACAGCATCTGGGTTTGGATTCAGATTTGCACAACTGTTTCTTGTGCCTTTTTAGGGGTTTATGTGATGTAAATAAACTTTGTCACAAGCTAATTTTCAGCTTAGGTTGTCCGACTGAAATAAGACTACTGTGAAGGGTCTTTTCCTGCCCTCCAAGTAGCATGCATGGGTGGCTCAAGGTAAGAACGTGGCACATTTGCAAGATGTTCTGTTTGAAAGTTCTTATGTGATTATGACTGCTCTGCTTGATGGTGTGCAGGAACATCTCAGACAAAAATGCATAAATTGGTGGTGTCTTGCAGAATGCTTTTGCTGCAGTTAGTTTTGAAGCCAGTCTGGTTGATTTTTTTTTTTTTTTGGTCATAGATGCGATTGAAGACATGAAGCACAATTTTCATTTTCTGAACTCCTGACCCCCCCCCCAGCCTCTAGCAGAACAAATCTGTTTTTATACAGAAGTACAACTTGACCATTCAATACTGTATGATCGTGTTTGCGTGCGGATGACGATACATTTTTTTCTTTAAATTTTCACACCACATACGATTTGTGATAATATCTGGGATGTGCTTTGTCGTGATAATCCATCGTCACTGTTGCAGTTTGTCACATTATCACTAATAACACATCAGGCAGGGCGAGTCTGTTACCTCACACAGTTGAATGCTAGCAAGTTTGTATCCCACCAAAACAAGTTAGAATGTATCCAGCAGAATGTATTGTATGCCTTTCCCCTGTCACAGCCTGCATCAGGACACTACCCTGTCTGTTCCACTCTTTCCTTCTACCAATTTCTTGTGAAGCATTCCGTTCATAGTTTCTCAAATTCCACAATCATCAGAGTTTTCAGTGATTTTATTTTGTTTCTCAAGCTGAAAAGAGAGGGTAGCAATAACTGCAAGTACTATTCAGTCTGTAGGGATCATGGACAGATTCATAAGAAGTTCATCTGTACGTATATCAAATAGACAAGTAACTTAGGTCCCTGGTGTGCTCACTTTAAGAAAACAAGAAATGTCTTTCTTACATGGAACAGGGAAACTAAATAGCAGGGGCCATTAAACCAAATTTTTTTTTATGCTGGTAGCATACTTGAGCTGACTATTGTTGGCCGCTTAGAACATTAATAAGAGGCAAGGATAACTAGCTGATTAATCATATCACTGACTTGGTATAATGATGTTACTGTAAAACTTTTCCAATATATCCAAAGTGCATGGTTTTAAATATGCAGCTTGGTTATAGATTTCTTAAAGGATCCAGAAACCATATTTTCTTGCACGAAGAAAACAAAATGGAGGTTTGAAAGTACATGTATACAAACTCTTTAATCAGTTCAAGAGGCTGTAATCATGTGCTGCTGGTAGCCTGCAGTGAAAGTAAGAGTTGATGAAGAGCAGATTTGTTAAACAAATATTTTGTTTACGGCAATAGATAACAGCTCAAAATGAGTTAGCTGGAGTTTTATGCTATGTCAGCAGCTAAATTATCTCGCAGCGAGAGCTCAAAGTGAGGCTGGCAGCCTAATGATCCATGACAATATGATTCAAGTGGTTAGTCCAGAAGAGTTTTACCAACAGTTGTTGTGTGACCTCAACGCCACAGAGGACAAAAGCTTCTGCAATTCCTCGTGACCAATGGCATGAGGACACAGCACATACACTTTGAAATATGAAAAGAAAAGAAAAGGGTTTTAATTTCTTCACTGCATATTCAATATATATATATGCAGTACACTGTATATGACAATTTTTCATGTATTTTTTTGTGCTTTGTTTTAAAGGCGTTCTGTTCAGCTTTTCTAACTTCTCCAACATTTTTAGCTGCATCACTCAGTGTTATTTTGACTCGATATTTTCAGTCTCTTTCTCCAATAAATTGCAGTGGCAGCCTCTTTCCTTTGTAAATTTTTATCACATTTGATGCCTTTGGAGTTAATCCAACACCATTTTTAATGGTCTAAGGCATCTTCATAAATAATCCCTATCTTTGAGGCGCCCTCTGGGAGTTTACAGTAACTTCTCTCGTAGGGAAATAGAATAAAGCCATTTCTACTGCCTTTCAAGTAAATATGCCTTTTTTTAAATCACATAGTGCATTAGGATGCACTGTAACTTCTTGATGTCAGAAAGGTCAATTTGTTCAAGAATTTTAATGTAGGTAAATGTCAAAGGCAATTTTTATTGGGGATTAGGTACTTCTTGTATTGCACTGTGACATTGACATGTTAAAATTATAGGAATATTGAAAAATATAGTTTCTGCAATTGAGTAAGAGTGATCTTTGAGTGGCAAACATATCACATGCAGGTCATGAGGGTGTATTTTTGCCTCTTGAAAAGATGGTTTTTAATGTACATGGTTTTTTGTTGTCAGAGAAAATGAGGTATTTTCTTGGGTTGTGACATCGCAGTGTGTACAGGCACAAAGTGCGCTACAAGGGTTCTGTCACTGGAGTGTGTGTGCATGCACAAAGTGCATTACAGGGTCACCTCTTGTTTTCTGAGTCAACACTGCTGCTCACCTGATTTTAAAGATTTATTAGTGGCTTAAATAACATACATTAGGCAACACCATGCAGTGAACAGTCATACTAGTAACCTTTCAGAATTAAGTGCCAAGATTTCTATGTTCAGAGCTCCATATTGCTTTCAGGACTTCTTTTACTTATATATTTATTCTTAACTAAGACAGTTTTTTGCAGAAAAAGGTAACTATATAAAACTTATTAATGAATTTCAAAAATATATGCCTTGTTCTTAAAATCTGTTGTGAGCTTTTCTGTTAATTTTGTGTAGTTCCTGGATATCTTGCCCGGAGTTTGATGTCACACCAGTCAGGCTATCCTGCAGTCCCATAAACTGAGACATTTTGTAAATCATCGGTCTACTTATTGATCATGATAGTCAAGTTTTGCTACCGTGACATGGTATCTAACATTGGTAAATCCCTTCCAGTGCCACAGAAGCATCATACATTTTTTTAAAAGTGCACTTCCACCTTTATTAAGGATTTTATCAGGAGCATTTTTTATTGAAGTGTTGTTAATTTGTTAAGAAAATGTAATTGCATATAATGCTATTGTGTCTTGTCTTCATTAGGTTTGAATGATTGTGTTCTGCATAAATGTTTGATATTGCATCATTAGCTGCTGCATATTACAATTTTTAATGCATAAATATTGGTGCCGGTTTTTACATTTTACACTTAGATTGATATCTATGTAAATATATATTTTTAGCAAAGATGACTTACACCATGACATTTCAGAGCACACAACTTTTTGCAAAATGAGAGAAAAGCTTTCATGGTTGCTGCTTTAAATAATTTTAAGATACTTCAGAATGTTTGTATTGCAGTATTTTACAACAATATTTCAGTAGCGTCATGAAGAAAATGCATGTATGCAATGAAAAATGTTTGTTTGAGAAAAAGGTGAATGTGCAGCACACTTGAATGAAAAGGCATGCTTGCTGGCATATTGCAGTCAGTGTGCTTAAGCTCCACAAGACACAAGATTCAGACCCCATGTCCGGGGCCAACTCTATGCATGAACCCATTTTTGTATACACAGCAAAACTGTCCATAAAATACAACGAAATGGGTTGATCTTGGGACTGCTTTATTTGTTATGGTTTACCAAAGGTCACAACTGAAGTATTAAATGTATTTAGATGAGATGGGATACCAGCTGCATTGATGCTGGAGGATCAGAGGTGAGGAAGAAGACAGCGGTGTTTCGGCTGCTGTCTGCTGTGTCTTGTTGTGACCACCTTGATGTTCTGAGGTGACAGTGACTGTTGTAGCCATGTCGAACCATGTCACTACTGCCCTTTTTGCAGATGTTTTTGTGATTATTTTCTGTCATCTGCAGCCATTCAGCAGCAAGTGCTGTGCATCTCACTAAAAGCAGTATGGCAGAAAATGGAAAGATGCATCATTATCTTTTATCTGCTCAAAATTTAATGTCTCATATTGTTGTTGGTGATGTTGAAAGTTGGCATGTACTGTCAAAACTATGTATTTTTTTCCTTTGTGCCTTTATGCCTAAAAGTATGAAAGGGATCCCTCCTGCCTTTCTGTCAGTTCCTTCCTTTACCATCCACCCACCTTAAATTCTAATGGCAAAGAGAAAGTATATGTGATACTGCAGGGCAGTGATTGTGCCAAAAACTTTCTGCATGTTGTGTGGTTTGAAAGGGAGGCTTATTGCCTTGACACACTTGACACACTGGGCTGCTAGTGTTTAGTAGAAACATTATGGCAAGACAGCTGGGCAGTTAGAAGAACTCTGCCTTGTAGCCAGCTGTGTGTGGCTGTGCAGACATCTTGTAGTAAGCTGTTTCTCGTGCTGGCATAAGGCTTATCAGTGATGTCATTTTTTAAAACATTTTTTTTTAAGGTCACATTAATACAAAACTTCCAAAAATGTTTAATCAAATGTGAATGCAATGTTTTAACTTCTGTTTTGACTGTGAAAGTGAATTGACTTTTGACCTTCCATGAGATGTAGGATGATAAAGTGGCTTTTAAAACAAATCGTTACAAGGAGTAAAAAAGTTTACTTGTTAAAAATTACAGGTCACAATGTAACTTTGAATGTGAAGGGCACCGAACAAGAACGGCAACGTGGCAGTAACAACGAAACATTCAAGGGAGTCACGTGATGGGTGGAACTCACGACTCCACATGTTTCTTTGTCCCACAGTCGTCGTCGTCGTCGTCGTCGTCGTTTCTGTCGGTAGCGTTTCCAGAAAGTTCTGATGTGCACAATGATTGTAAGAACAACTTAAGCAGAGACCCCTTCTCATAATCTGATTGGTCTTTGAGTATTTTTCCTGTTTTGAACCAAATATTACATAGCCTGTCATTTGTGTAACTCTTCTGTAGAGGTTGTCTTTATAGAAAACAAAAATCACCGCGGTGTCGGTTTATTCCACTCGTAACAGATACATCCTCACCGGAGGCTCCTGTACGGTGCTAGCAGTTTACTCCCACCTCCTTGCGAACGTGTTCTCTCCTCCCCCACCCGGGACTCGCCTCCCCCACCCGGGACTCTCCTACTGTCAGACCAGAGAAAGCAAGGCCTAACACAAGTCGTTCAAGAACGAAACCCAAGAACAGGATGGAATTCGGTGCCTCATTTTTTGTGAGCTTGCACCGAACTGGAGGCTGTAGAAAAACGTGGAGGCTGTAGAAAAGGGAGACGAACCACCGCAGTGTGGGCCCGTAATTACGAAGCGACGGTAAGTCGTTGCCCTGAGGGTAAGATGGGGAACTCGGGGACACAAGTGTCTGGTCTCCATAGTTATTGAGCCACAAAGACATTCACGCTTCTCAGATGTAGCTTTATTCCTGGGGGCAGTAGTCATACAGTAGTGGTAAAGATGCCCAATGGTCAAGTAATAGAAAATAAGTTTTGTACACTTCACAACTCTGGACAAGACGCTTGCCCTTGTTTTCTCCCCTCCCCGCCTTCTGCGCTTTGCCCCCTGGGAAACACTTTACAGGTTACAGCTACAATCCCGGAGGTTAGCAGGTCCAAGGGTCGGATCGCAGGTGAGGTCTGGAGTGAAGCCCAAGTTGTTCTACCCACCAAAGATTGCTGTTGGCTAGTGTGCATGGAGGTGTACAGAATGTCTGAAGTCGTCGGTCAAGTGACAAGTCGATTGTCGAGACTTAGACGAGTCGACTTGCGATTTAAGACTTGTTGTCGAGACCTGGCATGCACCTCCGCCCAGGAGGCTGGTCTCAGAGTGCAAGCCAAACGGTTTCGGGGTTCGCAAAACACGGAGTGCGAGAAATCCAGGATCTGTTACAGCCCCGGGAGCTGGGCTGGGAAAGGGTTACAATAAACAAGATATTCGCACAGAAAACAAGTTGCTTACGAGGTGTGTCACACAGAAAACTACTTCTGATCAAATCACAAGTACCCGTCGTACAGGGCATCTGTTTGAGGTGGTCCTTTGTATCCTGATGATTTGTTCCGACAACAGCCAATTATCAAAGTAATGAGGTTTATACATACTCTTTTTGCTCCGTTTCCGAAAAAAAATTGAACAAATATTTTACTTGACGAATATGTTTTGTAGAGCATTGAGTGCTTTCTAGGGTAGAGTGTTGTTGGTAACATTATAGATGGTTATCTTCGGTCAACAACACCACTGTGAATGTGATACAGCGGCTGAGTGCCAACTGAGATCATGTGTCGGTGAAGGCGGTTATTTACTCGTGTCAGCTCGGTGTCATGTCTCAGGTCATGTCAGTCAATCGTAGGATCTGTGGCAGTTGTTAGCAGTGATGCTAAGAATAAAATGTCATTAATTTTTTAACCGCTTCTATTCCTCTTAAAGTGAACGAAAGTATTGTCATCATAAGTCAATGTGTCATTGTAACACTAAATATAACTTGAAATTGGGAGCGATTTTGTAAACAAACAAGTTATTTTGCCGAGGGATGGACGAACTTGTATTTTCATCAGGGTTAGGTGACGACGCTGACGATAAGGACACCTACTGACCCTTTTATCCCGGGCGGTCAGGCAGACGAGGGCAGGCTGGGCGAGCTTTCTTTTTTAATTACTTTTTTTGCATGGGATGGCGCAGATTGTCCACAATACCTCCACCTTAAATCTCATTTTGCTCATTTCCATCGCTCCTGCTGGGAAAGCAATGGAATTGGGGTGGAGGTGGTGGAGGAGAGAGTTTATTCTAGAAGGAAAGCATTGTAGGCAGGGCGGACTAAACACGCTGTTTTTGTCCTGTCTTTCCCGTCTGCCGGGTATTGCAGGGTAGGTGTGGTGCTGAATGTGTGTGGCAGTTTGATAATATTGACGGATATGACGATGGTGTGGAGCTGGTGCTCAGTGGAGGTGTCAGAGGTGGGAGGAGCGTGAGTCTGCACTGAGCGCACTTCACGCCAGGCCGACGAGGCCAGTGTTGTTTTTTTTTTTTTTTTTTTTTTTTTTGTAAACGCTCGAGAGGATATTGTTGCTTGTTTTGTGAGAAATCCACCTAAATCGTTCTTTCACTCGTTAAAACTTCAGCCTGGCATGGCTTGTTTAAGTTAGGAATTCTTTTCATTTGAGAAATCCCGTCGGCGGTAACAGGCAGCAGCTGCCACCGTTAATATCCCTCACTTGTTTTTTCCCCTCGGGCATCCTGAAACAATCTTATTACGGCGACTGCACCCCCACAGCCATCCCCCGCTCCTCCCTCCATTCCCATCTTAACAAACTCTCCTCCCTCTTGGAGCACCTTCCCACCAGAAAACAATGGGTCGCAAATGCCTGTGTTTTTCCACCGGATTTTGTGGGTTTAAAAAAATTGTCTTGTGGAGGTCGAGGTGGCTTTGCATACAATTGAAATGTTGCCTCCTTTCTTCGCTGCTGCCACCCACCTCGTGTCTAGGATGATGGGGAGGACTGAGGACTTTGTGTGAACTGATGCGTAACCTGAGGGCACAAGTTTGTAAATACTGAAGAGCTTAGATGCTGAGATCATTTTGCCTCTGGGTTTGTGCTTGTAAAGCATTTTTGGTGAAAGTGTTTTTCATGAAACTCTCCTGTGTGTGTTTAGTGTGATGATGAATGCTGTGACCAAGTTCTGCATGTTGTAGTTCACTGAGCAGGGAGGTGGTGGCTGGTGTGAGGTGGTCACCCGAGAAATCCGTGTGTGTGATGCTTGAATGGGATGCTGCTGTCATGTGTCACGTGACATTATAGCAAATGCTGCTGACTTGGAAATGATTGGATTTTTTTTTTCTCAAGAAGTTACACTTGAGTTTGAAAATCAAAGATTAAATATATTTATTTCTGTAAATTTTTTGTTCGCTTTCATTATTTTGTGATATTGTTCTTGGTGTTTGTGTCTTGCGTGAACTCTCTTGAAGGTGAGTAGTAAAAGTGATTTTGTTAGTGTCAGCATGTGTTAGCATGGACAACTAACACACTTCCCAGCTTGTATGACTGACCACTGGTGACAAAATGCATTCAAACCGTAAATTGCCGCGTACAAACCAAAGGCCGATGCTTTCATTAGAGAACTTGTAACAAATGGCGATCTACACGACCTAAGTAAGATAGAAAGACAAGGAGCCAGACGAGGAATGTCACTGGAAACTTTGTCTTTTGTCTGCTGTCAAATCTTTCAATCATTTGCCAGAAACGGCCACTCGTGCCGCAGGAAAGAGGAAAAGGCAACAAAAATATATATTCCAATGTGTATATTCCAATATGTAGTATATTCCAATGTGTAGATGCTGTAGACGGGTATAGGGATGCAAGTTGTTGGTGCCGAGTACACCGGAAGTAAACAAGACACAAGTTGGTGGTAAACAGTTGGCCACAACAAGCAGATCCCAGGTGACCATCGTCTCTGATGCTTTGTGACAGAAATCAGAGGCGGGTCAAGGTCTGCTTTCTCTAACATGTAACAGCCCATGGAGCAGACACCTGATGTCTCGTAGTCCTACTTCCGCTGGTGTATCAAGCTCTGAGAAAACAGAAGTTGTCTGGGTGGACGGTTAAATGTTACCTCTTGTGGGGTTGGCACTGAGAGTAGTGAATCACCGTGCACCCTCGTTATCCTAGCCTACTAACCTCTTTGTTTATTTGTGTCAGTACGTGTGGTCCACGTGAGGTGGTCTTCTGGACCCCACTGCCTCCGTGTCACGTGATCACAACTCAGTGAACAGTGGGGTGGAAGGTGGAGCACAAGGAGGAGAGACCAAGTCACCGGTTGGTGTGACGTCAGCGGAACTGTGGCGGAAGTGAGGCAGGTTGGTGCTGCAGCGACTCTCAGCCCCGGATGCCTTTGTTAATTCAGTTTCGATGTCGAGTCGGAAACCAGATCTTGAAAGACGCTCAAGGAACCGGAAGACCTGACACTGGGGCACCTTGCCGTGTTTACACCTTGCCACATCTGACTGGCTGGCACCTGTTACCGGAAGCAGCACCTGACATTTCCCGCCTGTCAACGGAAGTCACACTTCCAGCATCTGGGGGGTAGCTATTATTAATTTCCCTCCTCAGGCATTAATCCACAATGCGTGTAATCACAATCACATGAAACGGTTTTCAGGGAAAATTGTTTGTTTTGCCTTTTGGGAAGAGCTTTCAAAAATGACAGCATTATCGTCGTTGTCGTCGTCGTCAGGAAAGAAAATAACGAAGGACGAGAAGCCGGCTGAGAAATTTCATGATAACGGGAGCGAAAACTGTTTTCGACAGCATCTGGGTTCAGACAGTTGGGGTCCATCAGTCTTACCTGGACACTCCTCTGAACATTGTCCACATGGACTCTCTGCTGTTTCCTTCACAGAGACATCGTGCTGACACACAGCTACATCGTCCATAAAGTTGAACTACAGAATACCTGCCCCGCCATGAGTGGGAGGGTCAAAGCAATTGACAGCAAATACAAACAAACAGTAATCATGATGAAGATGATGGAAGCTCACAAATGCAAAGAGTTTATTGCGTTTCCTGGGGTTTACTTTCCTTGAGAAGATTAAAACCATGAAAATAAATGTGGTCTGCGGTCTTGCTATTGCATGGGATCTTCGATAAATGAAAAAAAGTTTTGCTGTGAGAACTGTCTGAAAGTTATTATGAGGTTTATATCAAAGTTCAACTCAGAATGGTTGGTGCAGGAGCCTACTGTCCACGCAGACAATCCACACTCGGTGAGCATCATGAGCGCAGCTCACTGCACAACACTAAGTGACTATTTAAAAAAATTATTTTGTTGAAGTCGACGTTCGTTGTTCATACACATGTGTGCAATATGGAACTCACACCCCCCCCCACCACCACCCACCCACCCACACACACTGTATCATATTAATGAATCAAGAACAAAAGTAAGAAGTTGTAAGTGGTTCTTTCTAGAACAACACATTGTGGATAATATGAGTCTGGGCATGTTTGTGTTTAAACACTAAAACTGTCGGAGAAGCTCGTTAAAACCTCCATAAGTAACTTCTTGATGCTTGGGACAAATCCCCCCATCAGCTGTTTCGTACATTCTAATGATTATTCTAATTATGTCTATCATTAATGTTTGAAGACACATTGAAAACACAAAATTTGTTAACATAGTAATGACCGATACATTTCGTGACGTCATATGCTCCATAGCCACGCCCTCGTCCACTGCGCCATGTTTGTAACGGCCGGCGACATGACTCGACAGCAAGTCTGTGCCAGCAGAATAATCAACAATCTGTAAACTAAGCTCAGCAAGGCAACTTTCAAAATGAAAGGCAATGTTGATGTTCATCACGCTGAGCCCACAGACACGTCCTTCACTCGTCTGCTGCGATTGTTTTCAAATGAAATCATTTTCGTTTGCTGACAGTTGAAACTTTCAAAATGTCGCCATTGGAAATTAATCATTGTTAATTCGCTTTCTAAAACATTTCAATGATATTTTTGATCAACATCGCTGAGAGAGGGGACATGCTGTGACGAGCCCACATCGAAACTGGAAGAGGTCAACCCAGAAGGAGGTCATATGCATGAGTAATTGTGTGAGGAGGCGGATGTGATCGTGCAGTGAGGGAGTGGGGTGGACTACACGTAGCTTCACTGTTGGAATTTCCTTTGTTACAGCAACTGGCATCTCACACAGGCTGCAATACTCTGTATTCCTGGCTTTCGACATCTGAAGGCGTCATGTCCGGAAATGAGAAGCACTGCGTGAATGACTGGCTGCGCACACCGGATGTCGACACCTGACATCACCCCTGTCATCACCCGTGTGCGTCATTGTCGTTAGAGAGGATGTGTCGTCAAAGTTCTTGTTGCCATCCATTGTGTTGTAGATGCTGAGCGTTCATCTATGGAGTTTGTTTTTTTGAATTGTTGATGTTTAGATGAGAGTTGATGAACAGTGCGACGACGACGCTGCATAAGATGATAAATGATGATTTTCGGCTTTGCGGACAAATAATTGCATAAGAGAAAAGATGAAGCAGACGAGGAATGATGAAGGTGTAGAGACCACACATGATGTGCAGGGGAAGAAGCAGGGTGTCTGAAGACAGACATCAGATGCAGGCAGTTATTTCCACCCACCCCTCCTCCCCTCACACACACACAAATCCTCATTATGACTGCAAAATGATTAGCAAGAGGTAACCATGACAACGGACAATCTGGGGCGTCGTAATGGAATCAAGACCTGCAGCGCGCGGGGCAGACCGGAAGGGGAGCTGCTCATTGTCGAGATCAAGATCCTGGAAGTGGCTTTCATCACCAGTGCCACTGGCTCCCACAGAAAGATAAGGCGAGCCGAGACTCACACGGGACTTGTAACCTTAATTGTTCCCAGCTCCCAGTACACAGCCCATCACCACAGCGGTGGCGGCCACAGAAGCTTTGGGGTTAAACCCTCGGCCGCTCCGCCTGCTTCCCCGAGATTGAGAAGCGCCCCAACCCGCGATTCCCACAATTCCGCGCGGTGTTTCATTCATTTGCACGTCCGCCGCTCACACCCACCCTCCTACCCCTCTCTTTCTCCATTCTCCATACATGGCACCCACTTCCTGAGGCCCTCTGCCCATTCGCCTCTTCTACCCCACTCCAGACTACCCACCCCACTGTACCCACCCACTCCCCTGTTTACCTCCGCTGGGATGGGGAGATACGGGCTTTTTGATTTTGTGAGACAGATAAGCAAAGGTCACCAGTCGGGACAATGCACGTGCGCACTTTGCTGTGAGAGCAAGAGCCCTCGTCTGACCATTGCTTACAGCTGTTCTCCTCCTCCTCTGTCCTCTTGTGTGATTTCAGTCTTGACACCAATACTAACTTGGTGAGAAATTCTTGATGTCACAAAGTAAAACGAAACTTTATTCTGGAAACTGTGAAATTCGAAGTAGTTTGCTATTATGGATTTAGACTTTTTGCAATTACTATATTTTGCCGATCTTTTAAGAACTGGTCTTAGCTTCTTTCTTTTTAAGAGAGAGAGAAGTAGGATGATCACCTGTCGACTGTCTGAGAAATGTCCAAGCCAGCAGCCTCATATGTCCATCAGATACCTCAAGAAAATAATTATACGAATTTAAAGGTTTCTGTCAGTAAAGGCGAGAGCACAGGGCTACACACTGGAGCTGCTCTCGACATCACGTGACTAGAGTGAGAGCGAGGAAAAGAACAATCACCATGGCAGCAACAGATGGCGGGTAATGCAGTTCCTGCACGCTGGGCATCGCAGACCCCGGAACCCACTTCCTGTTGCTGACAATGGCTGGCCCTTTGTCTGGGGGGCGAGCAGCGTGCAGTCACTGGGATCCCGCCTTGTTTTAATTCTGCGACACCCGCCACAGGATAATGGCACCAGCGCGAGACAGAGACGTCACCGGGTGGCCCCTGCACGACCCCCATCACCGACGATTCTAGAAGGAAACTTGAAACTTCATTGAGCGTCCATCTCGGTGGCTAACTAACATTGTCTCTCATACAAACATTGATGTTGTCCATCGTCAGAGACTCAACGACCCCAGTGGCGGTGGTGGTGCTGTAGTAGTCCTCCACACTTGCAGGGTGCTGCTGACGGTGGCGCCGCCATGTACAGATGAGACTAATTAAGGGAAGGTTGCAGTAGCTGTGCTGACACCCAGGCCCTGTAATTAGAACTCCTTGGTGCCCTAAGTGCTGCTTTCAGGAGAGTGTTTGCCGGGTAAACATGGGGCTGGGTGTGTAAGCGGGGTGGGCGGCGCGCTCCTGGGTTTTCCCACCTGGTGACACCATTTCTTTGATGAGCTTTTCTGGAGGTAAGGAAGGGAGATCATGTCTGAGGCTATGAACACTGTGAACATGAGGGCAAGACACGACTGTTCACTCGCTTCTGTCGCTGAGTGTGTGGCGGACTTCGTGTTGAAACATGTTCGGTGCCAACAGTTCGGAATTTCAGTTTCGCACCCAGCAAACTTTATTTGGAACAAAATATTAGTGAGTTATAATACGAAGATGAACGTGTTCAGCGAAAGCCTTTTTGTGAACTTCATCAGCTGTAAAATATACATTGAAGTATATTTGTAGGGAGACTTGTACAGTGGTCCTGGCACCTCTTGTCTTGGATGTGATTGTGTGGCATCAGGCGGGTGCAGGTGAGTCGCCAGCCATTAGCAGACTGCAGCCCTGCAGACATCAGGCCGGCAGCAGGGTGAGTCGCTGAGGTATGTCAGGGTGGCAGCAGGGTGAGTCGCTGGGGTATGTCAGGGTGGCAGCAACCCGCAGGTGTCTTGTTTTCTGTGTTTTTAGTGCCGCAAGTAAATTTTGTTTGCCACTTCAGCCGAGGGCTGATAGTCATCTGAGCCCTCTCTTGTTCTCTACAACAACATCTAATGAGGAACAACAGCAAACCACAAATTCTGTGGAGGTGGAGAGGAGAGAAGACAACATTCAAGAGACTTTAAGTGAGGGAATTGCTTAAAGGTGTGTTAGCTTCATGCCAGCCACATGTTCATTCTTGAAGTCTGTTAGTGGAGGGCTGGATGTTAGTCGCGAGGTATGTTAATGTTAGCTGTGTGTGTGTGTTAGTGTGTGTGTGTGTTAGTGTGTGTGTGTGTGTGTGTGTGTTATCCCCATCTCCACTGTGCGCACAGCCTACCTTCTGCTCGTCAAAAGAAAGGAAGAAATCAGAGAGAAACAACAGTTGTAACAAACTTTTCTGAAAATTTTTATTTTTAATCTGTCCTCCCTCCATTCCCGTCAATCAACGACAATAAAACATTTGAGGACGGGGTTAGGGTGGGATGGGGGTCTCATAAAACATGAAAGATACAGAAGATACAGGACTGACTAGGTTGACATGACAAAGGACAAATGACACAGGACTGACTGGCCAAGCTAAGCATTATGTTACAATGAAAACATTTTGATGAAGAGATAATAAGCGACTGACTTTTATTTCCGGCATTTCTAACAGAGCAGCAACCTGTTAAAACAGTTGTCGTCTGCGCCTGACCTTTCGGGCTGTAAGGGCAAAAGGTCAAACAAACATCTGGCAGTGTAGTCAGTGCTGGCATCCTCTCTTGTAGTGAAAATGCCAGCTGGTCGTTACAAACTCCTTCCTGTTTGTAGTAATTCTACAGACCTCGGTGTGACCACCAACTGTATGACTGCACTGCTGGCAGACGAATTTCTCCAGTTAACTGCTAAAACGAGGCTGGTGTGTACAAAGCTTCCGGCTTAGTCACATTCATTGTTTAGGCTCGATCCGAGAACTTGGCAAGAGGCTAAGCGTTGGTCTCGGCAGACAGAGAGCCGTCCACCTGTACACGTCATGGTGTGACCGGTGTGTCTGTCGGTTTGTTTCTGGTTGTGAATGTGTCTACAAGTCATGTGACGATGCAGGATAAATCTTCAAACTGTTAAGCTCGGATACAGGACACATTTGTACATTCTGTTCTGTCTGGACTCGGGAGACATCGTGACACTCTGCTAGGTCAGAATACAAAATAATTATTCACTGTACATGTAAGATTGGGGCACATCGCCATTGTGCCCTGACACATAGCAGCAGCAGCAACAAGCAACAGCAGCAGCAGCAACAAAACAGTCTATACAGCAAAATTCTTTGTGCTCACATGCTTCTTGCCAAAATATCAAATTTCTGACTTTCCCGTATAACAAGGGTAATAATAAGGGTAACATAAGATAAATGCGGGGACTTGAAACCAAAGGAAAAAGAAAACTTCACATCGCTTTTCTACCGGAGGTTAACGACATTTTCCTTTTGCTGTGTCGTCATCCTCCTTACACTTTCTGCCTCTTTGATATTTTTATTGCTGTTGTCATCGTCGTCGTTGTTGCTGTTGCTGCTGCATGTTCCAAAGGTCAGTGCAGGTCAGCTGATGGCAGACGACGACAGCTTCCCCTTCCTGACTGTTCGTGACCTCACGTGCACCAAGGGGGGCGCTGTTGACACGTGGGAAGCTGCACCAGCCACGGTTCAGGTTCAGTCTGTTACTGTGTTTCTTTTCCAGACGATGTTATTTCTGTTCGCGTAAACAAAGTGGAAGACATTCTGTAGTGACAAGAAACAACTCCACAAAAAACAAAAGCTCACTCACGTACTGCCGGCACTTGGGAACAGCAAACAGCGTCTGCGGGCAGCCAAGGTGTTCAGCAAATGTTGTTGTGCTTCAGTCCACCTCTCTGTAAGCGCAGACATTGCTGTTGTTACTCTATCTCAGCTGCTGCTCTCACCTCGTTGTCAGCTCACCTCATTGTCTACTCACCTCATTGTCAACTCACCTCGTTGTCAGCTCACCTCGTTGTCAGCTCACCTCATTGTCTACTCACCTCATTGTCAACTCACCTCATTGTCAGCTCACCTCATTGTCAACTCACCTCATTGTCAGCTCACCTCATTGTCTACTCACCTCATTGTCTACTCACCTCATTGTCAGCTCACCTCATTGTCAGCTCACCTCATTGTCAACTCACCTCATTGTCTACTCACCTAGCTCACCTCGTTGTCAACTCGCCTCATCAGCTCTCTGCTGACTGAAGGTACCTCCTCTGTCCAGTGAAAGTGTTGTCGGATTCAGATCACAGCCATCATCACAGCGATTTGTTCAAGAACCGGAGAACTTGTATTTCAGTTTGCGGACTTCCAGGCTGCTTTGGCTTCAAAAAAAGTGCAACTTACACTTTACACACATTTTATGGCCTTCTGCACATGCCAGCTTGACTTTCCCCCAGAAACTGGGTGACATGTTTGATGTGTGCATGTCACATAGTAGTTGTTCGTCTGAACACTTGAGTGCATGTGTTGGGAGGTGGTGGGGGAGAGGCTGGTATTTCCAACAACATTTTGAAACAGTTAGAACTGGAAGTTGTATCTTTACCTTTGTGCAACAGAACTAGCACTCAATGAAAAATCACAACATTTTTCTTCCGACCACCACGTTGCCTGACGTAGTGACGTGGAAGCTAAGCCCCTCGTTGCCTGACGTAGTGACGTGCAAGCTAAGCCCATCGTTGCCTGACGTAGTGACGTGGATGCAAGCTAAGCCCCTCGCTGCCTGACGTAGTGACGTGGAAGCTAAGCCCCTCGTTTCCCACGCACTCGCCGCACCTGACACGTTTCCGGCGACACCCGACTTTCAATGGAGCCGCTGGTCCCCGCCACTCGCAGCCCTGTGTGGCCAGCACAAGGGAAGTGGGGAGAGTCTACAGCCACCCTCTTTCACACCATTTTCTCTCAATATAACTCCATTGCCAGCCCCACACAAAACGACTGAACGAGTAAATTCAAAGTAAGCAAAATAGTGTTTGAGATCACCGTCGATGTCAGTTTGGCTTACTCGTGGGGTTGACCCTCTCGCTGCTCTGTGGTCTGCGGTCGCCTTTTCAAAAGAAAAAAAGCCAGTAAAAACCCCGACACCCTTTTAACCCGTTGTCTTTATTTCCTCTGTTCAACTTGTTTCTGACAACGAATTTCTCCAGTCCGAGGCTGAAAGTGGTGAACACCTGAGTGGTATTCATAGCAATCTTTCTTTGGAGGGGCAGATCCACCTGTGGCCAAAGACTGTTCCCAGCATGGATTAAAGGGAGTCGATATGGGGAATATACCGGCATGTATATGGGGAATATACCAGCATGCATATGGGGAATACATCAAGACAACAGCGCCTCTACTAGGGGTTAGCAGTAAGCAAGTGTTACTTCAGTACCTGCACGTGACATTACAGAAGATTGTGAACTTGTTACAGTGAGGTTTCCTGCACTGAGCAGTTTTGTACTTATGTTCTGTAAGATCCTATCTGGGTATAGCTAGCAGGGCGACTGCTGACACACTGTGCACAATGCTTGTAGCCCGGGGTGCAGTGCATGTACTGATACCCGTACAATGCTGGGTAGTAAGCAACACGTGGAGAGGAGCAAAGACTGTCTGACTGTAGTGTTGCTGTAAGGTGTCACGTGTCAGGGCTCATGTTGTAATCCACACACACACACAGACACACACACACAGACACACACACACAGACATCACACAAGTGACCACCTGGCCGGCAGGAGGATAATCAAGACGTGCACTCGGAGCTCCACCCGGCATTCCCACACTGCCAGTGACAATCGCCGGTTATCAATCATCCCGCGTTGAGGACATTCGCGACATGTACATGGGGGGCATACCTCCAGCTCCAGGCACGTGGCATTTGAAGCCGAGTCTGATGCGTGGCATTGTTACCACGAAGAACAGGATGAACCCCACCCCTACCCCACACCCCGAATGTCTGTGCACGGACAGCTAGTGGGGCCGGGAGGGTGTACAGCAGGGGTGGGGGTGTTCGGCCAGGGGGAGTATACTGCCCACCAAATCATTTCATTTCAGTAAAGCTGTAAACTTTTTTAGCAACATAAATATAATGAAATCCATCACCTACCTCATCTAGATTATCAATGAACATTTGTTAAATATCTAGGTATCTCGATCACTATATCATAATTGTTGAATGGGTTATTTAGACCCTAACTCTAATTTTGTTTTTCAGACTATATTTTGTGCAATAAACCTTTAAAGCATTTCACAGGCAGTTTCAACAAGTATAACAGTATCATCAGCATACAAAAGCAGAAATAAGTACAGATAATGACCAACATTGCAAAAGTAATATTCATTACTGGGGTTTGAGTCAATACCAGTTTATCAACATACAAAGAAAGTTTGTTTCCAAGTTATCTGTGGCATGTGTAATACTGAAATTTCTTTCTCCCACAACCCGCCATTGTCACCCCTTCCTCATTTGACTCCCACCACTTCTTGCCCCCCTCCCACCATTTGTTGCCCCCTTGTCGCTCTCAGCTGTGGAGTTGCCGGAGTGGCCAGAGGAAAGGTTTCCAGAGACTCTCGACCTGCGGGCAAATGAGAAAGTCTGAAAGTCGTTAAGTGTTTAGTTGTGCGGTAAAGTTCCCTGGATGGCAGCTGACTCAGCACACGTGGCGGACTGCAGACCCGAGAAGCAGGTCAGGTGGACTGGTGGAGGGCTGAGCACTATTCATAAACCGTGTATCACGTGATTTCAACATCACCTCAAGTGTTTGTTGAACTTGTGTCTTTGCTGAGTCTCACCTGTAGTTCCCACTGACTGCAGCTGCGCGTGTGTAGTCTCGTGCTATGAATGACACTTTACAACATTCACGGCTCACTTCCTGTCAACCACTCCCCACACCACCACCTGCCCACTATGCTGCGGTCACTGAGGGGATGATACTGTAGTTAGTACAAGTCAAGGGCTTGTGGCTCTACTTATACTCGGGGGGTCTCTCAGGGGGTGAGGGGAGGACTAGAGACCTTTCTAGTCTGTGACCTGAGTGACGAGGTCACGCCAGCTTCGCTCTATATTCTATAAGACACACTTTTACTTCCTCCCTCCCTCCCTCTCTCTCTCTCCTTGCCGCCCCCACATCCCTGTGCGGCGTGCGAGCACTCTCCTGACCTCTCGCTCCTGTCTGTGACGTCGCTGCATGTGCACGTACAGCGCGATGCTGCAGCGCGAGACAGACAACGGTGCGCCATGCTGTGACGTCACGGCGGCGGCGCGTGCGACCTCGACCGGCGGCTCGGGAAGTCAGGGAGAGACAACTCGCGCTTCCTGTGGCGCGGGATGCCATGCGAATAATGGCGATGTTCGCCTCCGCAGCAGCAGCTATCAGCAGGTGTTACCTCCATCAAAGCGTCGCGCAATATCCCAGTCAGTTTACGACCTTCCTACCCAGCCTTGCACACCACCGCTACACACCCACCCGTACACCTCCCTCACCTGTCTGACCGGGTGTGCACGTGCCATCCAGTGATGCAACTGCACAGCGCGAGACATCTGACGATGATGCACGTGCCGAGCGTGTGGAGAATGGTCTGCAGACCAAAGACTGTGTTTCCGGCTGGAGCTGTAAACAGTGGCAGCTCACAGACACGTCGGCACTGGGGTCGTTAGGCCCGTTACACCACTTCCTGTTTGTCGATGAATCTTGCACAGGGCAAAGGTTAAATAATTGTGAACTATTCCTGCTGCCTTGTTATTTCCACTTCCATCCTTGCAACGCTAATTATAGCTTCAAAGTCGGGGCTGAGGCATCTGCCATGATCTTCTGTGAATGTGTGGCGAACACTGACAGCGAGAACAGTGAATAGTTTTGTTAGTTTGTTAGTGTTTGTGTTACAGCCTCACAGCTACGGGCGAGGGGGGCGAGCATGGGGGGGGATGCTGATGGGGTAGCAGTAATTGTTTATTGCCCCGCTGTGTATGTTGTCCCGGCTTCCAAAGGCCCGCAATTCTGTTTGCCAAGCCCCGCTCCCCCTGGCGCCGGCTCTGACAACAGCAGCAACATCAACAACAACCTGCGAGTGGGCACTGGCTTCAAAAGTCACTTAAATA
Organism: Pomacea canaliculata; assembly: GCF_003073045.1. Classification (NCBI taxonomy): domain Eukaryota; kingdom Metazoa; phylum Mollusca; class Gastropoda; order Architaenioglossa; family Ampullariidae; genus Pomacea; species Pomacea canaliculata. Next base: position 906,696 of record NC_037602.1, read on the forward strand.
GCTCGGGAAGAAAAACTTCCAGAAATATAAGCAAACCTGTCTCCTTTGTTTGTCCATTAAGCCTCACAGGACTGATAACCGCCCTCTTGCTCCTCTACACTTGCCGCCTTCAAAGCTGACTTCAAAGGAGCTGGAGAAAAGGGAGATTAACTGCATGCAGTTTATGGAAACTTAATTGTGTCTACAGCCACACGCCTCTCACGACAGATATTCTGGTCAGGATGCAGTTGCCGGCGGCTGAATGAAGCTTCTTTAATTACAAACAAGTCATTTGAGGACCAAAGACACCCGACTTTCTGAGGGTGGCCTCTGAAGGAGTTACCTCCCTCACTTCTGAAGGATTGGTAACATGAGTCACTTGGTATGAACAACTAATTGTTTGCTTGTTTGTCTTTTTATGTGTGTGCAAAGCTTTTATTGTGCACACACACACACAGTCAGCACACTCTGCTTTATTTACAAGATTGTGTTTGTTCTGTGTGTGGCAAATGGATGCCGTTCGTCTGGATCCCACCAACTGCCGCAGCTCACTGCTGTCGTTGATGACTAAGTGGCAGACATTCACACATACACGTTACACTTTCACACACACTCACAGACATTCACACACACACTCACACACAGCCCCTTCCACTTTCTTTGCCCTGCTGTGGGTGAGGGCGCTTCACGCTGACAGCCACTCGCAGGATGCCGGGTACCTCGGTAGTGTGTGTGTGATTAAGACTGGTCATCGTGCGATGTCACTTAACATATAAAGGAATTGTTCATTATTATTATTTCTTTGTCATTATGTTTTCATAGGAAAGGCAAAGAAAAAGCGCAACAAAGAGACACATGCCGATAACCATGCAGCCTTCAGGACAGACAGGCAGACAGACAGACAGAACAACAGCTGATGGTGGAAGGATGACTAACTCACTATACAGAGAATGACAACACTAGACTCGGGAGACCAGCATGTTTTCTAGCGCTCCTTCCATGAGACAAAACATGAAGAGAAGCCTGAAGCCTGGAATGTGAAGAGCAGTACAAGAGCAGCACAAGAGCAGCACAAGAGAGTGTTGTCGGAATCGTGAGGCTGACCTGCTCCACAAACTGCGATGACACACGCTGCTGCCATCCACTCAGCACAAACCCACTTCAGCCCTCAACCCATCGGTTGCCAATCTTCCAAGCTGGAGGTAATCCGATACGACTTCAGACATACGAGTGTCGGCATCTGCACCTGGCAACCAGATGGCAGTCACGTGACACGTGGCGGTAGTGCACGTCACGCTAGGAAGACTACCGCTCACCTGTTCCGTACTTACCTTGCTCACTCACCTACACTCGTCTGGAGCTTGAAACGGAGGTAGTCTGTGGATACCAGCGCATCCCCTGGCAGCTTCTGTACTTTGTGTTCGGAGGTTTGCAAGACTCGACTCTCCTTTCCACCACCTGCAATAACCGTTGTAATGGGGGACCTGGGAATGGTGGGAGGATATGACCCGACATGTGTCAGTGAATATTCTGCCTCATTCCTCAGCCTGCACAGAATTCTGGACGGCTTGTCTTTCAATTCTTGTTGATTCCTGATTTAAAGGCTAAACTGACTCCAACATTAGCACCTGACACACTGACAGATCCCTGACTACTTGTAATGGCGCTCACACTAATTAGTCTCAAGACCAGCAGGCGAACAGTTTTGATCCTGTTTTGGACAGAAAATACTGACTTGACATTTTTGTTTGAGTACAGGTATCATAACAGACATAACATAATTATGAACATCTTATTCTCTCTCACACACACACATACACACACTCATATACACACACACACATACACACACCCGTGCTCTAACGGGAAGTCTTTCTGTCGACTTTCGAGACTTACAGATGTCCAGCAGTAGGAGGTTCTCTGGGACTGCAGGAACTAATATATTGTGAAGAAATGGAGGGAGAAGGGGTCAGGAGGGGTCAAGAGGGGGCTGCTGTAAGATGTATTAGCAAAGACGTCTTGACCTTTCCAGGTGACGATGACCCGAGCTCAGGGACTGCGAAAGCTGATAAGCTGGCATGTCGCGGGCAAAGCACGCGCAGTGACGTGGCCTTAGCATTCCTGGCCACCACCCGCTGGCAACGGCTTCTGGGAGGATAAGGCAAGTGCTTGTGTGGTTCAAGTCCAGACACCCATGGCAGGGCGAGCGATCTGGCACCGTCCTCCCATTTCGCTTACCACCGCAAATAGCGCCGCCAGGTATTCTGGGAACTATTTGCTGGCACAGTTCTCTGGGCCGACTGAAGTATGGGGGGGGGGGGGCAGGGGGAGGGGGAGGTCAAGGATAGGTAACCAGCGCCATACGCACGAGACACGACGTCACGCTTGCGCATGTGCGCCAGACCTGAAAGTGAAGACTAACAGGACATTAATTACACCGTGCAGCAAGCAGGTGATGTTAGATGTTGTGTCACACAACAAGCAGGTGATGTTAGATGTGTGCAGGTGATGTGAGATGTGTGCACGTGATGTTAGATGTGTTACATCACATATTGAGTGTATGCTGTCATGTGACATCACACAGAGAAAATGGAGACCCGCCTCACCCCTCACTGACTTGTCCAACCCGACTCAGAAATACGATCTGTCGGCAGGTTCGAACAACACCAGAAAGAAACTCACACCTGAACCCTCACGTTTACATACCTGAAATGTGAACAATGTTTCATAAAGCACAGGTTCACCTGGTACATGCTAACCTGTCAACAAAGCCAGTCAACATGTGTCGGCTCTTTTGAATAAAAGGCTTTCCCAGCCAACATTTGTTTAAGATTTGCCGAAGGACCTGGACAGAAATAAGCTTGTTAGTCTTAGAGACCCCGTCAGCCAGATCATGTTACACCTGGAGTAACCCTCATACCCCCGGTGCCTCAGACTTCTGTGTGTCTAGACAGTAATTACACCTGGCACCTCCTGGCACCACACCTGCCTGTCTGAAGACCTCAGTGAATTGTGGGAGCCAGGCGCCCATTGTCTGTGTGTAACACTCCGATATAACATCGTTACCTGTGGCTGACCTGCACAAGAAGCAGGTAAAATTAAAGGTCTCACCTTTCCACCCGATACAAGTGCAGAAGGGGCTTACCGTTCCCTGATGTTACAGTTACAGTTACAGTTACAGTTACAGTTACAGACATGCCCACTGGCTTTCACAAGCAAAGTTATTCTAAAATTAATGAGTTTCATTCATTCGCTGACTTTCTACACATGTCAAGTCGGAAATCCGGATGTGAGCTTAACTTAGCTCTTTTGTTGACTTTGAACATGACAGCTCTCACCTGGGTTTTAGAAAAAGGTCAAGGGTCAGAGATTTCAACGACGTGGATTGGGCGACGCTTCATGACGTCAGAAGTGAAGCTGTTACAACGGGCTTTAGTGACGTCAGAAGCTGGACATTTCGGGACAACTTACCTGTAATTTTTGAATAATAATAATTCAGCTCCACCACCTCGTCCCTAACGACAATTATCTGTCATAGTCGCGATTTCTGAAAGTTGATATTTTTGTAATTTCAGTTGTTTGAATGGTTGCACGGGTGGTTGGCGTTGACAGAGACGATGGCGCAGCACCAGCCACCACTTCATGGTAGAGTGCACTACAAGTTGTAAAGCAGCCACTAACATCGAGATGTGCGGCCAGACGACAAGACACACAGTCATATCCTAGAGTCAAACTCACAGACCTGTCATCTGAAACAGTCATCGGATACGGGTAGTACCCGTGAGCGGCTTAGTCAGTGGGCATCCACCCGTGTAACTTCCTTCTCCTTGTCGTCGTATCTGGTTTTTGGGGAAGGGGGGGGGGATCAGTTTGCTGGAAGGGGTGTCATCCACCTGGATTTTCAGAAGGTCTTACGGAATTTGATAAACTACACCCGCTGCGTAATTGCTGTGAGGACTATAGTACCCCCCACTCGCTGTCATTAGTCCCTCCACGTCCCGCCCCCCCCCCAGATCGTTTCTAACCCTTCTGTGAGAGAGAGAGAGGGAGAGAGAGAGGGAGAAAGAGAAAGACCATGCGTGTCTCAATAAATATGTGTGAGTGTGTATGACACACACAGAGAGACAAAATAAAAAATTAAATGGTCCTGAACTTAATTAAATCTCTTGGCGAGTGATGTTCTCACTAAACAACATCTTTACAGACTTACAATGTTCTCACTAAACTGACTAAAACAACATCTCTCCAATGTATCATGTCGGTTTGTGCTCTGAAGGCACTTTGTTGATGTGATATTCGTGAAGTGTACTGTAAGTGTACACAAAGGTTGTACTGACTCACTGACAAGCTCAAAGTACACAGCAGCACCAGTGCAGTCCTCTACAAACATCTTTGCACTCGACTACAGAGGGCGGATGTGAGAGAGAGACGAGCTGATCGTCAGTGCACGAGGACTCACATCAGGGTCAAACTAACAAAGGTCAGGGTAGCTCTGTATCAGCTCGATCGTCGGAAAAACACTAAACAGGGTGCAGAGCGCATGTCTCGGGTATCACCTCCCACCACCCCACCACCCCAGCGACTTATGCTGTCTTAATGCTCATCACACAATGCACTCACATCACACTAGTCATCTCGGTCATCAGTCCTACCTCCACGTACCCCGGTTGCTCAATAGTCTTCGTCCTGATGACGACTGGGTGTGCGCGGCACACCCCTAATAAAGCCAGCAGTTCAAGTGAACTCGGACTGCAAAACACTGACACACTCTCTGTCCCACTGAACACCACAGCGGAAAACAAGGAGTGAATCACGGACTGAGAGGATGTGTGTGAATGATGGAAGGCAGGACTGACTGGTGTATTCTGTGTACAGAGGAGTGTGAATACAGTCTGTCCACATCACCACCGCCATTGTAGCTCTTCGATAGTTCAAATATTCTAATATTTATTATGGCCAGAAACTGTGAAGTGTATTTTACTGTGACCAGCCAGGTGGCAAGCCAGTACCGAGAAGAAGAAAAAGAGATGAAAGAGGAAAGAAGTCAACTAGGCGGACTGACAAAGGGTGGACTGGGACGTGGCGGGCACGCGTGTAGGTAATGGTTGCGACACGAGGTGGGGTGGGGTCGTGACTAAGGTGTCGCTTTTATGTCGGGTGGAGGACTTTTTTTTTTTTTATTGCTCGTCTCGCACGAGGTTAGGTGTGCGAGTCCTTATAAAATCGTGCGGTCAGTAGAGCGTGAAAGACCTTGGCTGTCACCTGAGAGCTGGTAGTGAACGTGAAGTCACCGGACCGACCTCTCCATGCACGTGCTGCTCACGTCTGCCTCGGTCCGGGCGAGTTGGCGACATCGCCGCTGCTGCAGGTCATCTCGACCACCTGTACTGGCGGACAAAATTACAGGTGGGCTGGCCTGCCTGGCGATGGGCTGGATGATGAGGACTAGCTTGTTTGACGATAATCACGCCGATGACAGTATTGGGCCGAAAGTGCTTCAGTTCGGAGTAATGATAACACACAGAACACACACACGTTCTCTGTCGTTCTGTTTAACATCCTTCCTACGCACTCGCAGACCAAGGCCCAATGTCCCCCAATCATAAAGGGTTCTTCTTCACGAATGACCACCGAGGGGGGCCGACAGACAAAGTCGCTACCCGCTTGTCCCCCTTCTCTAGGATCCCATGTCATGCGTTCAGATCCCATCTCAGGAGCGAACGTATTTATTTCTCCGCGTGACAGCATTATTGTGGTTTTCTTTATGTAATCTAGTTTTTCGTCCTTTTCTCCCCATTTCCAGCAGGGGAATTCAGCCCTGAACACAAGCACCTTACTGTACAAACACCCCGGCAACAATGGGGGGCTTTGAACCCTGTTTTTGCTTCAATATTTGTCGGTGAGGACCGACTGGGGCAGCCAGTGACCTGAGGTCTCTGTCAGACGCTAGAACGAATAAAGCAGAAAGTTTTCAATGTAACTAGTGGCACTCTTCCAACAGACAAGCTTGAGTTTATTTTTAATATCTGTAAAGACTAACAGCTCTATTCCTGCTCGTGGGCGGCGCTGAATACACCTGTGATCACTGGAGCGGAGCACACGGCCCATTAGTCCGGCCCTTAATGCGTCACCGCACATCCGCCAACGTCACCAGCGGCAAGTCTTTGAGGGGCTGGGGGCTGGGGGCTGGGATCGGAAGAGGAGTGTTAATAATGTCTGACAGTTTCCTCGGATGACGAAGCACGAGAATGTGGGAGGTGTACAGACGAGGCGGCTGTAAAATTGCTTCCAGAAAAAGAAATAAATTGTATGACATCCCCTGTAACATGTTTGCAAATCACAGATTGTGAAAGAAATACTCTCAGACTTTCAGACATCTGTCATTGGGTGGCCTGACCTACTCTTGCACGGTGACCTTAGTCTCCGACACCAGGTGGCGCGGTGCCTGAGGTGTTGCTCACTCTTGCGTGACCATCTCTTTCGCTGCTTTTAATTTTGAGTTCATCAATAGTATTCTAAATAATTCAGAGTGGAAATAGCTCGTCCTCACCTGTCAGCATCGGTCATCAAAGACACCTGTAAATGTAAGCAATATTCAGGTGTTGAGGGGGAGAAAAATCAGGATTAAAAGCGAATTATGAATGTAAACAGATAAAGAAGCATTGAAAAAAAACACACACACACACAAAAAAGAGGAAAGTGAGACTAGCAGACGACAGATTCAAGCAATGGCGTGTATTGGTGTAGGTTTATTATTAGCTGATGTTCTATGCACAAGTCTTCAGATTTCAAAGTGTTAAAAAGACTTCCTCGGGAAAGTTTGTGGACATTAACGAATATTGAGCCTCCACCCACCTCGTACTCAAAGAAAACAGAAAGATAAAAGCTTCCCGAAAAATGAAAAAAAAAATTGTAAGAAAAAGGGTAAAAGGAAGGGGAACAACACAGAAGAATCAGACGATTAAGATGGCTGTGGGAGGTGTTGAGTCACGTGCACATGAAGGCGACACCTTTGCTTCCACAGACCAGACGGAAGACCCCTGATGCCTTCAATGGCTTCCCGTGGGCGCCGCTCACAAGTGGCACATCTGTGAGTTTGTTCAAATATTGTGAGTATTATGAGACATGACATGGTGCTTTGCCGAGAGCTGAACCGGAGACACAAGGGATGGGTCTGTGTTGTTTTGCTGATGTCAAACATCCTCGGGTGTGGCTTCCCCTCCTGGCTTACCTCCATTGGACCCGCCAGCCTTGCATCAGGTACGATGGCCAGAGACAGCCACAGAAACACAGCTCCATATAAGGCAGTACTTATATTTTGTATACTTTGTATATTTTCGTATCTTTGTATCAGCTGTGAAGTAGAAGGCAAAGCACGACAACTATCACGTGACAGTGTTCCTGGGTTTTCTCGTCAAACGCCAACGTTAGCCCCGGAACCGTGCACGTGGGTGACAGTTATGATGTAACGATTACCACTCATGTAACACCATCCTGAGACGAGTGACATGACAATAATCACATGACAGTCACACAAATCTCTCCACACAGCTCCCCGTGTGACTAAGGACAACAGTGGACGACTGACGAACGTACAGATTGTACACACACACAGACAGCCTGACTCATCTACAAGGTTTCATCACCGTCTGTACTTCCAGTGAGACGATGATGATGTTAAAATCATTCACTCACATACACAGTCGCCGATCCATCACAGGCCTCATGGCAGACGACCTTTGTGGGCCCCGGGCTTCATTAGTTGTAATTCGCTGAGTGTCTCTGTGCATGTGTGATGTCAAAGGTCACAGATGTGGGTACATTTATTGGAGGTAGCAGTACCCTAGTAGGGGAGAAGACTACAGTTTGGAGGCTTTTCGATTGATCCCACCCTACACCTCCCTTGTGATGAGGTTAGTAGCAGGTCTTCTACCGACAGTGGCGACACCCCGATGACTCTTCTCTAAGCGTCCGTCGTCGCCGTCAGCCACGTTAGCGAGCGACAACTGCTGCCCCGCCCACGCGGATGCTGAGCGCTGTCCCAGTCCAGGGAAGACCTGTAGCGTCCTCCACGACTGCTTGTCCACCCGGCTACATGTACCCTGTTACACAATACACAGCGGTACACGCCCGGATGAACCCACGTACAAACACTCCTTTGATGAGAAGTGCTTTGGAGCCCTAGGGTGAGTACACAGACCTCTGCTCCCGACCACTCCTTCTGCCGGCCATGGTGTGACCCCACCTCTCACACCATTGTGACCCCACCTCTCACACCATTGTGACCCCACCTCTCACACCATTGTGACCCCGCCTCTCACACCATTGTGACCCCACCTCTCACAGGGAGCCCAAGTTCTGGCCCCGTGGTCCTTGGAGTTCAAAACGACAGGTTGGCAGTCCTGACATTCCGTTGTCACTGACTCCCTGTGTCAAAGTTCTCTAACCCAAGCGATGTTCTCGTTTCTCTGTTTACATTAGAGCACACCAACACACACACCAACACACACACAACACAGGATGCCATTGAACGACTACTTACTCAGCATCCTTAGCCCTATCAACAATAGCAAGCGCGTGCACGAGGAAGTACCCCCTCTACCCTCTTGACCTACAGGTGGCGAGGTGGACAGGTGACATCCTTCACCTGTCATGTTTGCACGTCCTGCCAGGCATGTGTGAAAGCACCGCCACCTACAGTCTCTGCCTCATCATCAAACACATAAATAGTTTCTACCCTAACATCCAGCGATGTGGTAACGCGTTACCCCCCCCCACACACACACACACACCCTACCCCCACTGTTATCTCTTCTTCATGTTGACCTCCTTCCTACACTTTCACAGCCCAGGAGACAACTTCACACCTTCAACAGGTGAGCTTCTTCACGAATGACCGACAGGTAGTGGTAATCCGCTTGTCACCCGACTCTGGGATTCTATGCCCTGTGTTCACATACCATCGTGGGGCCTGTATTTTCTTTGTGACAGCATTTACAATAGTTTGATTTATGTATTCTAGTTTTTCATCCTTCTCCCTTTCCCAGTAAGAAACCCGAACCCTAAAAAGAAGCACTTCACTGTACAAGCAGCCAGCCAGGGCTTTGAACCCGGCTGCACATTTATAAACCTCAACTTTTGATTCCTCCACGGTTCGCCTGCTTCGTGAACAAGAGTGAGTGTGTGGGTTAGTGGAATTTAACCCCGAGCCAGCAACTAAGGCAATTACGGCAGCGCTGTAAACAGATGCCGTATGTAGAGAAAAAACACTGTGCCCGAGACGGAGCGGAACCCAGGACAGCCAACCCTCATCTTGTTGACAGGCGCTGACTTCAACGACGCCGCCGCCGAGTGCTGTTACTACACAACGGAATACGGAAATCGAGGTTACAGCAGTAAAGCAAGGCTGAACATCATATATAACATAAAAATATAAAAAAGTAATCATGTGAACGCACAATGTATCCTGAGCTAGGGACAGGCCGTCCATCATCCCGCGCACACAGCCGCGTCTATAAACTTTATTTGTATTTCAACTTTATGACCTCATAAAATACGAGGCCGCCCTCGTTAGGCAACTCTCCATCGTGCTGTCGAGTATATCGATGATACTTCAGACGAATCTGAAGTCGGGAGAGAAGGGTGAGAGGCCTGAGAGGTTGTTGGGGGGATGGTGAGGGAGGCTGGAGGCTGGCAGACAAGATTCTCACGCGCTATTGTCAACCTTGGCAGACCCCGGGGGTCATTTTGACCTGTGACGTGGACTGGCGAGAGGGCAGGGCAGTTATTTCGCCCTCAACCCATCTTGGGAACAAAACTCTGTTGCTGTGATTGCAGGCCCTGTTCATTGTAAGGGTCGCTAAATGGGTGGGCGCTGGAGGATGTCTAGGATGAGCCTTACTTACGTGTGTCCTACATTCAGACCACACCCTTCCATACACCCACACCGTCTCACGGAGACTGCTTGACCTTGTTAACCCTTTGACAGCATTCTGGTGTGCTGAATGTTTCTCTCCTGGTGACACAGATTTTGAGAATCAGTTTGCACCCCACATCTCATGCCCCCTTCCTGGAAAGCACAGGCGTCAGGAATATCCGGGGGAGGGAATTCCTTGTGAGAACACTGTCTCTTCAAAACAGTGAATGCTGAGAATGGGTCAGAGTTCACTGTCGAGAATGAAGAGGGAAGTAAAATGAACATGGAAATCACAGCTGAGTCGAGCTGTCGGCCGTTGAACTGCAGACGACGACGACGACCACGCATGACTTCCGAATCATTGTGCGAGTCATTGAGTATTTGTCCTACTTACTGAGCACACAAGTTGTGGGTTTGACAAGAAACTGCACCATTGTCTCTGTAAAGCACGACACGTGTCACAACACAACACACAGTCGGTGTGACAAGACAGTCACACGTCAGCGACAGTCAGCTACCCAGGCATACAATGTAGGGTAGGAGGACTCGCCATCATACCCGGGGGAGCGCCCTCCTGTCATACAAGACTCGTGGGTGTGCGCACCACGTATACTAACCCCAGGGTGATGTAAAAAGGTTCGACATTTATCTTGTAACATAAACTTAAAGATCACTGAGGCAAAAAGCACATAAAAAAACAAAACAAAAAACAAAAAAAAACAAACAAAAAACAAACAAAACAACAAAAAAACTCATTTAAAAGCCAGAATGCGTGTCTAATTTACATTTTCAAGATATATACACACACACCAGGCGGCAAGTTACATATCACTACCTGTTAATACAGTGGTAGATATACGTGGCCAGGTGTGTGTGTAATAGCACCACCCGACCATATGTACCCGTACACTGTTAGCGACCTGCGGGTAGCAGCAATTATTAACTCCTCAGCCTGTTAGTATAATAATATCATCTATTATATCTTTTCAAACTTATTCATGCGTCGGTGGAGTGAGCAGTGACACGCTTGTTCTCTAAATGGCCTTCTATAACAAAAACGAATATTCCTGCCATAGAGAGGCCGTCAGGCGAACTGAGTGAGTGCCATTAGTTTTTTTCTCTCCCCTCTTCCACACTTCCACACACACACACTTTGCTTTTTTATAGCTTAGGAACATCTGGGTATTTACATCTGGGATTACAAATATCGTTTTTTTTTAAAAATACTATTCTCTTATAGAGGAGTCGACTCACTTCCCTTCATCATGGACACGAATGTCTGTGGGAAGCAGGCGTAGGAAGATGCTCAGCTTTGAGTGAGTGGGGGACGTTTCCATTCTTGTCTCATCAGTATCCTTTATCCCCCTGAATCGCACTGCAGTGGCAGGTGGAGGAAACATGCACGTGACTATGGAAGTCAAAATCTGACCCCTTCTGCTCCCCCATCCAAGGTAAAGGTCGTCCCGTAACCTTCTGTCGTCCCCCTCTAGGCAAGTACAAATAAGGAGGTCCCCTAAAATGTCGGGGACAGCTTTCTTGTAAGGATGATATTGATATACTTTCCCTCACTCCATCTTCTCACAACCCTCGTCAGGGTCAAGCAGCCATTCAGCAGGTGGTGGGAGTCCGCTGCGCCACACGGCGATTGAACAGGTTAGTATGTCTACCCCCCTACTCCCCAAACCTCGGACTGTAACCACTCGGTTATCTGCATCCTCATCTAGCCCCCAGCGTGCCGACACCCTCGTCTGTAGCGACTTCCAGGCAGACGGCACCGCTAGCATCACGTGACCAGCCACATGGAGGCAGAGGATGCGTGGGGTGAGAGGTCACGCCTCAAAGAGCGGCAGCGCTCATGCGTATCGCAATCACCACATGGTTTACCAGTTTCTTCGACTGCTCCAGACTCGGGTAGGTCCATTAACTCGGGTACGTCACCTCTCTTCTGTTTCCCTCTCTCTCTCACAGAGCTGAGGTTGCCCCCCGGAGTTTCTCAGTGAATCTACTCGCAATGCAAAAAATAAAACAATGGAGTCAGACAGCTTATAATCACTGGTGTGCATCATTTTCTGAACACGAGTGACATGTTCCTGTAGCCTACACCCGTGTTTCTCAAGTCGGGTGAGCAGGTCACCACCCAAGTCCTCTCCATAGAGCGCAGTCTCAGACAAACGGCAACAACTGGCTCAAGCCCAGTCACACCACTACTTTAATCAAAACAACAAATAGACAGGGCAGCATTTGTTTCACCTTCAGTCTCATACGAATTCATTCAGCGTGAAAGCAGTGTTCAGGGTCTTACTATACACTATGTCATGGTTAGTTGAAGCCAACTATGTGACAGCTTGATGGTTACCACTGGTACGTGTGAAATCAGCCCCAGGTGTAGGCACTTTAAGCACAAGGCAGCCAACCAGCATGTCCTGCACCATTGCCACCAACACCGAGAAAAACAGAAGTTTTGATGACTTATTTATTGCTACCACTTTGTATACACACCCTGCAAGCTAATCATGAAGAACTTCCACTGCAGATGTGATGTTCTTTATGGCTACATACGCAGACAAAACTGGTGATGCCCATGGTCTTATGTAGCACTCATTTTTCTTTCATTCATCCCATGGCTGGCACCAGTTGATGAATGGTTGTGCTGGGACTGGTCACTGGGAGCAACAACAGCTGAATGTCAAACATTGTCAGGGTCAAGAAACCAAATAAAGGCTGAAGAGAGGGATTGTAGGCTCATCTTCTTTCTGCCACACAGATGTGTAAGGTGCAAACTAACACGTCCGAGGGTTTTGTCCAGCTGCCCTCCATCCAAAGTGCTAACACATCTTAAATTTATCTAAATATCAACCCTAAACAGGCATGTGGCAAGCCTTTTCAGCTGCCATCTATCATGTGCTAACCCCTCCAACAACAGGTTCCAGTCAAAGGATGAATGAATGATATATATCAGCATTTCCTACAATCCGATATCCTAATAGTCTTTGTAACCTTAGAGACAGTGCAAACAAACATGACAGCAACATTATTAATGTGACTGGCCTACTTGGCACTAATCCGAGCTTAGCTGTGTGATTACACAGTCTACAATGATGATTTCCTGACATGGTGAGATCCTGCAATGTTGTGATCACTGCCCTTGACTTCAGTGAAGAAAGTCATTCGCTCCAAGTTCACTCAACATTAAAAATTCTAAGATGAAGCCAAACAAAAAAGCAAGTAAAAGAAAGTGAAAAGACTTGGCTAAAATGAAAGCCATGTCTATATATTTCTGCTTTTCATTACACACGCACGAACAAATAAAAACTGGCTAGGAAACAAACCAATATATTAAGCCAAAGCAATATTTGCTTGGTCTTTTATAGTCATGCACATAATGTACATAACACTAATATGCATTTCATTTTCTAATTTCACAATATCCGAATCTTCTGGTAACATTACAAACACATCAAACTGCAGGGAAAAGGAACAATCTTCTAAAAATAATGATCAAATTAAAAATTATAGTGAAAAATGTTATGAAAATACAGAATTGTTAAATATTCCTGAGAACACATGGTCCAGACTTCACTTCTTTATCAGGAATTAAGTGTGTCTGTATGAGACAGAGACACTCCTTAATTCCACGACGCACTCTTCAGCATTTCACCATCTTTGTATTGGGAAGGGTCTGTAGCCTTACATTCAGCACATTCAATGTCTACTCAAGCCTGTGATTAAAAAACACTAATCCCCAGGCCAAGACTACAGTTGGTTCCTGCTTTATCAGGGGAGGTAACAAGAAGTGACAGGAGAGGGCAAGGAGTTACTTGCCACAAGCCCTGCGCTTGACATGTTGAACCACTTCCAGTTCACTCTCCCTGGATCTTAACTCACCACATTATGTATATAAATAGTCCCTAACTTGGCCTCTTGCCATCATCTGTCCAACACAAACATTGGGTGAGGTGAGGTGAGGGTGGTGACTAACAGTAGGTGTGACTAACTATAACATAGGTTACTGCCTTCAGTTTTAATGGGTGCTCAGTCTCACGTATCCTTCCTAACTGAATATCACAGCAACTTATGAATAGGACAACTTTTTGTGAATGAAGGTTAGATCTCTTTTTACTGGCAGGAATAAACTGGGCAGAGTTCCTCTCTCTCTCTCACACACACACAAAAACCATCCCATCTCAAACATGCTTGAGGTAGGTGATTACAGACAGGCTGGTTTTTCATGCTCTACTCTGTGTAATAATGAGCAATCGCCTGAACATCACCCTGCAGGATATAATGGCCTCTGTCCAGAATGTATTGTATACGATAATATATAAAATGAAATAACAACTCATTATTCAGGAATTTAAGAATAGTCCAGGGCTTTAAAAAAAAAAAGATAATATGGTGAAGGATGAGGACAGACTCTTGACAGTCTCAGCTGTCACAACTCTTTCTCATTTCAACAGAATGTTTGGAGCTGTGTATTCACTTTGCATACCACTTCCCTTACCACAGCATTCACAAGTTAGTATACATAGATTAATGCTGGCAGTTTAAAAACAATTAAACTGGAATTTGATAATAACTTGAATAAGCAGATTAGCATTTTAATATTCCTGACATTTATTAATAAATTTTAATACATTCAGCATGGTGCATAAGCTTTTGCCATGTACATTCTATTATTTGCTTTCATACATGCACACACATACACATCCACAGAGAGGATGGAGAGAACGGAGAGGAGAAAGAGACTGGAAAGGGAAAGGCAGAATGAAGCAAAAAAAAACAAAATGCAATTCAGCAGTGAGAAAATTGTTCCTAGGGCCCTTACATCCAGGGTTAGGAAAGTGCTGGTGTGGTCTGTGGAGGGTGTAAAACCACATGTCAACCACCTGCCATTTTCCAAAGTTAGTTTTACACGCACTTTACTTGACAGCTAAAAGAAAACTAACACTCTGCACATGCACACATGCATGACCACACAAACACACATACAAAAACTTTGGACATTGCACGTAAGATAAAGCTGTGTTTTTTTCTTTAAAATAAAAGGCACTAATACATTTATTGCCCTATGACACGTCATATACAACACATACATTATCAATATGATAGTAGGCTGATGTTTTAAGCAATGAAACATAAAAGTCATTAAAAGTCTTATTTCAGATGAAACACCATTAACCTGCCTCAGTTAAATGAATGTCTGATAAAACGATTAAAGGGTGAAATAACTGATTATCTAATAAGATAACAACAACAGCAACATAGACGATGATGATGAGTGTGTGGTACCAAACCACTGCATTAGTGAGGCTGTCCGTGTTTTCCAGGGTTATTGCAGGAGATATTCCCAGAACAAGGCCCTTAACCCTTTATAGCGAGATGAGCCCTGATTGTGGCTTTGCCGGGAAAGCACGGGGAAGGCAATTTTCGTTATTTTTATTGCAAAGTTCAAGCTTTCTCCTTTCCAAAAATGGATCGGTTTCTAGGTCTTATGTTTTACCTCAGAGAAGCAATAATAAAAACAAACATCACCAACAGTCGTCTGTGAGGTATTAGCCATTGTTTTTGTACAAACTTATATGCAGTGTTAAGAGGATCAATGCCCATCTGAAGCCTTGAATTGACTGAATGGTTCCCAATGGTAGCGAGTTCCACATTTTAGGTACAGTGTATGAGAAGGATCATTTACTGCACCATTTGGTGCACATTTTAGGCAGACGAAAAGACAAAAAGGGCTCCCACGGAAGGCATCTATATGAAAATCAGTCAGTGAGCATGAGGCAGAGCAGCCACAGCTAAAGTCCTATCATATCAAATATCTCATCAACCTGAGCCTGACCAAACAGCCAGTGAAGTGTGCGGACTAAAATACGACATGATTATGTAGCTTATTCATCAAGTCATATTTTAAGATCATATTTTAAGGGGATAGAAGTTTTGTGAACTAGTTCTTTTATTCTCTTAAAATATGGTTTGAGGCACTGACTGATGAATAGCTGTGCAAGCCAAACGACAAATATCAGTGATGCAGTGGTCTAGGGTGTCATCAGAAATGATGTGCAGATGATGTGAAGGGGATATTACAGTTACAGCTCTGATTGATGATGTAAGGGACATGACATAATTCAACAACATGGATGAAAAAACAAAAGTTCTGTCTAATTATCTTTAAACTTGTTACTGGTCATCTAGACTTAACATCTGTGAAACATCATTCCAGCCTTTCAATTGTCAACATGAGGTTGGCACGAGGCATACAACTGTGTGTCATCAGCAAATGAGTGACTGCAAATGTAATGACTGTTGATAACCAGTAACCAGGAAAGTTACAATACACAGTATAAACAACAATAATAAAGTTACAATATACAATATAAATAATAATTATAATAACACTATAATAATCTTCAACTTCATGAGTGTGCAATAAGTTGGACTACATTATTTTAATGCTTAATCAATCTTGTGAGAGATCTGAAAGGTTCCAATCTATAGGTTACAGGACAACTGAAGTCATTTTTCTTCTGTATCTTGGCTGAATGTGACTCATACTAAAAGTAATCTAGTATAACACATAGTAGCCCTGTACAAAAATGCATAAATCTGCAAGAAATTAACCTCAACTGTCCTATTCAAAAGTGAATAAATAGATGTTCAGCATTAATTGCACACAATAATAATGTGACTCAGTTAAATCATGCTGACAAAATCCATGATACCAAGTTCTTGAAGAATTCAAAATATATGTTTCATAATAAAACACCCAATAATACTGTGTTTAAAAACTGAAGACGTATCTGCAGTGATGCATCAAAAGTCACAAAAATTAAGTTCAAACAACTATTTGCTCAAGTACTCAAGACGTTTTTGCACCCACTGTGCCTCTTCCTTAAAACTGTGTTTATTGTAAAACTCCAGCAGCATCTTGTAACGGTCTCGTATGTCAAAACCCACCAGCTTGTGCATTTTGTGGAGATCAACAGGGCACAGGTGCATGGGCTGGTGAAAATCTTCTGCCAGATGCCCTGAGCCATTCATACAGCAGGTGTAGAAGATACAGTGGTCAACTCCCAGAAGATGCATAACCTCATGAACCACAAGCTTGCAGGACCGCTGCAAAAGAAGGGAAGATTTGGCTTCCAGCTGCATTGGCTTCGATGCTGTTTGGAGGTCATACCAGTGCTCTTTGGAGAAGACAAGAGTTGGGTCATACCGCAGCAGACTGAAGACTGCCACTCGCTGGTTTCCTGATGCCATGCCAGCCACAAAAAGGTCTGAAGCATCACCATACAAATCCAGGGTGGTTAGGGCGATCAAGCATAAAGCATCAGCTGGAATCAGCTGCTGCAGTATCTTCAGCACCGAGTCTACTCTCAACTGTACATGTCCTGCTTTTGCATTGTAACGAGCATTCAGCTTGGTGCGTCTGATATGGTTTTGCTGTCTGTTATTGCTGCGGCTGATCGAATCATCAACCAAGATGACATTGCCATCTGTGACCTCAAGGTCCAGTGGAGGTAACGGACTCACAGGAAGACAAAGAAAACAGCTGGCATAATCCACAAGATCTGAAAACTTAATGCACTGGTCAAACTTTCCTAGCTGCAGGATGTATACCTTGCCTTGTGGGTACTTTTGACAGATGGTTGTTCCCTTACTATTAAATTTCTGTCTTATGTTTCTGATTTTGCGGCTTGAAAGCCATGGGTTTTCTTCTAAAAACTGTTTGAAGGTCTGACCATCTTCATCATACTGGGCCAGCCAGTCATCTTGACAAGTTGGATGTGGAACAGGATTAAAGAATTCTTGAAACATGCTTAATGACTGGTTCCAGTAAGTACCGACAGAATACTCTAAAGGAACGTCTCTCAACATATTGTAGCCAGCTGCACGCATTCGTGCATTTTCGTTTCGTGGCTTAAACCCTCGTGCAAAGGGCACATAGCGTACCCTTTTAGTTGAGATGGGTGAGTTATCATGGTGACTACTACTATCTCTGGTCTTAGCACGCTTTGGCATGTTAAGGACCAGAAAGACTGGTATATCCTCAAAGAGAAAGTATACACTGAAAAGAAAAGAAAAACTTCCTAAGTTTGATAAAATATCACATTCTAAAACATAATGCCATGAAAATGAGAATGATATTATTTGAAATCATGGATATATAAACAACATGATGAGATAATGCCATTGATTAAAAACAATATAGCTATATTTACTGCTACAAAGTGTTACCTCCATTTTTATGGCCTTTCTCTTGCTGGTGAAGATATGTAAAGGCGGTAGTCTGCTTCCAATATTTGTGATCGTTTTTTAAGATCAGCTTATCCACACTACTTCATTTCTTAATGTCTTGTGGTCTTCTAACATTTCTGTCAGGTAAAATCAAACATAGTGTACTCCTCTAAAGTGAAGGCTTCCATCACAATGGTACAATGATACTCAATGTGCATGGGGTGAAATTGTTAAGTAGCCAGAAGGAAGGATGAAAGAGGAGTAGCACAAAATGGAAAAAGAAAGTGTAGAGGGGATGAAAGTTATCGACAAATTTCTGGACACGTCGGTATCCAAGTGTCAAGACATATAAACACATTTCACGTAATTTTCAGGGAACACCTTGAGGAAAAATAAATCAATCACTACTACCACCACCATCATTACTTTACTAAGACTACTGATAATGTTGTTGAGAAGACTACATGCATTATTAGTAATAATACTTTGACCTTCCTGCCGAATTAAAAAGAAAACAACCCGCCCCTCTCCCTCCACATACTTACTTGGACACAATGAAATCACAGAACGAACATGAAACACAAGGTCTAATGAATCTAGAGGCAGTTAAATGTGCTGTTGATAAACACACCGTCAGATTTATTAGACGCAAAATGTTTTGTTGATTAGATAAAAGGCTCTACTCTCATTAGTTCGCAACGCATCTTGTGCACGTACTTAAATGTGTAAATAAATAGAAATCGACTTATGCAAAATAAATAACAGCAAATAGCCTAATATTAAAATGCAGGTTTCAATTTTAGCAGGTGAGGTGGGAAAAATGTAACAGGTGCAAACAATGACAAAACTTCTCTGTATATTTTGTTTAAAGACTAGGATACCTCTGTAGGTGTGCACGTCAACTCCAGGAAACTGGCGACGCAGCCATGGGAGTGAACTCTGAAGTAGCAAACATTGCAAGGGAAGTAATCTGCCATGTCGACCATAGACTGCGATCACAAACTTGTCCGTGCTACGATGACAGAACGTACCTGTGTACAAATAACCTGGGGCTGGTCATTTCGCACAACAGCCTGAGTCCAATCGTCGTGATGAGAAACCTGTCCGTGCGACGATGACAGAATGTTCCGGTGTAAAAATAAACGGGGGCTGGTCATTTCGCCCAACCGTCGTCAAATAGTCGTAACCATGACCACAGTCGTTGCCACACCACAACGGCGACCCAATAACTCCATAATCTGGTGGCACTGGTCTTCAAATATGAAATCTCGCTTGTCATCGCTGCAGTTAGCGGCTCAGGGTTCTGATCTCGTCTCGGGACGCTCTCTGTATGTGACACCTGTTCTCCAGTTTCCTCCCCCTCCCCTCATAGTGCGAAATCGCCGCAAGCGGAAGCACTTTCCTACTTAAAACAAAACAAACACAAAAAACAAAAAACCAACAACAACGAAGACGAAATATGACATTTTTTATTGGGTGTGTGTCTGTTTTCTTTCGTGGAGTGGGGTGATGCTGAGATAGAGGAAGAATGGCTTGCAAATGTCAAAGAATGGACCAGCCAGCACAGGCAGGACTGTATACCACCACTCGAGACAGGACCAGTGGTGAGCGTACACTAGTTGCTGCATCAGTCCATCCAACTGTTCTCCCAGAATAGTACTGCCAGACTAGCAAACTATACTAGAACACTAAAGATCAACAAGCGGGGTCTTTCTTCCACCGAACACTAAGCCAGCGCAGACATTGATCATCAACGGAACGAACTAAAAAGTCATAGCCTGGCAACCTGCGTCCAGATGTACTGCCTCTCTTGTGGTTTACCAAGGGTAGCTGCTGTCTACACTCGCTGTTTAAGTAGCATATTAACGAACCCCACCCCACCCCCCAATTTTCCGAAAACCAGCATATGGGACGCTACCCGGTAGACTTTTGACATCTAAATTGACTGTTGTCCCTCTAATATATATACACAGTATATCAAACATCCTACTGGGAAAGTGTGTGCCACTTTAACTCATCAAGAAAGCATGTAAGAAAAGGTCAAATAAGATCTAGGCAAGTCATCCTCCTCCTCTTGGTCAACAGAAAACATTTCTTAAATAATAAAAACTTAATAAATTTCCCTTTGGTATGCGACAGAAGTCTTCAAGGTATTCATCTTCATTCATGACCTATCGACATTAATTACAAAATATTGACTTTAGAGTAAGATTTTAGCTATTAAAAAGTTTGGCGTATATGAAATAATGAGAAAGGGAACAGCTTCTACTAGTGTATTTGTAATTGCAAGAATGCAGGCACACATATTCTCTTTCACAGGTGGGCACATGCACATACATACAGAGGTTACAAATATCAGATAAAATTATAAGTCATTCAATCAAAGATGATGCTGAAATGAAAAGCAAAAAGAAAACAGCATGATAAGGTCTGCTAGAGGCTTGATGGATTGAGATGCTGCAGTTTGATTCAAATTTTTCTGGAGATTAAAGCATGGAAATTATTTACTGATTCTGTAAGCAGCTCGTGCACTTGAAATGACTGTACCATAAATCTTGATCAATTACATCCTCCTTTAAAATTGATGCTACTGTTATTGCCAATCCACTAATTTCACAACAAGATAATGAGCTTAAAGACATGGCCTGTTCAGGTTTCAGTACCTCAGATTGTTATTATGCATTGAGAAACACTCACATCTAGATGCAGAGTATGCATTACGTTAGAAAACAAATTTTCATGCTGTACACATCCACTATTATTTGACTGCTTGAGGCTTCTTAGTGAATGAGATGCATGTGACTGAATAGCACACCCTCCACCAAGGCAGGAATTTAGAAACACGCCAAGCACCCATTTATATGACAACATTGTATTTTATAATTTTTTTTTAAAAAGTCATCCACAGATAAGAATCCATATACTGTCTCTGGATGATTAAAGACGCATGTAAAAACACTACAATAGTAAGCACTTACAAGAATGTGTCAAGCACTTATTTCGATGACATTTTATTTTATAGTTTTAAAGCTGCTTCAAAAAGTGATCCACAAAGCCACCGACTGATAAGCATCCCTTTATGAAAACAACTCCTGAAGTCTCACTGCACCACCATATCTACCAAGGCCTGTCACGTACAGACTGAACTAGATGTCACCAACAGATGTATTTGGAAGTAGCTGGGAATAACACAGGGCAACACAATGCCCTGTATTTTTTCTTAGTATTTTTGCCACTTCATGATATTTTCATGGCAAAACACCCCCACTCAATATTTTCCTCAAATCCTCAGTACTCAGAGGCCTGTAAAATAAAATGGTCTTCATCAAGCCAATTGATTTCCAATGGTGCTTTCAACTATGACCTCCTCCTGCATACTGCAACACTCTTGTTGTCTACCATTAAATCTATTTGCTATAAGCTGTCTTGCCACAAGTTCTTTTTTCAAACTGTAGTTCACATTATGTGCTGAATCTTCTTTTGCTACCTGACGCCTGCCACAAGTATTTTCCTTGCATTCCCCAAATTCTGAGTCCATTATTTCTACTTTATCTCGCTGATATTTTCTCCCAGATTTTGCATTTGACCTACACCTGCTGAGGTCTCCACCTTCACTGCCTTCCAAGCACTCTGCCTCCATTACTTGTTCTTGACCCCTTCCTCTACCATGACCTCTGCCCCTTCCCCGACCTCTTCTTTGTCTATAGCAGTTTCCATGGGAAGAGACTCCTTGGGTCTTCTCCAGTTGAGTCCTCTCCTTGTCTTCTGCCACCTTTTTCATATGATCAGCATAATTGGTGTAGTCTGCAGGTTGGTGGCCTAGCTGGCACTGAGGTACTTCAATGCCAAGTATTTCTGGAAGCATGTAGGGCTTCAGCCACACAACCAGAGGTGTAGAGCCAAACAAATAGTGAGTGCGCTTGTGGTAAAACAGCAAGCCATCGATCTGCACAGAAAATAACCACCAGTCACTTGTACTCCAGCATTATCAGATAAACAACCTTTATCTTCATTACATAAAATAAAACTACTTCTGTCTGTAAGTAAAGATCAATTAACTCCAAACCCTTAAGTTACGAAGTCCAAAACAAGGTCCCACAACCTCGGCAGCAATAAAAATGTTTGGCTTAAAGTGACTGAAAAGGGCAGCAACTACATGATCTGGAGCCTTTCTAAGAGGATAGTACAGTTTTCAACTCATCCTGCTAAAGGTTTTACCAACAACTTATCCCCAAAACATCCAGGTGCATCAATGTGTCACGAAATATCAGAAAGGGAGAGATACTGCACTTATGCAATGTGTAAGTTCAGGCTAATATAACCATGTAACTGATCAGAAAAGTCAATTCTAGATAAAAGACTGGAGTGTGGAATGGGGATGTTCTGACAACTGCTTGTCGACGTGTGCATCAGTGCCAGCTCCAATCTGGAGGGAGTGAGGCTGGCGTGCCTTACATCTCTTAGTGCAGGCCATCTGTTAGATGACAGCTAGAGACAGTTGTTTAGGCAGAGTCAAAGTTTGGCAGCTTTGTCACGTACTAGCTACAAGATGTGATTGGATAGGTTACGTAGGAAGCAGAGTGTGGATGTAAACATCAATAATAAGCCAGAAGCCATGAAGGTTTTGACACTGCCAACCTAATGCTGTGCTGGACCTTGAACCAATGCTTCAAAACCAAGTTCTTGGAAGGGACATCTTGTAAAGAGAGACTTTAAGAAGCTGGTTGAAGCCAAGTCTCTGCTATGAGTGTGGAGTTGCCATCTCTGCATATTGCTTAATGTCGGTGTGGATGGCAAAGTAGTCAAAAGTGTAATTAGTGAGCATTGGTGTGCTTTAATTACTATCCTCCATCTATCTCATCTATCACATGCATATTCTCCTAGGCTTGGGACATAATATGTATTCTTACCTCAAAATTGGCTGAGGCAACAGCTGAAGCTATTGCTTCTTGGGTGCAGGCAAAACTTGGCAGAGGTACAAATTTCATCTAAAAGAGAATTTAAGATGACATATATATTAAAAAACAGTTTTTTGAATAAGTTCATCAACGACCATTTGATCAGAATTTACTCTGACTACAATTCTGCCAGTTTCTTTGATTACCTAATAAAGTCCTTGCTTAACCAGAGAAACCAGCGTCAATTATTTTGAATTCTGACAGTACAGAGCAAAAAAAAGGTTTCAGTACCGGATTTACTTTGGAGACTTCCATGACTTCAGGTGTTTCCTTGATCTTTTCATGCAGCCAGAAAAATCTAAATTCTGTCTGCAATAATTAGAAAAATCCCCAACATTATACAGTAGAGGTCTCTTTGCAAAATGCTGAATGAAGCAAAGAATAAGTTCACCAGAAAATCATGCAAATAATTTCTTCAAGCATACCCTCATCGATATATCGTGTTTTCAATGGATTCTATGAAATTTTAAGATAAAGCATATAGAAGGCCTACACAAAAGCACTGATATACACAACAAAAGAACCTCTCTTCATCCTCTTTTATACATACACATTTTCCTTGAGGTTTAGCATTACAAGTAGCTGCTCACCTCAGTGTCATAGACAGAGTGACCATTCCAACACATTAGATCCAAGATATAGTACGTTTTGTTTACTTCACTGTAAAGGCAGTCTAGCACACAGCAGCCTGCATAAAAAGACAACACTAAAAATATCTGGTGTTACCATCACAATGTTGGTATAACAGTGCACAATGTTTAATGTTTTCATAACCATCAGTATTCTCAACCTTTAAAAATTAAATGATAGGCTGAAGTCAAACTCTCATGGCTTCGAGATCAAAGGGAGGAGAGAAATGTAAGTGGTTCACAGAGCTTATATAAAAGAAGTTCTGTGTGATACTAATGTCACAATATATACTCTATACTATATATTCTTAATATTAATACACTAAAGGATTTTTTTAAATGTCTTTGACTTTTAATGATAAATGTGTTAATCTGATCCCATTTAAAATTCCCATTGGAAAGATGCATGCACATACATGCAAGCAAAAGGACTACAATCAGTCTCATAAACAGATATGTATGTACAGACACACGATGCTTCATAAACAAGTAAAAATAAATAGATAAATTTGCTTATATTATGCCTCAAAACGTTACTTCATAAATGAAAAGAGAGCTTGGTCTGTACGGCAAAGCAAGTCTCAAAGCTGTATAGAGTGAATAAGACTGAGCATGACCAATGCCTAAATAAAGCTGAATAAGAAGAAGCTTACTGATGCGCTTTTGTATGCTGTGATTACCACCTGGAAGGTGAGATGGAAAAGTGTTGATACAAAAGCCGCTCTTGGAGTAAGCCTTGGTAGAAAACTGCATAAGATATAAAATCTTGAATCTGAGTATATTATATGCTTACATGAAGCATTAGTTAATGCTTAAAGCATACCAAACAATCAAAATATTCATATCTGACAAAGCAGGGATGACAATAACTGTGTGTTTAGCTGATTCAGAGGGGCATGCAGTGAGATGGAAGCAGAAAATGCACAAACATACAAAGATGAATAGATAGATGGACAGATACTGAATGCAGATACTGACATGATTAACAATGGTTCATTGTTTTAAGCATCATCAGCCCCAGAACAGAAGATAGGGGAGAGGCAAAAATAACATGATGTCTCATCCTTGTCATACAGGATATCGCCTAGTCATGGACGATTTCTGCTGCCCCCTGCCTACCATCCCCCCAAAAAAACAGAAAAAAATGAGACTGAAACCTATATGTACATTATGGGATTGCCACATAATATTACTGTCACAAACCTGCTGTTTAAAAAAAAAATAATTTGGATGAAAAGAAAATGAAAAGGATGGGGTATGGTGAGTGATTTGAATGGGCGTGTGCTGTGTGCAATCATCTTTTGACAGCTGCATTTTCTTTGATGTAATGGCATCACCGAAAGACTCTAGTAGTACAAACTGTAAAAATCAGGGCTGAGAAAAATTACATTAGTAGTATAGTGAATTTAAATCTGAATGATTGTTAGATTTTAAGGAAGGTATTTTTCTTTGTGTGCAACAGACCTTGCTGGACTTTAAGAGGGGCAGCAATAGGAAAAGACTGTGTTCTTTCATGCTGAGGCTTCAAGAAAGACTTTCCACAGAAAAGACTATAACGAAAGACTTAACGATAAGGGAGACAGTGTTTTATGTGTCTTAATGCATGTCTGTGAAATAGGTTAATTATTTTGTTTGTTGATTACTTTTCTGATATTATATTTATTTTCTTAAATTCAGATTTTCATTGGCATCTAGTACAAAAGTAACTGCAGAGTAGCAAGTGACAATTATATATATATTCATGAATATGTCATACAGATATACAAACTTATTAATCATCTCTTTTTCTTAACATAAACTAGTCATGACAAAGAAAACTTTTTCTATGGCTCTGTGTGTGTGTGTGTGTGCATCTATGTGTGTGTATGAGTGAGAAATTGGAAAAAAAAACCAAAGAAATACTAAGGGAGAGTGATATATGCATGTAAATAAGCATCAGCAAACATAGGTTTCACAGAAATCATAATAATGTACAGGTTAGTGCCTGGCATACCTTGTTTGTGACAACCAGACATCGTTTACCCACAGGGCAAAGTACCATGAGCCACTCAGTGGCAAAATCTGATGGAACCTCTACAAGCCACTCTGAATACATAAGCTGTTTCACAGAAAAAAACAGAAACATTCAAAATTCACTGCATGTACCACAATGTGTTTAACTTTTTAAGATGTTACTTAAAACTTTTTTAGTACCTACATTATATAGCTAGAATTGCAAAAATCTATCCTGTAATATCAGAAAGTCAATGGTGATTTTTAAGCCTTGAGAATATTTAACAGGAGGATGAAATCATAAACATGCTTCAAAATTAAATCTCAAAGACAAGATCAGTACAGACCTGATCTTGGTAGTGACGTCCAGGTTTTTTTATTGTTTGTTCTATGTCCATGATTTCCTCTTCTTCACTGGCTTTGTCCACATCATCCTTCCAGTCGTCCTCTGTGAGCTTGCGCACATGACTCAGATAATCAAATCTGTTTCTAAAATGAGCAGACAACAGAAAACAGAATTCATTTGAAGGGCTTGTTGAAAATAAATAACTTGACTAAATGAGCATCTTGACTGGGTATTCAGAGGCTTCTTCATATCATTGCAAGGTACAAACAGAATTTCCTGATCTGGGAGGACTGTCAGTTAAGTAAAAATGTAAGAACATTTATTTTCTATTTATATTATTCAGTGCATTATTAATAATAACACAAGTTACTAAAATATTTTCCAATTTCTATTCGATACTCGATGAATTTGCAGCAAAGCCTTTAAATTACTTGCCTTTTCTGGAACTCAAGAAGACGTTGCCGACGGCTATCTTGATCTTGACTTGATGACTTCATCTTGAACTGAGAAAATCTTGGATGTGGGGCGGAGATCTTGTTTAAGTCGCTACTGACCTCAAAACTAGATGCCAAAGCGGCCGTCAGCTCATCCATGATTAGACGACTACCAAGAAATCTACCAAGAAAACTCTCTCGCTGCCTGCTGTTCTATAGTATGTGATGAGCAAATGAAAAGTAGCAAGCACACAGATGATGTATCCACTTGTTCACTTAACTCTAAAGAAACACCAATGAAACTAGAAATTTGCACAAAACATATACATCGACGGAACCCAGAATGATAATATACCGCAAACATAATAAAATAGCCTAACACACTGCTGTCGAAGTTTCCTTATAATATCAGATACATCACATAGAAACATCACTGGTAGCTACCATGTTTCATCTCCGCAGACGAGAAGCAGTGCTCCGAAGAAAAACTGTAAAACAAAACTGAAAGAAAAGGCGTAAAAAACTATTTGAATGCATTTTGTAAAATAAATGAATATAATGTTTAATTTAGATATATAATATTTAGTCTACTAGTTTTATCCGTGTTAAGTCTGTTATCATATGACCTGTCACATGACAGTATGCTTGTAGGCGTCTGCTACAATTCTGGGGATGAAAATGAAGTGCATGGTAGCATTGTCTCTGTTCGTTGGAGTGGCATCCACTTTTACCATTCATAATGTCTTTGAAAGATCAAAGGCTGAAATTCCAAGACTTAAGGATGCAGCCAGTCGTATTATCAATTTGGCGTTAAAAGGACCATCACAAAACCAGACCTACAACAGGTATATGTTATTTGAAATTACTCTCAGAATATAAAAGGTAATTCCTTTAAGCTTTTACACCTTTCGGTAAGGCATTCAGGTCTCTAGCTATATCTATTGTAACCCATATCAGTACACATTCAAGTATATGGTCAGATCCATGTATAATTACCTACTATAACATGCTTATACATCTGACAATTACACCCCTAAGAACCTTTTCAAGGCAAAGGTATGAACCCTTTTAACTATTTTTGTGTCAGCACAAAGTCCCTAGATATCAGAACCATATAGAAAGACAGGTTGAATTAGGATATTCAATTAAAAAGCTGAAAAAGAGGGAACGAGAACGATTGTCAATATAGTTACTATACTTTCAATACCCCTACCATTGCCTTGCGAGATTTTATTGCTAAATCCTTTAGTGCCTGTGCAGGGGCATTCACATATGAGGCCAGTCGATTTGATCATTTGGCTCTGTTTTTAAATAGGTGGCTGTGTTCTGCTGATAATATTTGACGTTATGTCATTGGTGGTCGATTCGTCTTTTGGGCCTGGGACGATTTGGTTTTTGATGATGGGAGAATGTGGTCTTACTTCAGACAATATGGACATAGCAGGGCCTCAGACTGTAGGGTGATATGACTGGGGCGGTATGGTCTTGGGGCGAAATGACCGGTGAGCATGACCATTTACATAGCACGTGCATGTGACATATATACAATATACAAAAGTCAATTTAGTTTTCTGTAAATTGCACCAGTTAATAAAAAAGTAAATGTTTCAGCTGTGACTAGGAAACACAGAAAGTTGAGAAGCATATGACTGATGTAATTCATATAATCTTTTATCAGCTTGATTATTTTACAATATGGAAACAATATTTATAGGTAAATTTATGAATTTACACTAAGACATTACTGACCTAGTAGATTGATATGGTCAGGCAATATGGTTTAGATCGAAATGATAAAATGACTGGCCCCAGTAAAATAAACGTTGCACAGAAATAGATCAACAGCATATACTTCAGAATTGTACATTTACTTTGTGAAGCCAGTTGGAGAACTACTAATTTTACTAGGCCTGTGTACAAACATGACATCAGGATTTTGACCTCTTTCTGTGCATGGTATTTAGGCAAACTGCATCCAGCTTTACCCAATCATTAAAAACAGATTTTGCTCACAATCAGTTCTTAAAAAAATGCTTTGTTATAGGTGATAATATTATATCTTAAAAAATGTTGATAAATGCTTACACTAAAGCAGAGCAAAACCTTGTGAACAGGTTGGCGAATTTCACAGACAAATTTGGGAGTCGTCTTACTGGATCTCAGAACTTGGAAAATGCTATAGACTACATGGTTGACGCACTTCAAAAGGATGGTTTGAAAGCCTACACTGAGCCTGTAACAGTCCCCCATTGGGTGAGAGGTAATGAGTCAGCAGAGCTTATAACTCCTCGCTGGCATCCCATGGCCATGCTGGGTCTAGGCTATAGTATTGGAACTCCCCCTGAAGGCATTACAGCTGAAGCTCTTGTGGTGCGTAGTTTTGACGAGTTACATGAACGTGCAAGTGAAGCTAAAGGCAAGATTGTTGTCTATGATGAAGATTTTGTAAGCTATGGAGTCACTGTGGATTACAGAAGTCGGGGTGCAGTTGAAGGAGCTAAAGTTGGGGCTGTGGCAACACTGATACGAAGCGTTACTGCTTTCTCCTTGTATTCCCCACATACTGGGATGCAGGACTATGAGATGGAGTGCCCAAAATTCCCACAGCCTGTATAACTGTTGAAGATGCTGAGATGCTGAAGCGTATGGCAGATCGCGGTGAGAAAATTGTAATTAAGCTAGTGATGGGGGCAGTGAACTTGAGCCTGTGCAGTCCCGCAACACTATAGCCGATCTTGTTGGTTGGAAATATCCTGATCAGATTGTATTGGTCAGTGGTCATCTTGACAGCTGGGATGTGGGTCAAGGAGCAATGGATGATGGAGGTGGGCTTTTATTTCATGGCAAGCCTTGTCACTAGTTCATCAGCTGGGTCTTCAGCCAAAGCGAACTATGCGTGCAGTCTTGTGGACTGGGGAAGAGTTTGGTCTGATAGGTGGTCAGAGCTACTGGGAGAAGCACAAAGATGACATTAAAAACTATGACCTTGTTATGGAGTCAGATGATGGCACTTTTATGCCCCGTGGAATCCGGTTTACAGGTAATGCAGAGGCCACCAAAATTATGCAGAACATTGTGTCTACTCTGCTTTCAAGCATCAATGCTACTACAGTTGCATCCCCTGCAGAGGTGTCAGATATTCCATGGTGGATTCAAAATGGTGTGCCAGGAGGTAGTTTGCTGAATGATAATGAAATTTATTCTTTCTTCCATCATTCAAATGCTGACACAATGACAGTTGAGAATCCCCATTGGCTTGATCTGTGCTCTGCAGTCTGGGCTGTTACTGCGTTCGCTGTGGCAGATCTGGAAGACATGCTTCCTCGCTAAGAGATTTCGCTAAGAAATTTCTTGAAATTATTCACATAAGCTTAGTGTTAGGTACAGCTGTACTTTGCTGAATGCAGCAGCATGATTTTTGTTGTTAAGATATTTGATACAATGTATTGTGTGCTTTCATAACATTCCTTCATGATGTACATACTAATGATTGCTAAACTAATGATCTATAAATGAGTAGTAATTATGAAAATGTTGGAGGATTGTGGCGCTACACTTGTATTCCTTTTCATGGTCTATCCTTTCTGCTTTTAATACCTTCACCATACCTTTGGGACATGGAAATTGTAACACTTTCTTAGCTTTTATCTTGAAGCATAACAAACCATTTTCTATGACTGCTGAGAGAATCAGAATCTTGCCTGCAGTTGCTCTGAAACGGAAGAATTTGTCATTTGCTGTTTTCCTTTGCAAATTTTACGGAAATGGACATAACACATATTTTGTGTTCAACAAAATTTGCGATTTCTGTGCATGACTCCTCCACAAAAACGTGACTTCTCTCTCTCTGCACTCACACTGATGGAATCGGACGTTAGCTGTGTATTCCAAGACAAAAAATTTCCTGGTCACGAGAAAGTCAATCATATATATACACTCCAGAAATAGTTCAAAGTCAACTAATATTAAAGATTAGCACACAGGAAAGGATATTCACAGATAATAATGCCAGTTCTTACTGGGATTACATAATAGCTGACAACCTGAAGTCAGGACCAACTCTTCCTGTCTCTGTTAATATTTTTTTAATTTGCAACAAATGAAACACACAAAGGCTTGTGGTATAATGTGCATTTCTTTTTGTGAACCCTACCAATACACAAAAGAAACTACAATATATCCCTCTTTCTCTATTTCAGTGACTTAGAGACAAAAGTGTCAATAAATGTAGATCCATGTGTGTGTATAAGTGAACAAAGCAAATCTTCAAATCCACACTGATTGTCCTGATGCTTGCTATAATTTTTAATGGAGTACTCCTTTCATGAACTCCTAAGAAAAAAAATGTAGTCTATGTTTAGTTCACATATTTTGCCCTGGAGTATTATTATTATTTTATTGTAAAATGCTATTGGTGACTCCAATGCAAGTCAGCACAGAGAATATTGTGTATGTGTGTGTGTTACCCATTGTTTACGGTCATTTGCACTTAACACCATCTCACCAAGCACCATTGATCTAGCTGTGTTGCCACCTGACCACACAGGTTTGCGACATTAACACCTTTATTTTTTAACATTGAATACACAGGATCTGTCCGTGAGGTTTTAACAATTATTCCAACAATTAAAACAAAATAGAGGAAAACTTTCAAGATCCCAATCCCAGGGAAGGCCACTAAGGATAATTATCACTCATTGAAATCAACCCTCTCCAACACACTCATAATATGTCATACATCATATTGTATCCACCCAGTCTTGTAGCTACACTGTGGGAACCATGGTAATAATTGTCTCCAGTTCCTTCACGGCCTTGTTATTTACCTGAAAGGTTTATCTGATCAAAGATATATCTACTGTCTTTGGTCTAATTCCGTCCGAGGGTATACAGACACTGTCTTCTAAGTTTAAAAAGATGGCTGTCGTCACTTAAATCAAATGCAATGTAACAGCACTTGTGCAGAAATATACAACAAGTATCTTCTTAGTGAACTCATTGAGAATGTTGCACACGCAATGTGCAGCCCATAGTCTCAGTACCCAGCCTACAAACACGTACACAATGTGATTTGATTATTCTACATTAACTTTATCATCACTTTCATTGCTGTACCTGAACATTTCTGAATGGAGTTCTACTCCATATCTGATAACAGTTATTGTTAGTCAAAGCCGACTCCACAACACAATCACAACAATCATGGAACAATAACTTTGTCTTTTCTTGCGAGTATGTTACAGTGTCCACTCCCTTACAGTGGGCGTGCCACTATTGACACAATGAGCTTCTACTTCACACAAATAAGTTGTTCTTCCCCTACTTTCTGCTGTCAAAAGTTGTCATCTTATTCATACATTCGTTTCAATACAGCTGCTGTTATTAATAATGCATGTGATATTCTGTCAAAGATTTTATATGAAAAGTCTAATACAATTGTTTTCAAAATAATTATAAGACATTGTAAAAATCACGGCATGGACATATAGGCCACAAGCTGTCAGTACATAAAAGTATCATTAGCAAGGGAACAGAAAGGCCTACCTACAAGTCAGATTGTATGGTTGCGGAAACAGGAAATGCAATAAAAGTTTTTTTTTGAGCTAACCTGCACTACATTATTAAAGTATATATGTTTTCAATTTTGAATAATGGAAGGCGAGGGTCGAGGAAGACTTGCCTACAAGTTAAATTGCATCGCCTTACTCACCAAGATAAAAAGGTAACAAAATTCATGTGTCAGTTCTTGTGTTCTTGTGTGCCTGTGTCTGTATGCATCCGTGAGCATACATAAGGCTTAAATATGTTTTATTCAAAGGCATTTTAAGTTCCTGGGCATTGAATTAAAAATCTGCAATTCTGCCACTGTAAGAGAAATACATATCCCTTTTCAAAGTAATTTTCTTCATGTAAGCACTTGTAAAGATCAATAAAAATAACAACAACAATAATAAAATGTATGATTTACGTGGCGCATAATCATGCTCTCAGCCCTTAAGACAAGTAGGAGACATGGACAGAATATGAAGGACGGAAGAAGAAACAGCAATACAGACAAGTAATAAAAAACACAAAGAGGGTTCAGGGAACAAACAGCAAGGACAGAGAGCAGGCGGACTAGTCATTTGACTAGAATCACGGCTATTGCCAACTATGATGGTTGGTGTAATGCTTGTGGAACATGTTTTTTGTGTGCACATTTGAGATATTCGATGGTGTATAGATGGAGGATATGGAAGGGACGAGAGTTCCACTGTTTTGAAGCACATAACAAAATAATGTAAACAAAATAATAAGTCACACAGACATTGCCTTATTAGTAATTGTATTAAATAAGGCTCAGTGCCATATTATACTTGTTCTATTAGTATACAATGATAAATTTATTAAAAAGCTGGTCAGATCTTTTTGCTGAGTAAATGTCAGGACTGTAAGAGTTGTGCCATACCAAACACAGTCTGGAAACACCATCATCCACAACAGAACAGCCCCAATACATCACACATCTCGAGCAACCAACACATCCAAATATCTTGTGAGTGTGTCAACATGCATCAAACCCATCTTTTCCTCACAAACCAGAGTTTATTTAAAAGGAGCAATGAAAAAGTTTATAAGAATTAAGTAAGAGCTAAGAATTAAAACAGTGGGAAAGAAACTTTAACACAAATGAATGATGGTCAGTGAGCAACAAACTGAGGATCTCAAGGTGTGGAATAGGTGGCCCTTACTGTGAATCATTCTACATTCAGAACACCTTTATCAAAAAGCGAAATATATTCCTGGTGATATAAATTAATAAAATTATACGGGTCAAGATCCCGCTTCATGGCGGCAGAGACAGTGAAATGGCTCACTGTGATTACCAGTTCTAAAACAACAACAACAGCAACAAAAAAGACCAAACGTTTTACACGGACTTTCATTTACACAAGAAACTTCACAGATTCCAAAGGTCACATGCAGACCACATCACCAAGATGTCTTTTGGCTGCTCATGCACAAAACACAGTAAAAGTTAGTGTTAACCAGGTATTTCTTCTGTGAGACTTAGGGAGGATGAAGATTATACATACTTGAGAAGAAGAATTCTGAAAACACAGACTTCCCATGGAACAAGTTCTTATCTCTTCGTTGAGGGCAGATGATGTGAACATCTTCACCACAAAAGCTGAATATTGCTGTACTTGGGACATTTAAGAAATAAAAAGCACTCTTGTCGGCCTGTAAAACTATGTGTAGACATGCATGAGTGTGTGTGTGTGTGTGTATTGTCCGTGCGCGTGTACCTGTATAAAGACTTTAATTAATTGTTTGTGTTTACAAAAAGACATCAAACGTACGGCGCATGATGAGTGACTGACATTTGCTGTCCTGAGTGTTGAGATATAAATGTTTCCCAAAATATGTAAGCTAAATTATTTGTTGAAACTGTCTTAAAAACGAGAGTAGCAGTGTATATCATCAAAATAGTAATTAATTAATATTTAAAGCGAAATTTGTCTCTAACAATACTAGTGTATTCAAATAAAACATCTATGTACACAAAGTGATCAGTCACGCACGGACATTTTGAAGTGATTTTTAATGTTGGTTCATTCTACACACAGAAATGTGCAATTAGCGAAATCTTTGTTTGGTACTTGAATAATAAAATAGTTCACAAAGTAAATTACATTGCATACTTGTTATCAAATACATTGAGGGTTTTAAATACGCAGGTATCTCAAAGCTGCAACCATTCTCAAAGATAAAATCGTTGTTCTACAGAAAAAGTAAAAGTATCCAAACATGATATTTACCACAGAAACATTACTGACGATGCTTGGGTGTGTGTCCCCACTTGTTGCCATCTCTACTCACCCCACCTCTCTGAACATTGTGAGAGCATAAGTTCTCATGTGAGGGAAGGGATGGGTGCTGTTTGAGCGACTGAAGAATCAACATCATTGGCATCTCAGAAATTTGTTTTTATTTGCAATGCGTAGTGTGATTTCCTCTGTTTATCTTCTGAGCTGACAAGACTAATTGTCCTTAGGAAGTTTACATAACAAACACAATACTCTTAGGATGCTTTCTGTATTTAAGGAGAACAGTTTTCATATTCTTGTGTAAGTTTGAAACATTTGTATACAGTTTAGTCCCTGAAGAAGGTGTGATTATTGATACGAACCAGCAGGTACACTGGTCATTATGGCCACAGCATGGACAGAAGTTCCACTCTTCACCAGTTCTGAGCAAAATGTCTGGAACAAGAAGAAAGAGTTGTACCGTGGTCCGTGCCTGGTGGTAGAGCAAACTGCTGAAGGTACACTGACTAGTCAGGACAGTGTCACCTACAAACAGGTGAGAAAAAGCTGCTGGAGTCTTCCTTCAACAGTCTTCATTCTTCTTCCCCTAAATCATTTGTGTTTCAGATTGCTTCAGTTGGTAGATCAATGGCTTCATGAATTATCTTACGATCTAGGCGTCTGTCGGCGCGTGTTCGTGTGACTGCATACTTGTGAGTGCAAGCACACTTGTATAGCTGTAGGAAAGTTGAACTCAGCTTACTCCTCATGTAAAGCTATTCATTTGCGTCCACCGACAACAAACACACACACACACATCCCTTAATAAGGACCACGCACAGAGTGTTTTAATGGTAGAATGACTGATACTAGACACTGACACGTGACTGACATAGTCACACCATGGTGTTGTCCTCTGTGCACCACCAAAAGACATGGGAGTGAAAAATAACGGGCACGTGGGGGATGGAAGCTGTGGTAGTGGTGATGCTCGTCGTAGTGTAATGTACCTATATATATATATACAGGTAACTTCCTCTGAAGCTAATTATGCGCAGGTCGATCACTGGATAACGATCGTTTGCTCCGGAGCCATCATCCCACTGCTCACCATCATCGGTATCCCTGGCAACGTGGTCAGCGCTGTCGTCTTCTACAGACAGGGCCTAAGAGAGAGAATCAACCTCTGTCTCTTCGCCCTGGCCATCGTCGACCTCATTGTTGTCTTTGTACATTTTTTAGCCAACTATGAAAACTTCTACACGGAGGTTACTGGGTCCTCGTGGGGACTCCTGTCATACGCAGCAAGTGAGTTTTGTCTTTGAAAGTTCACTTGCCTGAGCATTCAAGGGTTCTCTTGCGGTTAAGTATTAAATATTTGATAAAAAGTAAAAGATTTTGAAACAGTTACTTTTTAACGTTTTCATGGAATGTCTTTCCATTTTTTTTTTTTTTTTGCTTTCAAAGGCATGGATGGTTCTGTGTGGGCCTCGCACTGTTCTGGGGCATGTGCGCTATCGTGGCTCCCAAACATATCAGGTTCGATCGACTAACATCACCGACGATGTCATCTACGTCACCACGTAAGTTCACGTTGGAAGCTTACGGTGCAAGGTAAATGTAACAGTAT
Organism: Pomacea canaliculata; assembly: GCF_003073045.1. Taxonomy (NCBI): domain Eukaryota; kingdom Metazoa; phylum Mollusca; class Gastropoda; order Architaenioglossa; family Ampullariidae; genus Pomacea; species Pomacea canaliculata. Next base: position 942,605 of record NC_037602.1, read on the forward strand.
AATAGAAGGCATGGGAAGAGATATCGCGGCTCCCAAACATCAATGTAACAACATAAGTCATCGTCACTCGCTTTGTCTTGGCCGCAGAATCACTAAGATGTTACCATCTTTCTCGGTTCCCTGACATTTTCTGGGATGAGCTGGTCACAGAGGCGAGTAGAGAGAAGTTACTGAAGGTCATCGTGGAGAGTCGAGATCCTGTCGAGCGCCAATGTTCTGATCATTTTTCTTCTAATGCCGTTAATAGGATGGTTTTTTTTTTATAGATGTTTTATGAGTAAAGAGTTTGCATTGAGATTGTACCTCATCGTGGCTGCTCACATTGCTGAGGTACACCCCCACACCCCCACCGAATACTTTATGTAGTCTGTAGAAGAAAGAACACTGGTGTTGAAAGCATTTATCAAGTATTATTTTGAGGCTGTGGTGGGGAGGTAGGGACAAAAAGTATTTTGAGGGTATATGATTGGAATGGGTATACACTTTGCACGTAGCAAAGCGGGAAACATGCGACCACACCACAGATCCTCCACTGAACCAGCGATGGTTCAAGCGTGTCAGACCTAGGGAATCTGACCAGGGCTTCTGCTAAGGCTAAATTCTTTGGGGTCCCAGGGACCCCTTCTTCAGATTTTTAAGGGGTCCCTGTTCTTCGCAAATATTTGAAGGGGACCCATTGACGAAAATTGAAGGGGTCCTCCGAACTTTAATGCGTACTGTACGCAATTTTTTGCGTAAGCAGAAGCCCTGATTAACTACTTACCAACCAGTCAAAGCCTGATAA